>NC_142380.1:1680937-2015625 GCF_059441005.1 Hippichthys cyanospilos
GATGCAGCACCACACAGATCATAATATGTAAGAACACTTAAATTCACAGCTCCACTATCTGATCCAAAGGACCTTAATTCTATTTAGGTTTTTCTTGAAACTGTGAAAAAGCAAAGGGGTTTTAGCAAATAATAAAACATAACGTTACTCATTAACACTTGTGCCTTATGGGCATGGCTGAAAATGTTGACGGGAAGGCCTAACCTGCAACCTTTGCCCACAAAGAGTCGTTCTTCCAGAAGGAGAAACAAGGAGAGAAAGAAAATAACACTTCTAAAAACGGAAACCAGTAACTTGGAAGAGGCAAAAAAAAAAGATCTCTACTTGGTAAGTTTTTACATGTTTTCTTTTTGTATGTATATAGTTAGTACAAGTTAGTATTTGAAACTTGGTTTATTTGGGTCAATCAGATATTATCATTAACCTGCAGATACCTTTTACCTTTGTTACCTTTAACTGTTGATTGACCCAAATGAATCCTCTCTACAACGTAAACATATGACAGAAATAACAAAAGAAAAAAAAGTGTTCATCAGTTTAATCATTTGTCCTCCTTTTTCATCATGTGACTGTGATGTGAAAAATTCTGAAACCCCTATTGCCAATTTGTGGCTATTTGAGTTATTTCGGGTTTTTTTTTCCCCAATGGACAGCATCTAACAACAAAAGAGCAGAAATGGCAGATAAAAGGCACTTCTGTTATCCTCAGTCAAAAAAAATAAAAAGCCTTTTTTTTTTATTATAGTCAACCTTACAGGCTGGGGAAATGTTCCAGTGGATCTGCAGCATCATCGTGTTCCTCTGCTTTTGTGAAACGTTGATAAGAAAAGCACACTGTGCGACCGTCTCTCAAAAACATCTTCTGACGGATGACGGCAATGTCTCCAACAGTAACGCCAATGAGACTCGAGGTAAGTCAATCTTTAGACAGATTTTACAAGATTCTCTTAGAACTTTGAGCGCCAACGTCAGCTTTACAAGTTTTTGGTTTACAACACTGGTGCAATCCTCCACACATTTATTGTTTCAAAATATTCAATAGGTTGCCTATTTTTTACTCCTCACTTTTTGATACCCATCTAATTCCACGTAATTCCTTCGATTCACACAATCTCATTCTGGCAAAAAAAAAAAAAAGCACTATAGGAGCTTTTATTTTTCCTATTCTGAAAAAAATCAGTTTAATATTAACATTTTCAACCACATTTTCCCCAGTCCAAATGAGGACAAGTTTTCCACGTTAGTTGTAGAACATTACTGCTCAATAGCATTTTAAAACATTTTTTTCATCCCAATGATCAAAAATTCAACTCTTTATTTGAAAACAACCCATAAAACATCTACAAAAGCATTTTTTCCTTTAGAAATTTAAATAATTCACCTGGTTCTCTTCACGTTTGGAACAACTTTATCCATCCATTTTCTATAGCCGCTTATCCTCTCAAGGGTTGCAAGCTTGCTGGTGTCTATCCCAGTTTATTTGGGAGTAGGAGGAGTAGGAGTTGTCAGCCAATCGCAGGGCACACAGAGACGACCAACCATGAGTGCAGCCAATCACACCTAAGGACAATTTAATACAATTTGCATGTTTTTGGAGTGTGGGAGTAAGTCGGAGTGCCCCATGCAGGCTTGGGGAGAACATGCAAACTCCACATAGGAAGGCTGGAGCCAGGTGGATGTCAACTCGGGTCCTTGAACTGTGAGGCGGACGTGCTAATCCCTGTGTCGCCAAGAGAAGAGTTTTTTAACCATGCCGGAATTTTGCACATACCAGACATTTCGCAAAAAAAACAAACAAAAAAAAAACCAACATCTTCTACACTATTCACTACTCCGTGAACAATACTTCACCTTTTCAATCCATTCCAGGGTCAAAAATTTCAGCTCACTCATGCCATCTTTTTTTTCTTATTGCCATTCACACAATAGTGAGGTCTTTCAAAAGCCCCTCATGTAAAATATCGAAATATTCATTTCCTGTTCCCACATCCAATAACAAACTAATTCCAACTGTCATTCCACATCGATTCATATCATTCACAAATTCCGCATCATTCCACATGCTTGAGTTTTAATTTTTTTTAATTCAGCCTATCAACTCACAAGTCCTCCAGACACAGCAAACATCTACTTGCTTTATGGAGATTCTTCTCCCGCTGTCTTCACAGGTCTCACCGATGAGGAAAACAGTCCAAAGTCCACACATTGGTCCTATCTCGCCGCCGGGCTGGGCGCGGCCCTTACTCTCTCGCTCATCATTGTGATGGCGGTCAAGTTTCGCGTCCTGCATCGCTTTCTGGCCAGTTACAGACACTCCTTGCTGCAGGAGGCGGACGGCGTCAGCCAGTACGGCCGGGAGGAGGCCTGCTTCCCGAGCAGCGTGTCGGGCGGAGTCGGCGCGGCCGGGGGCACCCTCGCCGCCTTGGAGGACGACGATGACGGCTTCATCGAAGATAACTATATCCAAACCGCTGAGAAAGAACGCGCGGAGAGGGAGGGATCAGACCAACGGGATGAGTACGGATTAGAGGACAGTGATGAGGACCTGCACTTCACCATCGGATGAGATGCTGTAGATCCAGACAGTGACTGCTTTATTGCTTCCTTTTATCACCCGGCGGACCGTGTCTGTATCTGTCGCTCGAGGATGTCCAGAAGACAATTAGCGGGATTTGTTGTTGCTTTTAATTCAAAAAAAAGTTTGGAAAGGAGCACTTCCTAAATTATGAAAGAGATAATTGCCATCACAGCGTTTATGTTCCAAATCGCCCCTGCCAAAAAGTGGAAAATACAGAAAAGGACATATATGCTTTGTGTGTGTGTGTATATATACAGTATATGTATATATACGTATATACATATATACATATACATATATATATATATACATATATATATATATATATATATATATATATATATATATATAAATAAAATAAACAATCATCTCTATGGACCCGTGCCTTTGCAACCTCGATTTTGTTTTATTACTTCATACCTCGGTTGTTGTCAGAATCATATTTTGAGGAGTTGCCCGAGCAATTCTAACTGTATGTCACTGCCCCTGCGGAGGGAAACTGAAAAACTATTTTGCCGTGGTCCTGTACCTGTAATCAGCATGGTACAGTACGCGTCTGCAGAGAGACAAACCCATCAGAGGAGGAGAAATAAGCTCGGTACGAGGAAGAGAATGCTGCATAGCAAACGGTTCAAAATGGAGGTTTGTTTTTCTGAGCGATGCGGTGTATGAAACATTTACATTAAAACATACAACTTGGAAATCTCCCTGAAGACCTTGACATTTGAATAAAGATTTTATTCTGTTTGAACACCTATGAAGTTTTAGTAGTATGGCAATTACGGAGACAGGGTTGCAAATTCATTCTAACGTTAGCCTTTTTGCGAGTAAATGCTAGTTATAGGCTAACCGCAACTGTATTCTGGTTGGACACGTACAAACGTGCCTCAAGTTCATGAATGTCTTTTTCCGATGAAGAGTTTTTGTTGGTTTGAGGATAACACGCTACATTAGCTCTGTGAACATTGAAAAAAAAATATGAAAACCTGAAGAGAGGGCTTGGCTTTGGTTTTGCCAAGGTCAGAGCAATTAGTTGATGCTAGCTTACTTTATTTTTCTGTTCTCCTCTAAATGGTAAAAGGAAATTTGAACATTGAGCGGCATAACATCAGAGCGTATTTGCTACTAAGTCTGTAATAATAAATTATTTCCCCCCATAAAGTTGAACATAGGAGCGAAAGCAATACCGCAAAACAGACAATTAGAATTTGCATAAGCACAGATGTGTATTTTGTGAATGTTTATCTATTTATATTATTACAGGCAGATTTTCTTTCAATTCTAGAATAACCCACATGCATTTGGAGAAGACATGCAGCATTTTATTTTAATTGAGGACAATCTAATTTCCCCACGTACCTTAATTCCCAGAGGAAAAGGTCACAGATGTGGCTAGGAAAACGAAACCGCAGCAAATGCAGCAGCGCTGTTCCAAATGTAAACGCGATGGTTAATCGCTAACCTCACATTATTAATGTTTAAGTGTAATTGTGCTCATCGGGAACATTTTGTTTGCGCTAAATCACTTTTAATTTAACTTTTAAATTTCCCATCCAAATGCCAATGCACGATGAAAGCCCCTTTCACAAAACAATTTTTACATTACAGCCTTGTTCGTAGCCTTTGAGAGGCAATGAAGCGCTTTTTCATGACAAGTGAATGATTGCAAAAACAGAAATAGTAGGCGACCTGTCAAAGGCTGCAATCAGTGACATCTTCATGAATGTCATTACAACGGTACAATGCGATCCGCGCCTGTTCCGATGTTCTGCAATTAGATGAAATCAAGGCTAAAATGTACAGTAGAAGAACAACAGGAGGAGTTCATGTTCACGTATTCCAGGAAGAGGCAAGAAACAATCCCTACCGCAGCCGTGCTTGAGGCAAAACGGAACGTCGCCGCCAATCGCTCGCTTCCCAGGCAGATGCTTTGATGCTTCGGAGATCGAGGGGCACGGATAGCTCGCAGCTCCGATGCAGCGAGAATTGAAAGTCCCATCGACAATTCTGTGTAAAAGCTTTATCTTGGCGTGTCTTAACTTGCTGCGGTGACACCGTTGAGGTGAAAGATTTGGACAGCGCTAGCAGTCAGAGCTGTCAACAGTCCGGTGAGTTCTCACTGATTGCAATCAGGGAACAGGTGTGGCCTGATTCAATTAGGCTATGGTGGTTGCCACTTCCTCCGTGGGGGAGGGGCACCTTCAACTATGTTGGTATGAACAGATAGCCATTAATTGAAATGTTCACCTAAGGAATGTATACTCAATGTGTTGGTTGTTGAGCCTCACCAGTTTGTTTTGATTTCTTTTCCCTTTTTGTTCTTTCCCAAGCCCTTAGATAAAGCTATTGACGCAGGAAAGTGTGAACTTGAACTTTCTCCCAGTTGTCTGAGATTAGCGGCGCCCGACTGTGCAGTTGGGCTTTTTGTCATGTCTTGTAATGTGCAATGCTTGCTGAAGGAATACATATCCTGAAGCGAACACCAACGTGTGACCTTCTGCTGTCCCTTGCAAACAAGAAATGTCAATCTTGGTTGGTCTGCGTTACTATTTTGCAACCTAGCCTGGGCTTGTTTTAGTATCTATCTATCTATCTATCTATCTATCTATCTATCTATCTATCTATCTATCTATCTATCTATCTATCTATCTATCTATCTATCTATCTATCTATCTATCTATCTATCTATCTATCTATCTATCTATCTATCTATCTATCTATCTATCTATCTATCTATCTATCTATCTATCTATCTATCTATCTATCATAGCTAGCGTGCTAGCTAGCTAACGAGTTAGCTTATCTATCCATCCATCCATCCATCCATCCATCCATCCACAACTGATTCGGACTTCACTCTCAGAATTCATACTTGAAAGTCCGAATTCACACGTCAAAATCTTCTGTCAAAATCAGAATTCCCGAATTAAAGTCAGAAAGCTTAAACGTGAGAATCCTGCCAACTGCCCCCTTCCTCCCCCCCCACTGGGTCTACCAAATAGACTCAATGTTCAATTCACTACACAGAAAAACAGTGCCTGGCAAGGCGAGACGTGTGTGTGTGTGTGTGTTTATTCACCACTGCTCAATCGCCGTTCACATCTTTAATTACACCTCCACAATAGGATACAATACATGAACTGTATTCAGAACGATAAAAAAAATAAATAAATAATACAAAGATAATTAGACATGAACACATTGTAGTCTGGAAAATACATGGAGCAGAAAAGTAATTTGCTTGTTTCTGACAGATGGAGGCACAGACTGGCTACAAATGAATGACGACCAAAACACAAGACATAAACTGGACATAAAAACACATGATATATAGAAGTGCAACTTCTACTTATTACAACAATAAAATTCAGTGTAACAGTTATGTATTTTTTTTCCTTTTTTTTGTTTGTTGTTGTCGTCTTTTGTCAATCCAAAAATTGCTTGTCATGAGACAAAGCATGAATAAGCTTGGGCAACACGTGTAAACTTGTACTCTTGACGATTTTGGTATTACAGCTGTAAAAAAAAACAAAACAAAAAAAAACAACTCACAAACACACCTAAGGGCAATTTGGAGAGTCCAATGGATGAGAGAAAAAAAGTTGTTTCCTTCTTGGTTTCAAGGACAGAACTAGCATAACGACTTTTGTGTTTTTATTTTGTGTTAACAATTCTTCGCGTTAGTTGTTAATGTTCAGTTATATCTTACTCTGAAAATGTATGCTTTTAATCTGGAATGCCGCGTCATAGTCATAGTTTTCCCGGAATTGATTGGCTGTCACACAAGTTTTGAGACCCGCGGCGCTAAACATGTCCTATAGATGTCGCCCTATCACCCAGTCACGCAAACATCTTTGAACGCAATTGAAACGCGTCGTTTGTTACGCCGTCCACGCAGTCGATCTGAAACAAGCATTATTTAATTGTACTCGTGCGGTCCTTCTCCGTTCTCCTCATGCATGAGCTAGAAAAAAAAGCCTTTTCTCCTTCTTTGTTTTTACTTTCTCAAAATGTCTAACAGGTGAAGCTGGCAACTGTGCTGTATTAAATGCCAACGTCCAATACGAAATAGTGAGAAAAAAAATCTTGTCCTTGCTTGTATTTTTCTACCACCGCTAAAAGGTTTTATGAAGGACTCTCCACTCTTACACCTGTCACCGTCGCTGCGAAGCATCTCTGGAACAGACGCTCAGGGTCTGGAGGCTGGTTATCGGAATGCAACTTCCTGCTCATGAAGTACTTCCTGAATCCTTGGGGACCAGTGGCATGCGCCGCTCCGGTCCGGCTGGGACCCTCTTGAGGGTCTCCTATGGAAACGCAGGGACTTAAGTGGCAACCGAGGCTTTTTTATTGGATTTTTTTTTAATGACTGAAGGACAAACACCAACCTGGCGCTTGTAAGGGTATGTTGTTGTCACGCCGATTTGGTTTGGTGGTGATAAAGAGGTAGCAAAGCACGCACACTGTTATGAGGAAGGCCAGAAGGACCACGGCTGCAAAAGACAGGCCAACAAGAGCCCATATACTGAGAGGAAAGGAGAGGATGCATGATAGATAGGAAAATACACAGTACACTGCTCCACTGTAATACAATGAATTGAAATATAATAGCTTTGCTTCGTATTACATGGCTTGAGGGGAAATGATAGACTGAGCAATTGAATTATGCTTTACATTAATTTTGCGACATTACAGGGGAAGTCGGGTCAAACATTTTCTTTACATTACGTTCAATGCAAGCTTTCTCGTCTAAACGCGGTATTCTGTTCAATACCGCGGTTAAACATGATTTCAACAGCATCCATCTCCGAGGGCCAATAATTTGCCACATTATATCGCAATTCCTGATGGAGTAATCCTGGCTCACCTGTTTTCTGAATTTGGTCATGCGATACGAGCAAGCTGCTCGTTACCTGAGCCCTGAGCAAATGCGATGTCCTTTTAAGTATTCAGTAAGAGACAAAACGGCCGCCCGTTCAGATGGATAAAAACAGCTGGTCAATTACATATATATATGTAGAGTCATTGGTTGATTTGATTGATTTTATTAGTACTTTACTGTATTACCCAAAGTAATTGACTACCGTAGCGCTTAATTAACTTAGTGCCGGTCATTTGTAGACTGTCTTTTAGCCAAAAATCATAATCAAATAAGTACCGGGGATTGAATGTGAGGATTTCTTAGCTTAAACTAAACATTACCTCAAGTAATTGACCCGAGTACCTGAAATGATCAATTACTTCAGTGCTTAAGTCCCTAAATTAACAAATAATGTCAGTAGTTAATTTATCATTAATGAATTTTTAATATACCATCTATTTTAAGACCCTGCTTAAGTCAAACATTCTTCGATTGAATGTCCGAATTCTTGACCTTATACTTAACTTTAGCTCCATATTTCCTCGAGTAATGGATTACTTTAGTACTTAGTCACTTACTGTAGCGCTTAAGCGCTTAAACTAATCAATTACTACAGTGCTTAAGTACCTAAGTATGGTAATTTTTTAATGACTGAATTTTTAATTCACTATCTATTTTTAGACCCCGCTTAAGCCTATCGTTAAAAAAAATATAGATCTATATGTAGAAATAAATCCTTGATTTCTTAAGAACACGTAAAAATATGTCTTTGGGATTGAATGCGCTCATGAGAAGACAATCACGTTTACACAAATGGAGCCGTATACAACATTATTGTAAAGAACATTTTTCACTTGACTTCTCCTCGAGCTTGCTTACTTGATCCCAATGGATGTTTGCGACTTTTTAAAATGTCGAAGAACGTATCTAAGAAAACGAATAATTTACAACGAGCAAGAAAAAAAATGCAATCAATTCATCTAATGCCGTAAAGACACCAATATCCAACGCCGCATTGCAAAGCGGACAAAAACTTTGGGAATTACCTGAGCCACCACATGTAAGCGTAATCGTGCGGATAAAAGCTTTTGGGGTCGTCGCAGCAGTACTTCAAGTCGTTGAATCCACAGCAGAAACGAGCGGCGACGTTTCCCATCTTGGGGCAGGAGAAAGCGGCCACGAACACGCCGTCCGTGCTGGTGTAGTCGCCGCATTCGGTGCTCATCCTGAGACGGCAAAGCGAGCCACAGGTGGGCGCGGACTACATTGCTGAAACCGGAGCCGCGTTTGTGAACGGCGGAGGGACGCTGGTCAAATGCACGCTCTCTCTCTCTCTCTCTCTCGCCCCTCCATCCCCCAGGCACAGGGAGGGGGTCCTAGGCTTACA
Organism: Hippichthys cyanospilos; assembly: GCF_059441005.1. Classification (NCBI taxonomy): domain Eukaryota; kingdom Metazoa; phylum Chordata; class Actinopteri; order Syngnathiformes; family Syngnathidae; genus Hippichthys; species Hippichthys cyanospilos. Next base: position 1,689,764 of record NC_142380.1, read on the forward strand.
AGGGAATTATTTTCTTGGTTTGTAAATTGGTATAAGGGGCACGGTGGGCATCGGGAAATTTGGGGGGTACCCAAACCACCCAACAATTGATCCTTGGAGGAATCTGCCAAAATTTGATTGATTGAACACCAAAACACACATTTCATCGAAATAAGCAAAAGCTAAGGAAAGGATCCATACATATTCATTACAATACGTAGGCTTGTATGTTCAAAGGAGATAGGATTGATTTAATTCCGTATTTAATCAATCGGTGAAATATTTTATTAATGAAACATTTATTTAATGAATGAAACATTTAACGAAAAAATATGTAATTTCATATTTATTGAATGAATGGAACATTTAATTACCGTATTTTCCGCACTATAAGGCGCACCTAAAAGCCTAATTTTTTTTAAAAAGCTGATAGTGCGCCTTATAATCAGTTGCGCCTTATATATGGATCGATTTTGAGATTGGGATTCGTAGATGGGGAATGAAGTGATAAAGTAAGATTTGCCTGTTTCTTTTTGTGTTTACAGTTGAACAATGTTGGTCATAATGACATTGAGTTAAAATGCTATTGAGAGTTATTATTTGAGTTCTTATTCTTATTACTTTGAGTATTACTTGTGATTGAAAACGTTTTAAAATATGTCATTAATTGAGGGTGCGCCTTATATATGGAAAATGTTTTAAAATGCGTCATTTATTGAGGGTGCGCCTTATAGTGCGGAAAACACCCGGTATTGCACGTCCGGACTCGTAAAAACGTAAAAAAAATATCATTTTCCAAACATTAGGCGAATTTAAGATTTACTTTTGAAAAAAATAAACCTTCTTTAAATCTTGCTTGGTTTTAATATTTTTCAATCAAATAAAATCATAATCGTCTAGAGTGACTGGAAAAAAACCCCCATTAAGATTCTATTTTCGGGCCATATCGTCCCCTGAATACACATGCATATGAATATCTTATAGTTCAGAGTGAATGAACTTTAGGTGTTGAACATGTCTGGCCATCAAAATGAATGAGGAGAACACCAGGCCGAACAGCTCGCTCTAATCCCAGATTATCTCTGAGTCCAATCCAGAAACTGGGGAAAAATTGGCAGAAGAAAGGGGATTATTTGACCGCGGTTGGGGGTTGTGACCAACAACCGCTTGTTCATAAACATTACTCACGTAGTTCTTCTCAGATGCCCGCCAAGACATACAAACGCACACGTACTGCTTATAATAATACAAAAAACGTACTGTAATCCACACTGAAAGGCTAGCAATCTGGAAAATTGAACTCCCTGAAAAAGGGTCTAACAGGAAAAGTCCATTTTTTGGCGCTTTTAACCATGTTCAAATGTTGATTTCTCACCCTAAATATTCCCAAAGTATTATTTTCCTTGTTTATTCTGCGCTCTCACCACCCGTGCAGACGAAAACGGATTGAAGTTCGCTGAGAAGGGGAGCTTTTGCACCGAGTCAGCCAAGTAAACAGCAACGCTTTATTTATTGCTTCCGTTTGACTGTAGAAATGCTGAAGTGATGTGCGTTTGGGAGCGCACAGCCGGACGGTCAACGTCAGCGCTAAATAATTCACACGCACGAGGAACGAACGTTATGAATACTGGGTTCCCACGCAGACTGATTTGATAGAAGGAGCGCGTGTTAGTTAGGGCGCTACCGACACCGCTTTGCATTTTAATGGCAGAAAAACGCCTTTTTTTTGGCCTCGTTATTCACTCGGTTGGAGTGGTCATAAAGTAGTGCGGCTTGAGCTGCAAAATGGGCGTGGCTCGGTAGGGGCAAACAAGCCATTTTACTTCCTGTTTGGAAAGATCGGTACCATAAAACTCATTTAAAAAAAAATGTGGCAAAAGTAATTTATATGCATATATTACGGTGGTAAGTATGTAAATTTCATGTTACAGTCCCTTTAAATGATTGACTTAAATTCCAATAGCTCAGATCAGAAACAGGTGATTTTTTTTTTTTTTTAACGGCCTCTGAGCAGCGAGTTGACTTGAGTGGGTCGCGAATGCATTGCGGCCTCACGTACAGTATTCGGCCTGCAGACGACATCGTATTTCCGAGCCCAAACAGAGATTACCTAGCAACAAATGCAGATGTGACCTGGGATTACAATTAGAGGAATAGCAACCATCATGTGAAAGGCTGTTATGGATGGAAATTATGCGATGTTTATTTTGCGCATAATTGTTGATTTCTTTCTGTCAAGTTTCATTCATTTCTCGACAGGATATTCCTAAATTTAGAGCACTGTATGAACTGTTTATCATTGCGCAACTGCGTTTACTTTATAAAATCAACAAATAATCAACATGTCTGCTCTCTTTCTGACAAGTTATGCACCAAAGCAGGAACCAAATCATAAAAAAAGCTTTTTGCAGCGTTACCCTAAGAAAAAAGGGCTGGAAATGACCATGTTTTCAGAGGAGTCATCAATTTATCAACAAAATAATTGCCTGAATAATCACTTATCAACGTAATCGTTAGTTGCCACTCTAGCGTGCATATAAATGTGTATTGTTGGAGCTTTTATACTTGACTTCACACTTTATATGTGTGTAATATATGCTCATAAACATATGTATATATACTGTACGTGTATGTATATATATTGCATGTAAATATGCAAATATGCACAGGATGTGTATATATCTACTGTATGTATATATATGTATTAAAGTAATCGTCATTGCGGTATTATTACAGCGAGCGAACTAATGTGACACTAAACTTTTCCTGCATTTGATTTTTGTGTTTTTCACCAATCCGCCGTCCAATTGTTCAGAGAGCCCCGTAATCCGGCCTTAGATGCGAGTCGTGCAGCACGGCCTAATAGGATCGCAGCATTAACAATAGCACCAGCTGTTGCGGGGCCCTCTGTCGGCCGCCGGCAAAAGTGTAAGGGCGGGGTTGAGGCGGCGCGGCGGCGAGGGAGAGGCGATTGACGGACGGATCGAGAGGTCGTCTCCGCGATGCTGTCAGTCCCATATGGAATATCCCGGGAAGCGGCTCCATTTCGGCGCGGCGGAAGGCTCGTTTGGTTTCGGTCTCGCCGTCCCGTCCCCGTTTATTCCCTGAAATTTGCCTTTCCCCGCTCTCGTTTTGGACCCCGGTACCTTCCCGCATAGGTCGCGCTCCTAATCTACCTGGACCGAGCGCTTTGCATGTAGGTCTTTACAGGTGGCCGTCGAGCGTGCGCCGCGGGCCCTGTATGGATGAATAATCCGCAGCTGGGGGGGTCTACTTTGGCGGATATTTTCTCCTCCGCGGGGGGGCTTCGCAAAGTTGCGGTCGGGACCGAGCTGCCGTAGGAGGAAGGGCTGAGGATGGCGGTGGCGCTGGAGGAAGTGTGGGGGCGGGTGAAGAACGTCTGCAAGCAGAACGGGCTCCTCATCCTGTCCGTGCTGGCCGTGGTGATCGGCTGCCTGCTCGGCTTCTTCCTGAGAGGCAAGCAGCTCTCCGAACAGGTCAGTGGCGTCAAACGTCCTCGCGCCGACCCCGCCGAGGAGTTTTGCCCCCCCCCCCGACGTTTCTCGAGGGGTCGGATGGCTCCGGGTGCTAATACGAGGCCAAAGCGACGGCGGGCGCGTGTTGGCGCGCTGGCGCCGGTTGCCGAGATTGCCTGTCGGACGCATCTATGGATCAGGATTCCCGGTGGGGAGATTAGGCGTCAATCGCTCGCAGTGACATCAGGTCAACAACGGACCATCATGTTCACTTATATAATTCGCATAAGTCAGAACGAGCGCCGGATTGAAAGGCCGGCGCTATATTCGCAATTCGCCGAGGCTGCGCTTAGCGAGCGCCGGGAACGGCATTACTATCTTAATGTTCTGCAATTTGCAGAGAAATGAGGAGAATTCTGAGCGGGATCGCTGCAGTTTGTCCATCACTGAAACGGGAGTCCGAATGAATACGTGATAGAAAGCGAAGAATATGTCCAATGCTAATACATCCCATCGTATTCGAAACCTCTGTTAAATTCCGCGCGCGAAACCGTGTCGTGTTGACGTCGGCCTAATTAGGGACGGAAGAAAAGATTCGTATCTGACAATTCCTTGAAGCATGGCGCCGAGGTAAAAAGCTGAAATATTGATTTTATGGCAAATTTGACCTTTTCGATCCCTGTTGATTTCACAGCCCAACTGTTATCATTAATATCGCTCAGTCCTGGGGGGCGCCAAGGGTGACCCCAAGGAAAAGGCTTGGATTTTGCCACGGGAAGTGTAATTGCAATAAAATAAGTGACTGCCCTCAAGTGAAGCCGCACCGTCCTTCCTCAGGACAAAATGCAATCTCCACATCGGCCAGAGGCGGCGCCAAAAAACGAAGATCAAGCCAAACAAAGCACAAATAAAGAACGGATCTAGAACTGTTAAAAGATGAACTCCCAAATATCTTTTTTTAAGGCGCGGCCCACGCGGCCGGGCACCAGTTGGTCCACGGACCGATACCGCCGTTCGGAAAGCTCTGCCGAAGACAGCTTTCTTGTAGTACAACACCGCACAGGTGGCACTTTAGATAATAACAGTAGCCCATACGGTGCTCTGCTGACCGCGTCAGAGTCGCAACAGACGCACACAATGAGACTCGGCCCCTGATGCCGCCTCACTAGATGAAGAACACAATCCAATTTTACAGTGAGGGGCTTTGTCAAAATGCCTTGACCTTAATAGGCTACAATACTCATCAGTTGACAGAGGCAAATAAATGACCAAGGGATGGACGCTTGGAGCTATCAGCATGGGTATGACGGAGTACGCTGGCCCTGAAGTGCAACTCACACAAAACAAAAAAATAAGCAAAGAAAAACGGTCATTGCAAACAAAAAACAAAAACACTTTAAAGGAGAAAAGCACACAAGAAATCTTTTTCTTGCATGCGTCTTTTTTGGTTTGTGTCTTTTGTCTTGTAAGCTTCTTTTTTCTTGCATGCGTCTTTTTCCTTGTTTGCTTCTTCTTTCTTGCGTGCATCTTTTTTCTTGTGTGCATCTTTTTTCTTGTGTGCTCTTTTTTATTGTTTGCTTCTATTTTCTTGTGCACTCTTTTAATTGTTTGCTTCTTTTTTCTTGTGTGCTTTTTTTTCGCGTTGATTTTGTTCTTTCACGCTCTTTTTTCACTGTTTGCTTTTTTTCTTGAATGCTCGTTTTTCTTGTGTGCTTCTGTCCTGTAAGCTTTTTTGTTTGTGTTTTGCACTTCAGAGCCACCATATATCTGGCTTGTAGTTGTGCTGCTAGAGTGACGTAGGTCTTAGTTATTATATTTCACTCAGTAATTATGTATGTGAGAGGTTTCAAACAGGGCCTGGTCTTTATTTTCATTTTCAGAAGAGAAAAAATACGTGGTAAATAATGCTTTTAATTGCAGCTTTCTATTTGCGCGCAGCTGGTAACCGTGGTGGAAGTGCGGAGAACAAGGTTGTGTGCAACTTGCGTTTAAGCAACTCTGCTGTTTCACCTTAATGACACACATGGTCCAGCAGAGCCGACGGTCACGTCATCAGTTCTTGAAAAATCAGGACTTGTTTTTCTCAGTAACTTGGTCCACCAGGAAAAGAGTGGCGTATTGCAAGGCCAATGGGTTCGTTCTTATTTAATCGCTCTTTCAAGTTTAGTTCAGGAAAGCGGCGGAGACTAAAGGGACCGACGTTTCTGTTTGGTTCTTCTTTTCTTTTTGGGGGTCTGAATTTTGTCTTTCATATTTCTTTACCAAAACTAAATTTGTTATTGTCTGTTAGTGCCCACATTTTCGCAGGTTATTTACCATTTTAATGAAAATAGCTGCGCGACATGGCCATTATTTTGGTTTCTTTGGAACTTTCATTTCGATGCAGCTGAGGATTCACTGATGTGTTACGTCGCCAAGGATTATTCGATTACAGTATTTTTTGTTCTCCACAAGAACCCGATACTTTAAAAGTTCCACGAGACGAGATGTCTCACGAGGTTGAGTCCAAGAGAGCAAGACCAGATGCGTTTTTTTGCAAAATTTGTAATATGCTGTAAAATACTGCCAAATGTACATTTTCCAGCTAGCGCGCAAATGTAAACATAATCTAGCGTCCAAATGGCGACAAACTGTCTTTGACTTGAAGATTTTCTTTCATCTTACACGACTTTAAATTGAGATTTTAGACATTTTCACCATTGACAATGGTCAATGAAACTAAGTGATGACCACAGAACATATCAAAAGTGATCGGTACAAACGGCAACCGTCAGGATGTCATCACTAAAGCAAGAAATTTGCGTCTAACTGCCTTTGAGAGGTAATCCGACATGGAGCGCCTGAGCGCTGCTAGCTAGCCGCTAACTCACGCTAATACGGCGAGATCTGATCCCATCCCTACAGATTACTATTGAAAATGAACGCCAGTTTCATTTGACTGAGCAAAACGGACGATCTTAACACCAGAGGTTCTCAAAGGAGATCGATTTAAAAAGGTAAACATAGCCAAATTATTTCCGTTAAAGCCTTGTGACAGCTGAGAATGCTACTTCCTTTTCCTGGTTTTACACGGCCTTCAAAAAATGATAAAAATAGCCTCCCTCGCTGTTATTTAATGATAATAATGTTTGTATGTTCTGGTTGTGTCCGTTTTGTTTTGCGCTTTGTGTTTCGTGGGGTGGCTTCGAATCTTACCGTTGCAAAGCGAACCGTTTTTAACGGGCTTCAACAAAGGCGACATTCTCACATGTAACGAACTGGTTCACTTTTTCCTTTCAACTTGCAGCCAATTACATATGTCAGTGTATTTCTTTATAAATCGGTGGTAACAAATGATTTAACCTCCTGCACACACACACCCAGCGAATACACTTTACACTTCCTGTGCAAAGTGGAAAAATGAGGACATAGTGTATGTTCCTTCGACAAACATTCGCACGTACAAAAAGATAGCCTTTGATAAGATCCTTCTATGTGAATGGAATAAACCGTCGATATTGTATTGAGGTATTATATCGTTGGTAAAAATGTGATCACAATATCAGTCGGGATCCTTATTAGATTATTTGTTTAATTATTACATCATGTTATAATAGGATGTTACAAAGGTGAAGTTGAGGTGCGAAGTTGCTCATTTGTCATAGGAAAGGTGTCATTAAGTTACCTTTATTTTGAACCACATTTCTTGTAGCGTTAAATCTTTAGTGTTAACTTATTAGATCAAAACGTTGACCCGTTGCTCTGGCTCAAATCCGCAACCAAATGCGCTAATTAACACAGCATTGGTTCAGTCCGACCCAGCACTGGATTAGCAATTTCACCACATTAGCATTCCATTTAACCCGGCATTTTTTTAGAGCGCTTTAGCTGAACCGACGTCGTAATGCAAAGACGACGAAAAGTCAGAAATGCACAAAGAATCCGTGAGGTTAGAGTTCTGCGCGAAAAAAACCAAATGACATGTTCAAGCAGTTGTCTGTTTTTCTTGCAGGAGGTCAAGTACTTTCAGTTTCCTGGAGAACTTCTAATGAGGATGTTAAAAATGCTCATCTTGCCGCTTGTTGTTTCAAGGTAAGGTGTTAGGTCAAGCACACTTTCGTGATCGTTATTTCAGTAGCCATACGAAACTAAGCTTTGTGTGTCTTGATTATCTCCAGCTTCCTTTCCATACTAATCATCTTCATACTTCTCCCTATAACACCACTAGCAATCTTGGGACACATGGCTAACCAAAAATTTAAATTAAGCACTAAATTGCACAATAAAGACGATATTGTAAGCACTGGTGCGAGATCAAGTCTTTAACATGTCGGCATCTTAGTGACGCCGACCAATAACGGACCAGCATCTCAGTGATGCCGACCAATAGCAGACCAGCATGTTACAATGTTGAGTCCTCAACTCAAACACTTCCAAATTGTTATTTTCCTTTATTAACTTTTAAGAATTCCTTTCTTATTCTGCGCTCTCGGCACCAGCCTCGTCCAATCAGATTAAAAAGGCTTCCAAGAGGTAACACCCATGCATGAGTAAGTACTTTAAATATACTGCTTCTGGGGAGGAGAGATTTTGCACCGAGTCGACCGAGTAAACAGTAATGTTTCATTTAATAGTTTCGAAATTTTTCCGTAGAAAATGTCCAAGTGGAAAAAGGAGTGTTTGGGAGCGCACGGCAAAATCAACGTTGAAGTGCGACCGTAATTTAACCACAGGCGGAACTTTTGTTAGCGGTATGGTTTCCCATGGGAATCGATTTGATAGGAGTGTTACTGTTACTGTGTGCACTTTCTTGACACTGCTTTTGCTTTGTTGGCACTCCAGTTCATTTTAATGTCATTAAAATGCCTGTTTTGGGCTTTTTTATTCACGCCGCCTCTGATTCCTGTTACTGATGGCGACAACGTTAGCTTTTTTGTAGTTTTAATTGTGGCGGTCGGCTTTAAAGCGAGACTTTCTGCTTATCAGTACCAAAAAAGCATAATTGATAGGAAATTAAATCGCATATGCGCCAAAGGAAATATTTCATCATTATTTCTAAGCATCCATTTAATGTATCTAATGTATCTAAAAAAAAAAACACCTCTGGTTGAGAGTCTTTCTCTGGAAACTTTAGATTAGAATAAAATGAGATAAGTTAGATCAATTAAATAATTCCTTAATTTAAATCGTGACCTCACTAAGAAGCACAGGCCACACACACAAGCGCTAACTGTAATTAGATTATAAATATGCGATGAGGGAAAAAAAGACGAAGAATGACCATTTTACGCCCAAAGCGCTTAGTTGCCTGCACGAGGTCAGCGATGTCCACCAGAAAAATTTTAAAAAAAAACAAGCTCCCAAAATAAATCAGGCAAACACACCGGTAACATGCAGGCCGCTTTGTGCAATAAGCTACTTACAATATATGCACTAGCAAAGTCTGGATGAGAAGTTAATCTATCCTCCCTCCTGCGGCCTGTCCCTCTAAATCACCGTTTGGTCTCTTCCTTTTATTTATGTTTAAAAGGAATCACAGCATATGAAGGCTTGAATGTGTGTACGGCAACCTCTTTTTTTTTTTTCTTCATATCGGTCTGCACGGCTCTTGTCAAATGCGAAGCGGCCATGACAAGAAGTAATGCGAACTAAGGAGCCAGGGGAAGCGACAGCGGTCTTGTAGTTACGTTTCTAAAGACAAACACGCCCCGCCCACCCCCACCCCCACCCCCCGCGTACATTGTGTCGTCTCTCTGTGGCCGAACGCTGCGGAATGTATCTGGTTGGTGATGCGCAGATCAGCTGGTTGACACGGCTTATCTCGGGGTGAAATATCTGCCCCGGCCCTATTGCCTGTCTGTCCCCATTTATTTTCTCCTCCCAACCATCTGCGCGCCAGCCAAAGAGGAAACCAGATTATCCCACGGACGCGTAAAGCAGAATCGATGGTCTCTCCACCTTCTGCGGTTGTGCTGGCCGACTCGCAAACTACCCTGCGCGTTCCGTTCCCGTCTGTCGACGCGTGCGCTCGTGCAGCGTTTCGAGTGTGATGGGGCCCGAGAAAATCTAGGGATGGATGGATGAACGAATCAACGGACAGACGGATGGATGGATGGATGGATGAACGAATGAACGGATGGACGGATGGAAGGACACTTGATTAGATAGATGGATGATCATCTGTTATACCCTAGATGGATGGATGGATGGATGGATGGATGGATGAACGGATGGACGGATGGAAGGACACTTGATTAGATAGATGGATGATCATCTGTTATACCCTAGATGGATGGATGGATGGATGGATGGATGAACGAATGGACGGATGGACGGATGGAAGGACACTTGATTAGATAGATGGATGATCATCTGTTATACCCTAGATGGATGGATGGATGGATGGATGGATGGATGGATGGATGGGTGAATACATGGATAGATGGACGGCCGGATGGAAGGAAGGATACTTGACTAGATGGATGGATGATCATTCGTTATACACTGGATGGATGGATGAATGATGTATGGACGGACGGATGGATGAACACATGAATGGACAGACGGTTGGATGGATGAAAAGAAGGAAGGACTAGACGGATGGCTGATGCATGATCATCTGTCATACACTGAATGGATGGATGGATGGATGGATGGATGGATGGATGGATGGATGGATGGATGGACGGACGGACGGATGAACAAACAAACGAACTGAATGGATGGATGAACAAACAAACGAACTGAATGGATGGATGGATGGATGAACGAACGGTTGGACAGACATGATTATTTGTTATACACTGTATGGATGGATGAATGGATGGATATTAGTCATAACATGAGGTTGCATGCTACACACACACACACACACACACACACACACACACACACACACATGGCGGCCTTGCGTGGCCACGCCATACTACAAATTGTCCTTCAACAATGCTTCAATGCGTTCTCTATTTTTGAAAAAAAGGATTAGTGTAATGCTCTTGCTCAAAGATACACAATGGACAGTAAGCCCCATATGTTTGAAACTCTTGTGGCAGGACTACAGCTTTTATACGTGGCGTGTGTACGTGTGAGGGTAAACAACGGATCCTTTCCTTCTAAAATAACGGGACCAATAGTCAGTAGATCAAAGATGCGCAGCTGGTGGTCCACGGGCCACATGGCCTGCTGGCACACTTCCGGTGGCCGCTTATCGCCTCTCTCAGACTAAAAGTGCTTAAAATGAGGAAATGATGGTACAGGTTTCACCCCAAAAAGCTCTGTTTCCACTGATGTTATCTACTCTACTCGTTTGGTCTGGAGAATAAAGGCAAATAGATTTCTCATTGGAAACGCATGGAAATGCATTATGTCAGTGAATGTCCTCACAAGTACAGCCATACAAACGTGCGTGTGTGTGTGTGTTACTGATATCTTTGTTTTTCACTATTTCGCCAACTGTTTTTCAAATCTAGTCCATGGGTGTCAAACCTATGGCCCGCGGGCCGGTACTGGGCCGCATATGGGTTTAATTCGGCCCCCAAATTATTTTGTCATGTGAAATACAGAAACGAGCAGAATTTTTCCTCAATAAATACATACTTTAAATATTTTAAGCTTAATAGCAATGTGAATGTTTTAATAATAGTCATGTTGTGCTTGTACTATTTGTGACAGTATAGATAAAAAAAAGAATAAGAAATCCGAAGTTGTTGTTGTTTTAAAGTTATATAAATATGTACTGTGATTTTATTGGTCCGGAAATAGACGTGAAATGGATTTTTTTTTCCTCTGTGAAAAATCTGATTAGAAAGTGAGTGGATCCCCTCTGTAGTGCTGATGAAAAATTGTGGGCTCCCTCAATAATTGCAATAGATAATACAAATGATAATAATAACAATAATAGTTATTTCGATAACATGTTTACTGGTTCTGTTTGGCATTTAATTAGAATGTTGCTTTAAGCAATATAGTTGCTGTAAAATGTGATTTTGACAAAATTGACATACAAAATTGGTAGAGCTATTGGAATGTTTTGAATACATCAATCATGTAGATTGTTGGAGCAACTTTTCACACAAATTGACAATTGGCGAGCAGATACATGGAATCAGCTGGGAGCTAGCACATTTTGCTCATCAAGCGATCAAAAAAAAAAAAAAAACGTAGCTAAGAATTCTTTTCATGATTTGTTCTGGCTTCTCGGTGTAGTACAATGACATCATCAAACATCTGGACCGCAATGTAAGTGAAACTGAGGTTGTGTGTTTTTTGTTTTTGTTTTTTTGGCAAAGCTACCAATCAAGCTTAGCTTGACTTTTACCTTATGATCTGATTTTGCAGCTGGGGTCTCATCAGCAACCAGGACGAGATCCTTTTACCATCGTAAATTGGTTTAGCTATACACACAGTAATACATTGGAAAGTCTTGTCGGCGCTCGCGTGCAGTTTCTGTGCTTCAGTCTCACAAAATGCTTCCAAAAAACAAGATGGCAGGTAATCATTAATCCATTAGGTTAGCTAAAATATGATCAACATCCATTATTGTTTTTTCTTTTATGTACTGCGCAATAACAGTACACCCTTGATGATGGAGATGAAAGCCTCTTGAAAACACTTTGGTGAAGTAAGACGATAGTTTTATTCCTTAAAAAACATCTTCATACTATTGGCAGCCGTGACGTTAGAATACGGCCGTCTCTTTTGTGGTGCGCACATCGGGACTGACAACATCAAGATCCAGACCTTGGACACAAGGATATTCGCATCATGTGCTTCTATATTATATACGTACTGTACAGTACACTTAAGTGTTTAATAAACACCATATAATGCACGTATATATTAAAAAAAAAATATATATATATATATATAGCATTCTTACAGAGGTGAAGTAACTTCTAGTAAAGGTTCCTTCTCTTCTCTCTGTCTTCCTTGGAATATTTGTTCAGTCTGATGTCGGGCCTGGCCGCTTTGGATGCCAAATGCTCGAGCCGACTGGGCATCATGACCATCTCCTACTACCTCTGGACCACCTTTGTTGCCGTGGTGGTGGGCATCATCATGGTGTACATCATCCACCCGGGAGGAGCCGCGCAGAAGGAGGACTCCGAGGAGAGCAAGAAGCCCATGACCAGCTCGGCCGACGCTCTGCTGGATCTCATTCGGTGAGGCGGATCGGCGAAGCGGCGCCTCCGCGTCGCCGCGTGTTTGAATAGTAGATTCCAGCCCGAAGGCGTTTCTTGTCAAGAGAGCTGACTAGGGAGCTGAAATTTCACCCGGATGGTGACAGCACGGCAGATTTCAACACATCTTAGTCATCGCGCCACCCGGGGCGCGACGGGAAGGAAGAAAAGGAGCCGGAAACGCTCCGGATAACGCCGCGCGCGGGAACCAATCGATCGGAGATCCGCCCGTGAAGTGAATGACTCGATTGGATTACGATGGGTTTTCCTACACACTTAGACAGATTATGACTGAAATTGCTGGACTACGTGCAGTCTTATGAGGAGTGGAGTCACGGGAGTCCTTGAGCAAGGAGGGGAAATCCTCCGCTCATGTGTGCCAGCGGGTTGACGCGCTAAGCTAATTAGAGCTGCTCAAGCCCAGCGGGGTGTGTTTGAGGTGAACTCGCCACTGTGTCAGTGTGACAGTAGGTCAACGGGCGGGACGCGTATATATCCATATGAAACGCATCCGAAGAAGGGGATGTTAGGCTTCTTTTGATTATTTTGGGAGGAAAACCCTTGGAAATATCTGCATCTTCGTCGCGGAAGGAAATTGCCTCCCTCCCGATGAATGAATGAGCCCAAGGCTACGCGATTCAACTTTGCGCCGATTATATGAGCGCGGTGACGTTTGCTCGCGGGCTCTCAGCGCGTGTGTGCGTATTGTAGAGGAGCACAGCTGGGCTTTGGATTTATCCGGCAAAGCTTCTTTAAAGCCTTCATCTATCATGCGGCCGTGCTATCTTGGTACATTCACAAATGGCCCAGAGTGTCTGAGGTTGGCGTGCCAGCGTGCGTGATGAGTACGCGTAATGAGCACAGCATTCATAAATATGGGGATGGAAATAGTACATTAGCCCCGTTTGCATTGTCCCGGATGCGATACGGACTTTTGAACGAATGCCCCTATTCAAATTGCGGTCAATATGTGCTGCGGACGTGTTGATCGTGCATTAATGCACCGTTTCGTAATGCGCTCCGTTATGATGATGTGTTTTCACAAAATCGGCCTTATGTCTCAGAAAATAAAAAGGGAGGTATCGCTAAGTTCACGTATAAGCCGCGCCGGACTTTGTTTATGCAGAAAGATTGTACACGGAAGGGTTTTACATGAACTCATGGGCCGTATGTTTGTCACCTCTATTGCATCTTATCGTTTTTGTTTTTTTTTTACAGTGAGATTGCCCCCTAACGGCTAGTAAAAAAATAAGGCAGTGACACCCCAATAAACTCCAGGGTTCAAAGTATGAAAAAAAAACAAGTAGCGGATTAAAGTCTGATATACAGTGTTGCCTCAACTTACAAATGCCTCTTGTTACAAACAATTCAGGTTACGAAATTGTCTCTAGTAACGAGAGAAAATTCAAGATACCAAAGGCGACATTATTGGCATATGTAATGCAATGTAATACGATATATTTGTTCAAATTTATAATTAATTATTACGCCAGCTTTCCCACGAATGAGACATTAGTTTTTTGCATTGATGTTTACGGTCTTCCACAAACATCACATTGACATTAGGTACGGCAGGCATTGTGCATATTCACATAAAAACACATATACAACAAACCGCTTTGGGCTGCCGCGTCTGACGGAAGCACTTTGCATGACCCTGAACTAAACTTCAGCAAACTACAGGCTCCAAATATTCCCCAAAATATATATGGTTGCTCCTGTGGATATGTAAATGATAAACACATACAAATTAAACATCCTAAAAATGTGTGCCTCTCTGCACTCATCGCCAACACGCCAGCACCATCTCAAGGCAATCAAGTGAACTGCGTTCATATTGTCAACTGCCACAATTAATATGATGTCTTTAAAGGGTTAAGGAGTGTTTTTTAAATCATTTTTTTACATCAGATATTTGGTTATTATGCACTAAAGTAATTCTAATATGTATTTGTTACCATTTTTATAATTTAATCATATTCATTTAGAGGGTTTAGGAGCATTTTAGGGGCTCGGAACGGATTAGGCTTTTTACATGTAAAAAGCGGCTCTAATTATGACAGATTCAAGTTACAAAGTTACTGGTTCAAAGCGGTACTTCGGAAGTACTAGTACCACTGTATACGGTATTAATTATACACTTAATCCCCTTTCAAATATACCTAGAACACGCCGACTCCAAACTAATGGCCGTAAGCTCGGTCGTGCATCGCATTGAATTCCTTGGATGACTCGATCCCGAGGACAAACGCGCCCACTCTCGGAACGTTACGGTAGCCCTCTTAATAGAGAAAGCGCTCATCGAGTATAAGGAAGGGCACTTCTCGGAAAATGAGTCCTTCGGTTTGTATATTGCTCTCGGCCATGAATTGAAAAATGATTTCCTGGTAATCAAAACAGAGAACGCTAGCAGTGCAGCGAAAATCGTTTTAATGAGCAGGTATTGAATGGAAATCTGTTGCGTTTTCAATCCGACTACGTTTACAGGAACATGACATTGAATGGATCATTGTTGGGATTTAATGTTCATCCGGCGAGGATTTTAATACGTTTATGGTCTTCTTCTGCGCAGAAACATGTTTCCGGCGAACTTGGTTCAAGCTACATTTCAACAGGTAAGATGAATGGCATTTATTCGCGGCATGTCTTCCTGCACCAAAACATTGATGTGAAGTTGAAATATCCCCGTTGAGAAATATATTTCCAGCAGGAAATCTTCTGACCGGAAAATAGATGCTGCGACTGATCCGATTTTGCGGTTGGAATTAAGTTGCGAGTTCTTTTCTTTGTCAAGTATCGAACCCGGAGAGAGCCCGAATTTATCCCGAAACCGACCGCGGCTCAGCTCCTGGATGAGACCACCACTCGGAGGGTCTACATCTACGGCATCCAGGATGACAACGGGACCGACGTCCAGAACTTTTCGCTGGATCTGACGCCGCCGCCGGATGTCATCATGAAGACGTCGGCGGGTACGAGCGAGGGCATGAACGTGCTGGGCATTGTCATTTTTTCCGCCACCATGGGTAAGTGGCTGGCGCGTACCGAATAAATATAAACGTAGGCAAAACGTAGGAATCGGGCCTGAACCGGACCGTGTACCGTTGTTCCAGGGATCATGTTGGGTAGAATGGGACCCAATGGAAGCGCGTTGGTCAACTTCTGTCAGAGTTTGAATGAGGCGGTTCTCAAGATCGTTGCCATTGTTATCTGGTAAGAAACACCTTCTTATTATATGCCGTGGGTGTAAAACACAGGCTTGAACCCGGTCCGCAAATAACCTCCGAGCCATTCGCGGCTGCAACGTAATTGCAAAGTAATGGCACGTTTTCAAGTGTTGGGCAAAGCGCGAGCGGTGCCTTGTGGCGGCGAGGAGGCGGGATGTAGCTTATTAAGTGTTGTAAAAAGAAGTATTTTATGAAGGAATGGAAAAATGATAATAGGACATTTACATTTCCATTCAGTTCAAGCAAAATGCGATTTGGGTTATACCGTAGAGGACAGATGTCCCCGAACGTCGGTCCGCGTCCCGTTCCAACTGGTACCGGTCTGCATGGGACGCACCTGACATAACGACGTTTTGGAAGTGATTTAGTATAACTTTTAACAGCGCATACATTTGGACTTTGTTTGCTTTGGTCTTTGTTTTTTGGCGCCTCCTCTGGCCACTGTTGATATTGCATTTTGTAGTGAGGAAAGACTGCGCGGCTTCAGTGGGAGCAGTTAATATACACCCCCCCCCCCCCCCCCCTCCCCTCCCAAGCATTGTCCAAGTGAAAAAATAGTTTGACTAATTTAGTTCGCTATCATTCTATTTTCATGTTACGTTTATACCGAAGATACACCCTAATGTAAACCTTACGCAATTCTGAATACATTTATTTTTTCTAATCCCTTGATTTTTAGGTATTTCCCCTTCGGTATTGTTTTCCTGGTCGCCGGGAAGATCTTGGAGATGGATGATCCGTCAGCCATGGGGAAAAAACTGGGATTTTATGCCATCACAGTAGTGATGGGCTTGGTGCTACATGGACTTTTCATCCTGCCTGCCATGTATTTCTTTATTACCAAGAAGAGCCCAATTGTTTACATAAGAGGAATTCTGCAGGCCCTACTTATTTCCCTGGCCACCTCATCCAGGTAACGTTCTTCGAAATATGCTCGGATACACTTATGAGGGATTGCTTCTCGGGCCTGGCGGAGTGTGCGGCGCTTGTTTGACGTCAATCACAAGTTTCGTATTCCTTGTTTGTGTCAAAAGTCAGCCACGAGGCATGTGCGGACATTTTGCGTCTTTTTTTTTCATTCCAGTTCCGCCACTCTGCCTATCACCTTCAAGTGCCTCCTAGAAAACAACCACATCGACAGACGCATCATCCGCTTCGTGCTGCCTGTGGGGGCCACCATCAACATGGACGGCACCGCTCTTTACGAGGCAGTGGCGGCCATTTTTATAGCCCAGGTCAATAACTACGAACTGGACTTTGGACAAATCATCACCATTAGGTAAGCGAAATGTTTGGGAAAAGTTTAGCCACAATGCAAACGCACCAGTAAGAGTTCAATGACCTTCAATTCTCTGTACCGAGGACAAAAAATGAAGGACGAAAGTCCGGGTGCATCACATTAAGACCATTGGACACCATTCGAGGACAATTGAACTGTCAGTCACGTAAGCCAAATTTGGACGCCCAGATGTGCATTTTTATATCGGACGGATTATTCCTAACAATATTTACCACGACGGGACGAGCAAGAGTGCAGATGTCGGTTGGCTGTTAGCAGCAACGGCCACTTGTTTCTAACAGCGGCTCGTATTTTTATAGCATTATTTTCAAAAAAAAGAAGCGAGCAAACTGAACCGACGTCCGAGTTCATCCTCGTTCACACACGTTAATATTACTAAAACCGAGAGGATCACGTGAGCCGAATCAATTTAGAGTGCACCGCTTAGAGAAGACGGAAAGGTACTCCATTTGTTTGTTTATTATTTGCGTTTTTTTGGAAATGTCACCAAATCATAAATTTGGTGAAAACACGGATGCTGCGCAACTTTGAGTATCTGTGGTAAAACGAACTCAAGCTGCGTCGTGAGGAAAAGGAAAAAAGTGCTTCAAGCGCATTCAACCTTAGACTGAGGAGGCGTTCACTGATCACTCACCATGTGGGAAATTTGAAAGACACTTAAAGTGCAAAAAAAATCTAACTTTTGGATAGGAACACAAGAAAATATGAAGAAATTAGCAATATGAGATTTCTTCTGTTTTGCAATAGTTTTTACATTGTCGCCAAAGTTTCGGTGCGTCTTATACGTAGTGACATTGAAAATAAAAGTATTTGAGCGCAGAATCAAGGCCGCCTGTGTGCGTGTGTCAAGAAAGCCTTCTTGGTTCAAAATTGGATGATTTTACCCCTTTACTTTTGGAGCAAAAGCGTAGAGCGTACTTGTGGTGTTTTCTGCCGCAGCATTTGAATTAATCACATCACATATTGAGTTTTCTAAATGATTAAAAATATGATGGGATTTACTAAGTACACATATACTGTATGTAAACGTCACACAGATTATGCCTCATGTGAGCTTCTTAGTCTGATCTGATTTCTGCCAAATGAGTCTGGAAACCGCAGCGACACAAAAAGTAGTCCAGCTCTCAGTCCGCCGGCACGCTCTGGCTCCATACCTTTGCAACAGGTAAACGAGTCAACGGCGGGCCGGGGAGGAAATCGAAATCAAAAAGCAAAAAAGTACGTCCCCTGATTTAATGGCATGTCCTCATGTAATAACATTAGGCTGACTTCTGCCCATAGCTTCAGGCTGTGCCCATTCCCTGGTAATCCCTTGGCAGTAAAACCCATATGACCTGTATGACTCATCTCTCTTGTCACGCCAGAATTATAATAATTTGTCCCCCTCTTCTCGTGCTGTTTGGCTGCTGACCGCAGAGCTCCGTGTCGTCCGCGCACGAACGCCTTTTTGTGTCCCGGCAACTGCTCCCTCGCTGAAAGATTGCCTGCAGCATTTACACACACACACATATATAAATATATATATATATATATATATACATATACATATACATATACATATATATACACATGTGTGTGAGTGAATAAAAAGTGCACCTTTTTTTCAGCATTACTGCCACAGCAGCCAGTATAGGTGCAGCCGGAATCCCACAAGCTGGACTGGTTACCATGGTGATCGTGCTGACCTCTGTGGGACTGCCGACTGATGACATCAGTCTCATCATTGCCGTCGACTGGGCTTTGTAAGTTGCGTACAGTAGTCTGACGCGTAGACAAATCTCCGGACGACAGAGCACCTTTCCACAGCTCGGAGTTTGTTTTTTTGCTTTAGCCATTTAATGTATGAGTCGCCTAAGTAAGTAATGTCATTTGCATAACTGTGCAGCGCCCAAATAACTGTTTGGTTTGCACTATTCGTCTCTTGTAAACAAATGGACTCCCCATATATATATATATATATATATATATATATATATATATATATATATATACACACATCACTCGCTGTCTCTACTGCAAGATTGATGGTAATAGGGCAATTTCCAAACACTTTCTAACTGATAAAAAAAAAAAAAAAAAGACTACAAAGAAAGCAATATCTATGTGATGCTAGCCAATTCTCACCAAGGGGCGCAACTCATCATCCCGACAGTTAGACTCGTCAATCTTTACAAACGCACCCAATAGCCCTATTTCAGAGTGCAGAAGTCATCAAATTCAAATCTGTCATGGTGCAAAAAATTAGAAATACGATTGATTACAGAAGACAAAAAAAGGTCAAGGGCGCAATATCCAGTGTGCATAAAAAAGGCTGTAAATAAAGGAGCTCAAGCCACATAGTGAAGTGGGTCAAAATCCCACTACAAGACACTGATAATACTGCCAACAACGAGGTCATGATTGCATCATCAACGGAGGTGCTTATTTTGTCACACGGCTTCCGCATTTTGGACTAAACGATGTGCATGGAAACTCAGTTATTTGTAGACAAGCAAAAAAAAAAAGCCCATTTTCCGTGACCTTTACATAACATGTACAAGTCAACCGTGTTTGATTTTTCACGCAGGGATCGATTCAGGACTATGGTCAATGTGATGGGTGACGCCTTGGCCACAGGTATCATGGCTCACATCTGCAGAAAGGATTTCATAAAAGAAGGCGAACAGGTAAGAGCTTTAACAAGGTCGTATGCTAAATTACAAATTCGCAGATTCATATAAGAACGTTTATCACAGTTTGTCTGTGCGTTTCACTTCCAACAATAACTCTTTTCTATCCTATGTTTTAATTCGCTTTAAAAAAAGGCAGGTAACGAGCGCACTGCAGAAGCACAGGACACAAGCACTAAGCTTGCTTGACCTAATGGATCGAATGGACCATTTTGGGCCTCAAAACAATTGATTATCAAAAATAATTCTTGATTAGTCTGGCGATGAATCGTCGCGCCTCTAAACGTAGGCTTTATGTATTTCGTTTTCATTTGACACCATCGTTTTCCCTTTTACTGAGAACAAATATTGGCAACACTAAGGTTGGGTTAAAAAAAAACAAAACAAATGGGTCATTCTTACGTGACGTCGTTCACCTTGCCCAGGTACCTCTGATCTGCGAGACCAAGCCCATGATCAGCATCCAGCAGATGATGAGCTACCAGAACCAGAAGAACGGCTGCTACCAAGCGCCCCCGGCGGGCGGCAAGCACGACCACCTTTCGCCCGACGTGGCCCGCCTAATCCAGCTGGAGGAAGGCATTCGACCGATCGAGAAGAAGAAACACGCTCACGCCTCTCATCACAAGAGAGCCCACAGAGACAAGGACCACTGTTCCATTGACATGAACGGTCTGGAGACTAACGTATAGAAGCCGCCCGTCCCGGCGGCTCCGGGCGCTCAGCCGCCGGCCCGGCGACGACGGACCGGCATGCACCTCCGAGGTCCCGACGGAGGTGGCCGACCTCCCGGCTCGAGTGACCGAGGGCTGCGAAGTGATTGAATGCAGATGAAATAGAATACAAAGACTTTTTTTTTTGTTTGTTTTGTACGGTATTTTAAAAACGACCTGCGTATTTGTGAGTGTACACGTCAAACATGTATCGTACGGTACCGTTTACGGTTTCTCTTTTTATTAAGGGTGACTCCGTTCAAAAGGAGAAAGGAGGGAGTACAGAAATGCTTATATGAGATGTAATTATATACATATATATATATATTAAAAAAAAAAACAAAAAAACAACCCTATCCTTCTGTGGACTGTGGAAAAAACTAAAACCACTAGCATCAGTTGAATATTGTATCGACCTGTTTTGGTATGAGATAGTATATTTTTAAACAGACTTTTTCTATGTTTTAATCATGAACAAGGAAATCATGCGTTGGCTGACATTGTTTCAACACTGAAACACACATGCAGTAAAATTAAAAACAAAAAACTATACAGAACAGTAGAGTGTTTTAAACCAAACTTTTTTGCCTCGGGGGAGGGGGGGGGGGTGTTGTTGTCTATTGTGATATCCTAATAATGTGACACACCCATTCATCTTCTAGAGCTGCTTATCCTCACAAGGGTTGAGGGCTTGCTGGTGCTTATCTCAGCAGCCTATAAGCAGTAGGTGGGGGACACCCTCAATTGCTTGCCAACCAATTGCAGGGCACACAGAGACCAACAACCATTCGTACACCCAATCACACCTAAAGACAATTTAGTATGTTCAATACACCTGCAATGCATGTTTCTGTGTGAGAAGGCCACGCGGGCTCGGGGAGATCATGCAAACTCCACACAAGGTGGATTTGAACTCATGTCCCTGAACTGTGAGGTGGACGTGTGTTTTATCATAAGCACACAACCATGCACCAGAAGCCCTCACACCAGATTTGCTACAAAATAAGATACAAATTCCTATTAACCCATTCAATGCCAAAGACGTATTTATGTGTCTTCGCAGAGTCCGGACATTCCAGCTCCGTTACTTTACATTTATTCTCTAATATTAGGGTGAAGGAGCTCCAGAAATTTGATTGGCATAGGAAGAGTTAAGATACAGGATTGATTTTTCAAAATTCCAGTGTAATTTTAATCCCCAGGTGGGCTACACTTCAAGATTACATCTATTAAAGGTGAGAAAAGGCTAGCAAAAGGCTAGCAGAAGAGGACAAGCGACCCTTCCAAGTGGACAAAGGAGATGGGGAACACCTGCGGCCAATCCATGGGTCGTCATCTTTGAACCAGGCCAACCAATTTGTTTGAAATGGAGGTCTTTGGAAATAATCATCTCACTTGGGTTATTATCCCAAGCTTTCTTTACCCCTGTTGTGAGATCAGAGCGCAGGACGTTGCCATTCGCTGCGTCTCCCCCCAGTTGCCGAGATCTTGTTCAAGCACACGTCCAAGGGCTGAAGGAAACACGGCGAGCCGGCTTTTCCTTTTCATAATGCGTCAAAGTCCGCTGGAAAAATATATACGCCGTCTGGTGGTTGAGAACAGGCGACTGGGCGGCGCTTTTTTGTGTTTTTGCACTCCAAACGGATGCTCCATATATCGAGTTAGAGGAATATAAAATCATTTTAAGCCTTGTACATGACATATGACTTATTTCACATTCCAATTTATGTAATTCAAACGCAGATATGTGAAAAAAATTGGTCTGTTTTGGGTTCGCGGTTATACGTTGACTCACCCTAATTTAGGGGTTGAAAATGAGGGGAAAAACAAACAAAAAAACTCGACTCAGAGAAATGCGGTATAAGTGAATCCGTTTCCAGAGTTTGGGGTGTACTGAAAACTTTTTTTGTCCAGGTATCCAAACACACAAATGCGAGAAGAAGGCATTCAAGAAAAGCAGATCTTTTTCTTGAGGAACAACAAAAATGACAGCAAGGAAGGTGCAACCGTGTGGTTAAAATGAATGAATTAGAGCTGAAACTGATTTAGTAGTTGTAAAAAGCAATTCTTTTCATTCTTTTCCCCTATAGGAAATCAACATCCGCTGTTGTGCGCTGCTCCGCTCTCAGACGTGTCCTTGCTACACGCTATGTCATCCATATGACAACAATACTTTGTATAGTGTCGAGAAAAATATTTATTCTGGACATTTTGATCCGACACTGACCCGCAACTCACTTGCATGACAACGCTTTATGTGCTCCACGGACCCTCCGCGTCCAGCGATGCCTTTTCTTTCATTCTGCCTTCTTCGTGTTATTTCATAATTAATCAAGTCTATTCATCAATTCTGAATGAGTTTAGCCTATATGGCAGTGGTAAAAGATCCGTATTAACTTTTTATAGCAGAATTATAATTGAAATAAGCTTGAGAAAGCATTTAAATCCAAGGTTAGAATACGTAGCCATCCCAGTAATCACAACTTGGCTTTTCCTGGTGCCACCTGGAGGTTCTGCAGCTTCATGGCCATGCCCATATTCCCAGTAATCTTCAGCTTTCCCTTGAAAAACGCCTGAGGAGATATAGGTTGAGTGAGGGACTCACATTTCTTATCCTATTCAATGATTTACAGTATGATACTAACAGAGGTAGCAGAATAAAATGCACTTCAAATATATATATTTTTTACATGTGGTGGGGAGATACGTCTTTAACCCCAGGGGGACATTTTGACCCAACTGGGGCTATTCGATGTTTTTGATATGTGATATAAAAGGAAAATTACACACAAAAAAAAATACAAGAAGGATTGCATCGATTGTCAAAACATGACAACTTTAAACATGCCACGCTGCCGTCCCTTAACCCTAAATGCTTGCAAACAGGAGGTTGAGATGTACACCCTATAGGTGTCAAATGTGACCCATGTCGGGCTCATTTACTGCCATTCAAAATTGGAAATATTGCCCATTTTGGACATGTTGAAAAGCTGATGTTTTATCATGCATTTCCCCCAATTTTTAAGTTAATCCTTTCAACGGCAACTGGAGAACGGGCCGCAATGGAAATTTTTGTGTTGACACCCCGAAACCACCGGGTGGCGCTAGCAACCAACTTATGACACTTGCAAGCCTTTCAATGACTTCAATGATTGGCTGAGACTGGACTTCATAATGCAAACATCTTCAACAGTCATAACACTCTAACAAAGATATAAGAAATTTTCATAATTCAATTTTATAAATGAGTACATTTACAGCGTAGTTACTTTTGCTTTTGTCGGCTTTTTAGAATTTGTCTACATAAAGAGTGTGTAGCCCCCCCCCCCAAAGTAAAATGATACATATATATGTATGGATAGGGCTGATGCCACCGAACACTTTGAGGAGTTGAAAATAAATATTTCTATATGACAATGTTATGACCCTTTTAAGGGTGACGATAAGGCCAGGCTAGTGAAAAATCCCCGGGCACCCAGGGTAACGTTGAATGTTTTGTGTTGTGGATTTTGAAAGCTTTTCTGGACAGTAATAGGTCATGAAGGGGTAATGTTTTTTCATTTGAAGACAATATAATAAAGGAGAGCCGGCCCGTAAAATTTCCCGGTAATATTTTTGATGTATTTTTCGGGGTATTAATGGCGGCTTCTGATTGCAAACGGCCGGTGATATAATGGCTTCCATTGAAACACGGATGAGTAAGATTCCCTAATGGCAAAGCCGTGAGCGAAAGGCATACTATCAAAAGAAAAAGAAATGAGACGCGGGTGTCAAACATGTTTTAGCCTTATGGAGGAAAATCTCTTCCCAAGCGGGCCGGACCAATAAAATCCTGCTATGTATTTATATAACTTTAAAACAACAGCTTCAAATGAACGGCATATACACAGCCGTGAAAGCAAAATCAGGAGAGAATTTTGACACATACCGTTTGAGCGTTCAATTTTCCAGTCATGAGATCCAGAAGATCCTGATCACTCATGGTCAAGGTGCAATCAGCCTTTGTGCCTGAAAGCAACAATGCCTTAGCGCACACTGAGCAATTTGCCTTCGACAGTTTTTTCCCCCCCGGACCACACATAATAACTACCTACTGTATATAGTCACACCTAACAGCTGTATATACCCATACGTTCCAAATTACTAGCTAATTTTTTTTGGTGCGCATAAAATATGATCTCTCCATTAACGACAAAATAATGGGAGCCCTCGGCTTGCTTCGGCCTCAAAATGTACAAAAAATGTACACATTGAATACATTCATCATATAACTGAATCACAAATGCTACTCGTTTCGATACAAAACGCATCCATTAGATGCAAATGAGTACTTATCGATGCAAAACCTTTGCATATGCTAACATACAGCAAAGGGAAACCTGGCACACATGAAAATGCTAATGAGCTAAACGCATACGAGGCAGCACTATATAACATGCCATTATTGTTAGCATGTATGGTCGTTGGATCAAAAAACATTTCAATTGAAGCCACACCGTCCTTCCTCACTACATACTGTAATGTTAACAATTGCCAGAGGTGGCGCTAAAAACCTAGATCAAGCCAAACAAAGCACAGATGAATGAATTGTTACAGGATAAACTAAATCAGTTTCAAAACATCACTCAAATTTGGTCCCTCCTTTCTTCCACCTGTAAAAAAAAAAAAAAAAAAAAAGCCCCTCCCCCACTTTCCAATGTGAGAAGCTGCTGAGTTAAAATTTAAGAATTCTGTGTGGCGTTTGTGAAAAAAAAAAGTTAAAGTCATACCTGATTCATTGGTGACGCAACCCTTGCCGTTTTTCACATCCACAAACCAGGTGGCTTCCTTCCCATCGGGTCCGTCTTTTACTCGAAAAGCAAACACGCCGCCAACCTTCTTGACGAGCTTTTCTCCTTCCTTCAAGATGACCAAAAAAAAAAACATTGACCTTTATTCTGCGTCATCCAATTAAAGCTTTAAGAGACATTTGTATTCTGGCCTCCATTAAATTGGCCCATCCATCTAACATCAGCCAAAAGTAATCGGTCGATATTCGTCTATTATTTCATCATTTTAATGGGATGAGGGCAAATGTCGACCAAGTCGGGTAAGTCAACTTTGAAAATAGGTCAACTAAAAATATCCGCCGGAACCATGTCTGCGCCACCACTTTGACATTTATTTAGTCTGATTATATATTAGATTAAATATGGGCCAATAAGAACGAGCCACTTGGTGAAAATATTACAGAGGCAACGTCGAAGACATCACTGCCGGTTCATTTTTCACACTATTTTCAATTAAACTCACCGTTTCGAAGCATGAAATACAGAATAAAACTGAGTATTACGCTGTGAAAGTTTGTTTTGCATTTTTCTTAAAAAGTTGAAGAAAAAAGAAACAAGATTTAAACCTAGGATTTTCAGCACATTGTTTGCAATATGAATACTAGTAGACATGGATGTTTTTTGTTGGAGTTGCTGTAAGAAGAAAACAGGCACCGCAACCTAAACATAGGGCGGAACAATATGGGATCGTCACGGACTGATAGTGTAAGAACTCGCAATTACATCCCCCACAATCACAAGCTGTTTTATTAAATCTTTTAGTTTGACTGAAGCTGGCATCTCTGTTAAACCTTTCTGACTTCATTAAATGGATCTTTTTGTTCAAATGTAACAATGGTTCAGCCTTGCTTTGTATCGTAAAGA
The DNA here is from genome assembly GCF_059441005.1 of Hippichthys cyanospilos. Lineage (NCBI taxonomy): Eukaryota > Metazoa > Chordata > Actinopteri > Syngnathiformes > Syngnathidae > Hippichthys > Hippichthys cyanospilos. The sequence continues at coordinate 1,715,979 of NC_142380.1, forward strand.
TCACAAGCGGTATTACAAGAACAATGTTTGGTCCTAAGTTATCAAAGCGTGACAATACCACAAATGCATTTTAATGAATGACGAATTGCAGCGCTGTCAACACGAGAAAGACAACCAATCAATAAATGGTTGAAAACTACTGCACACAGTCAGTAAATGGCAGAAGGCACATAATGGTCTGCATGAGAACGGCACTGGCGCATCGGTTTACCTTTTTTGCTCATGCGGCGTTCAATCATTTGTTTTCCCTCAGACATTGATTCGCCGCCTGGGGCAACCATTATCATGCTCCAAAGTACAGTAAAAGATGGTACATCGTGGACATGGGAAAAGTATTGAAGTTAGCGGTAAATACATTTGGAAATGGAACCAGAAACTGTAGTTTGCCGAATGTATATTATAGACAACGTAGTGTCCTTAAAAGGCACGAGTAGAGCTGCTCATTAGCTACTCGAGGGCAATAACTTCCTGTTCTTCTTCTTCTAGATTAGCAGACTGAACGTGGTTTGTGCTTGACTGCCTCCTTCTGTTTGAAATGAGCCCCTCTCAACTGTTGACAGGTTCCATTTTTTGATAACACAGCCCCAGTGCTTTCTAAGGAAGTTCCTTCTATTTTCCATGAACTAATATTGTTCCTAATGAAAACAAACTAAAATCGCTAACCAGCTACTAAATCACAAAGAGTTTTTAAGCACGCAAATAACAAGCAATGGAGTCAAATATGTCAAGACGATCTTTGTATTGTTTTTTTTGTGTGTTTTGTTTTTTCAGAGTACTGCTGTGGTCTGCTTAGCATTAATTGAGCATACTATCTTCTTGTCACTTTCTTAAATTGGAAATGATCCAAAACTTGTTTAGGGGGGAGTCTTACTCCATTGCCACCACTGCAAAACTGCGTACGTCTGCAAGAAAGGTCCGTGTGTAAAAAGGTGGCACAAACATCGTTACAGCGGCATCGTTCCAGGCAGACCTTTCTAAAGAGGACTTACCTGACTTGGTCAACTTTCCCCCCCGCAACTCAATGAAATTAGTCAAATGTAATCAAGTAGCTGCAGAAACTATTAAACCTAGCATGTTATACGCCAATACTGCACTGTTAACTGTAAAGACCATGTGGCTAGCTCTCACAAACTTTTTGAGCTTTCTCGTGAATTCATGTGAAGTCAGAAATCTTGCAGATTGAGGCTGATCAACTCGAAGCTGGCAAAGTAAAATAGAGGGCTTGATTTGCCATCATACCTGCTGCAGATGCTTTTCAATCTCCTTGAAGACGGCGTACGCTTTAAAACCCTCCAGGTTGTCGCTGGCGCTTGTGGCCGCTGCGCTGACGCGTAAACTGAGGAAAGCGAAAATGTTTTAGCTGACTCGACCTTAGCTCAAATAACGCGCAAGTTATGGCATAAAGGTGGAGGTATCTTGTATAACGTGACTTCTGTTACTAATCATTATCAACCCTGAAAACAAAACCCCCAAATTGGAGTTACCTGGGTTCCTGCGCGAATCCCATTCTGTAAAGCGTGACAACCACTGCTCCTCCTAAGCCAATGTTGTGCTGCAAGGCTACTTTAGCCCCAGGGACTTGCCTCCTGCCAGCCTGATCTCTGAGCTGCCAGCAGAGCTCAGCGCACTGGGCCAGCCCTGAGTCCAAAAACAAAATAATATTAAGGGCTGCAAAGTTAAGAGCAGCGATGCTGATTAGTTAGGCCGGCCTTGATACGGGAGGCAAAATGAGAGAAAGAGACATCATGGGAAAACTAGGTCAGTAACAATAAGAGCGTTATTTTTGCATGACTCATCCGCCGTACCCGCCTTACTTTAATGGCTTAAATTTGAAAGTGGTTAGTTGAGTCCAGATCCACAAACACCAACAAAAACGCTAAGCCTTCAAGTAACATGGGACACACGCCATCTAGTGGTCACTGACGGAATGGTTTGTTTATTTGAAATCTTCCTAAAACAATGGCCCAAGTGGGGGGGGGGGGGGGGGGGGGGGGGGGGGGGGGGGTTACATTCTGTGTTGATGACTTGAAAAGAGGCTTCTTTTTTTTATCCAAAGTATAATTGTATGGAAATTAAGCCCATTCTTCTGATCGTCTCTGGGAATAAACTAGAAAGTATGTACCTGTAGCTCCTAAAGGATGTCCTTTGGAGATGAGACCACCGCTGGGGTTGATCACATACTTGCCGCCGTATGTGTTGTCCCCTCTGTCAATCAACTCTGCTCCTTTACCTGTAGGGACAAGAACCCATCCAAGATTATTTTAGCTCTGCAACTGTACGTATATATTTGTGAACAACATACATATTGTTTTATTAAAGACAGTCTCGTTACAGAAAAAGACACTGCGGAAAGTTTTCATGGAGACGGCTACATTTGCACGCATTTATAAAACGGTACCTTCAGGGCAGAGTCCCAGCGCCTCATAGGTGATGAGCTCGTTAGCGGAGAAGCAATCATGCAGCTCCACAACATCGACATCGGCAGGCTGCAGACCTGCCGCCTCAAAGCACTTTTTGGCCGCCAGTCGGGACATGTCGTAACCCACCTAAACGAGGTAAGGAGGTCACTGTCAAAAGTGCAGAAGTTGCGGTCTTCCCGGTGTCAAATCCAGACGTCTCAGAATTAAGACTTCCAGTTGCTCCCGCGCCGTGACGGATGTCTGCTTAAGCGTGGTGAGAATTCGTCCTGGTTCTCACCACCTATATTGTAAAGCGCCTGCCCGGTTTAAGTAACTCTATGAGATCAAAGATATAACCGCGCCTTTTTCAAAATGTCTCTCTCTCTCAAACGAACCTTTACGCTTGGAATTGATCGGGATAGGGTGTAGTTTTCTTTTATGACTAATTAGACACGGTTCCATAATTAAGAAGAGGTCAAAAACTTCCTGTTCTTCGTTGTGGTCTTCTTGATGACCAGGAGACAGTGCCAGTTTTGTTCTGACTGCCCCCTACTGGTTAAAAAGTGAACACCTAAAACCGAGCTTTTCAAAGTCAACTTACCCGACTTGCTGAATAAAACCTAAAATATATGGGGAAAAAACAATGTCCCTTTCTCACCATTTTAATGCAGCTGTTTTCATCAAATGTAGTGGACAGGTCAGTCACCATCTCTTGGGCCAGGATCTCCACTGCTTGCTTCTCCAGACGGTGGCGCCTAACAAAGTTCTCGCTTGCCAAAACGACGGCACCGGCACCATCAGACGTGGGGCTAACCGGGAAATAAAGTATGACGATGAGCTATCATTATTGTATTATTTACACCCACTGAAAAAATGTAAGGAATGTCCGTGCGCATCTTACCAGCACTGCAGGAGGGTCAAATACTCAAACACCTTCCTGGAGTTAATTACCTGCTCCAAAGAGTACTCATCTTGGAACTGAGAATAACTACAAATAGAGAAGCATTCATATCTTAGCACCGAGCTGAAATCTGGCTCTTGAATGTACATCTGACACTCACGGGTTGTTGGTGGAATGTTTGTGGTTTTTCCAGGCAATTTTGGCAAAATGCTCCGGTTTACTTCCTGTAAATGACTCAGGTTAGACGCAATCAAGCGTCGGTTTCACACGCGCTCTTCCTAGAGATGCAGCAGGTACCGTATTTTTCCATGTGCTCCCTTCCGGCGTTGCCGAACATCTGCGCGGCTGCTGGAGCGGCGACCATCCCGTAACGGTTGATCATAACCTCCATGTGCTTGTCCATGGGATTGGTCCTATCCATGTACTAGAATTAAGAAAGATTTCACAGATTTTGACAGTAAAAACACTGACCAATTGCTGAAAATGCTTATTTTTTTATTTTTTTTTTACCTTAGCTGACAAAGAGCCCCTCTCCATCTTTTCAAATCCAAGTGCGAGCACACAATCTGAAAGCCCTAAAAGCAAATTAAAATTCCTTGATTAAATAATTTTTCAGATGTGGCATAAAGCTCTTTTATGCCCACTTTACTCACACACGCATGTGTGTATGTGTGTATATATATATATATATATATATATATATATATATATATATATATATATATATATATATATATATATATATATATATATATGTATATGGTGCAGCGTTCGTGGACCGCTAACAATGTGGGAAATCTCAAACACACTTAATCTAAACTGCAATTTACAGATATGTACACAAGAAAACATAAAGAGTTTAGCAAAATGAGATTACTTCTGTTTTGCTATAGTTTTTACATTGTCGCCAAACTCATTGCGTGTCCTACACACCGTAATAGAAAACACCACAATTTGAGGCCAAAATTAAGGAGGCATCCTATACACATATGCATCCTATATTTGGGGAATTGCGGCACATTATATTTTAGTTTCTTAAATCAATACACTTGTAAGGACATAGTAAAAAGGCAAATGTCGCCGAAAAGCAAGACTTTAGAAAAAAAACATCCTACTTTCACTCACCTCCTTTGATCAACTGCCTTGCCATGAAGAGGGCAGTAGAACCGGTGGAGCAATTATTATTGACATTAATGATGGGGATGCCGGTCAAGCCCAGGCTGTGGTAAATGGCTCTCTGCCCGCATGTGGAGTCTCCTAAGAAACGGAGAGGCAAATGATGAAAATTATTAGTACACGGTCAAGAATCATCGCTGAAGAACGTGGGTGAGAATCGCCATGGTGGGGTTTCAAAAACAGCCCTAAAGCGGTGAGATGCCGCCATGTCTGATGACTATAAATGAAAAGTGTTACCATAAACATATCCCACGCAGGCTTGTTCTATGGCGGAGTACGGGATTCCTGCATCTGCCAGAGCTTTTTGACCTGCAAAAGACCATTATGCAGTCAAAAATAGGCATAGCAATCAAAGTGTATTCCAATATTCTTGTGAATGGATGGTTGAGATGAGATACCGGCTTCCTTGGCCATGTCAGGGTAGTCATAGTCGCCTCGGGCTCCCGGCTTGTCAAACTGGAGCAAAAGGTCAAAGAAAAACATGAGCATGTTTGACTAACTAGTCATAATTGATATTTCTTCAACCATCTGTGTCAGTGACTTTGAGTGGCACAAAGAGCAATTTAATGTTATTCCAATAGTTATCAGAAAATACATTATTAGCCTCAATCCTGCTGAGGGGCAAACTGAAAATAGTTTTGATTGCCTCAGGGTTGTTCAACTTCGCCAGATGTTCGCCCGTACCGCTCTTGACGTAAATACATTTTGAACGCGACCTATGGCAACCTTTTGGTGAACTCTGACAACCCTGAGAACAAAAGTCGCTCAATATTTCCTCAACTATCAACAGAAATTCCCTTTCATTTCCATTTGCGATGATATGCCACTGCCTAACCGCAAATATGGATCTTGTTGCCCCTTTTTAACTGCAAACATTACACAAAACGAGATCAAAATTGTTTAAATCCGTAGCAAATTACATGGATTAAAACACACGAGAGTCTAATCAGAATAGTGTCCTGAGTTGCTGAGATTTTTTTTTTTAACAACACACAAGTCAAGAGGGTGCACAAGGCAATGTTTTACTGCGTTGAAAATACATGATGTATTTAAGGTCACAACAACCGGAGCACACGGGAGGCAAACAATAGAAACGTTTAGAACAGAAAACGTTAAAATTTAATGACAGAACAGTTTTGCAGGGCAAAAATGGCTCAAATGACCCTTTACACACATTCTGTCCTGAACATGAACTACGGACTGAGAGCGTTGATCACGTTGCATAACTATCAAACAGCAATATTAATCTCGCGTTAATCTCGAAGATCGAACAACAAAATACACATCTATACACGTTTGGAATCATTTAATCGGAGAATCCAGCAAATTGTGTACTTGTTTTGACGTTTAAAGAACTATCTTACATCACTGCGAACTTTTGGAAAAGCTGCGCAACAATTTTGTTGCCGCACATTCACGGTCCTTGTTGTGAAAATAAAAACCGACATTGTGCCGCGCAGCTTTCATTTCTTTTACCTTCGTCATGCCGACGCCGATGACAAACACTCGATTTTTGTTCGCAGGTGCCATCGTTCGACGTTTGCTATGTGGTGACTGTGGTCCACTCAACGCAAATGTCAGCTGTGCAGTGCGCACTACAAAAGCACTTCCGGGGTTACCGCTCGTGGACAAAGATCGTCTATTTTAAGTGGGCATCATAGTGATTAAGTTTACCCCCCCCCAAACACACACACACACACACACACACACACACACACACACACACACAGACGCACAAATACATTGATAAGATCCAGGATTGTTTATTTAAATAGAGAAATCAGCCGCATATTCGTTAAAAAGTTGATCAAATTTCTCGAAGTAATGCGCAGAGTGAGTCCTCTTATCAGCAATGAAAAAGACACTGGGGTTTGGTAAACGCTTGACAGTTTTTGATATCTTTGCTTTACGACAGGAAGGAAAATGTTTTCATAGCTAACAATCTTGCTTCATTACTTAAAAGCAATTATTATATTTAGACTTTTGCTATGCGAGTCGCCCTGGTCTTAATTCCTCGCTAAACGTGGGGGCAATTTTTAATATATTTTTGAAAAGCAAAAAATAACTATAATTATAACATTGTTGGTCCCCAATACAGTGTATATCTGAAATTAGCGCGTTCGTTCAAATAGCATGAAATTTTCTTTGATCGCTTTTTCCATTCCTTCATAAAATACACCTTACAATACACAGTACGAAGATTTATTTATTATTTATTGCTGATGCCTTAATCGACTATATCAAATTAAGGCATGGGAATTACATCTGAACAACAACAACAAAAAATCTGAATCCAAGATTTGTATCTTCATTTTATTGAAACAAGTTTAAAAAGATGACTTGAGCAATGCATGTATTTATATGTTCATATAAATTGACATCTGCCACAGCGCTGAAAGCCACGTTGTGCCCCCGACAGCTTTCGAATCCATTTGGAAACTGCACAATAACTTGGCACAAGCAATATCTGCAAATAGTGTTCATTCAAATGTCATGTGACATCATCAGCACTTGATAAACTTGTGCGTAACCTCATAGATTCCCACTGATTCCTTGACTTTCTCATCGTAGTCTGTCCAATCCTGAAATGTGCATGAGAGAATTTACATATATGGTATGAAAATGTGAAACAATCGCACAAATCACACAGTTCAAACATGTCTGAGTGCAAACCAATGAAAAAAAAATCAAGGCTACTTAGAACCAAGCATATTATTTAATTTTAAGCAGTTTTTAACCAATTAGGAGTCATTTTTGGTCATTTCAAACAGAATTTATTCCAATTTTTTGCCAATCGGATTTCTTAAAATGGATCTCAATTGACAGCTAGCATGGTACATATTAGTAATCGGGTGAGAAACTCAACACCATTTCATACTGTTAAATAATATATTAGGGTGAGAAAAGCGGAGGCTTTTGTCATGCAAACATGTGGGAAACATTGCCCCCTGGTGGTAGGATGACCAAGTACTTTACTTGATATGTACGGTGGCAGGTTTTTTACATCTTATATATAAAGACGTATACTGTATATACGTCTTTGGGTTTGAATGCGTTGAAGTACTTTAGCAGGATCCGCTAAGCAAAACTTACTTTTTCTAGTAGGTTTATTTCAGGAAATGCCGTACCAGACTCTGCGCCCTGTGCAGCAAAACCAGCCTGGAGTGTTTTTTTTTTTTTTAAAGAAAAAATAATATCCGCATTACTCGATAGGAAGTACCGATGTTGAACCAATTGCTAAATGTAGCTCGAAGTATTTACTTGTGGCTGGAAGTCAACAGGCTCCAGACCCCGACATTCGAACTGCACCATGGTCTTGAACGTTTCGCTGTCCTCCGCCTTAAATCGAGCAGACGTAAAACGAGGTAAGAGACATGTTTGCAAATGAAACATAAAAAATGATCAAAAGGGAGCCTTCAGGCTGCATACTTACGTTATATGGCGTAATGGTGTCTTCAAGGATATCTGCGTGAAAGCATATTTTATCACTACACTGATAATCACGTTCAAGGATATGTTAGCTCTTACCGATTGAATTTTCCCTGGAACAAAGTTTACATTTTTGCACCATGCTGGCGCTTCCCCTGCCCCCTTTCAACGGCGCACTCTCCTAAGCACACAGCAGACAACAATAAGTCAATATCGCTTGAAGGAACAACAAAAATAAACAACAGAGCAGCCTAAACAAAATCATTCTTACCACCAGGTTTATATACTGCCATTTATCAGGAATCTCTCCGCAGTTTCCACATTTGAGCTAAATATAGAGAAAAGCATGTTACAATGCCAAAATCAAGTTCTAATGCTTAGCGTGCTCGCCGCGCCCTTTTGATAGCTCTCAAAATGCAATTTTAACGGGGCAAATGAAAGTGCTCATAAAAACAAATTTAAGGTCATGTTGTCACGGTTGAGGAATTGTATTCATTTATAATTGTTGAGTGGTTAAAAAAAAAAGAGGGGAAAAAAAAAACATCATACAAGAGAGCCTGATGTACCGCTCATCCTTTTGGAAACGGATTTTGCTACTAGTTGGGTCATGGTTACCCCAAATTAAAAGCTGTAGTTGACAAATAGTCTTTCTTTAAGCGACGTTAAATCTGCTTTCGTCATTGGGGACTGCAGAGAATTTTTAGCCCCAGGAAGGATTTTGTGAATCGCAGAATTTGGCCAATTTTGACTTAAGCAAAAGCTCTACATTATTACTCGATAATCGAAGTATTTGTTGATGAATTTGATACAGATAAAGTTACTTTAAGTTGATGAATTTGATACAGATAAAGTTACTTTAAGTACTTACTGGGTTTGTATTCGTAAACAAATACTACTTTGATCTGAGGCTTTTTTTAAACACACCTTTCTGTGCAACTGCTTAAGTGCACTTTTGCAGCATTTATTCTCGGACTGTCAAATAAATGCAAACAGAACTTGTGTTTACTAGACTGTATTCAAAATCGGCGTGCTAGCTTGATAGATAGCCTACCTTCAGAAACCAGCGAAAGTCGTCACCCACTGGTCTCACATTGGTGACATTTTCAAGAGTAGCTTTAAACTGGAGCCCGAATTTCTGTGAAGAGAATGACAAGGAAACGTTTAGATGCGCTCAACGCTGTCAATATTTAGAAAGAGACGTGACTCAACGTACCACCATCTTGATTTTCCCTGCTGCGTTCAGGAAACCTCCGTAAATTGGGAGTATCTGTTAATAACGACTTGAAGTTCGAGGTTTGATTACGTGTCATGGAATGCTTTAATATTTGAAATAAAAAAATTGGTTATCAGCGTGGTGGTGGGACACTTGTAATTCGTTTTGAAGAAAAATACAAGACAACGTACAGACAGTCAAGTCAGTTTATTAAAAAAAAAAATCTTTATTCGTCAGTTTGACAGGTACGCAGTTATAGATGACGTCAACCAAGTCTTTCAAGTATTATCCAGCAGCCATACGGTATGATATTCAGGAAATCGGATCATACAGAACACATATTAAAAAAACAAATAAAAATCAAAGCGGTTTACTGTAATGTGAAGTCCAACTGGTAACTGGCATGGATATCTGCTGTGCATGTTAACCTGAGGCAACTTTATGGAGGCATTGCGGTGGATGTTGGTGGCTTATGGCCACAGATATATTGCTGCTGTATCAACTCCCCTTTCGAGTAACCTGAGTACACTGTATATGCAGTATTTCAATCCGACTAAATTCCTAATTGCGTCTGAGCTTTATTCGGGAACACCTTGTAGCAATTCTCAATGATTGCCATTACTACACAGCAAGTGGGTTACAGCTAATTACAGTAGCCCAATTATGTAACAGCCATGCCATAGCAAGTTCACACTGGTTATTAGCATGATTGGCAAGCCCACAAGCCTGCTAATTCCCCATTTAGTGCTTCTGCTGCAGAAAACGTTACATGGCAGAGTAAACAGATGCTGTTATGTGACGCTTCACAAGACCGGGGGTAAACACTGAAAAAGCATTAGGAAACAATACCGAGATTGTCATACAAATACAAAGTGCAATCTGAGTTTGTTCAAGCTTGTCTTCAAGTCGACATCCTCATCTGGATCACATCCACATAAACAGACCCCCAGACTAATCCAGGTTCAAGTTTCATCAAACACAAAAAAAAAGGTCTCCCCTCTTTTATTCATCATCAACACGAATTTGCATAAAGCCACAGGGGATACATTGAAACCAAAGTGTCCATTAAACCCGAAGGTCATTGTGAGACTAAGAGTTGTCTTTTTTTTTTTTTTAAACTCTCCTGAATGTGAATCCCAAAATTCAATTACAATGAATGTAACTAATAGCAAAGTGTAGATAGTAATAAAAAGGCATTTTGATTTATGATGCAAATCCTTTTTCCTTTCACTCATCTTAAATACAGTGGTGCCAATAGGCGATATTTACAGCGCTGGCCCGTCACCCCTCTTCGCCCCGGGAAGAGAGGCGCGGCGAGGTCAATGCGGCCGACTGCTGGACTCGGACGTCCGTCGTTGCCGCGGGGTGCTGTGGCCGTTGGTGCAGCCGTTGTGCCGCTTGCTCGGGCCGCCGTTGAGAATGTCTTGGATGTGCTGTACTATCAAGTTGATGGCCACTGAGGACAGAAAGACCAACGCTCAAAAACCGCCGCGGCGAGTGCACGCGCTTCAGTAGAATGCAGCGTAGCTTTACCGAGGTTATCCGCTCCGCGGGGTATAATCACGTCAGCGTACTTCTTTGTCTGGTGGAGGTAAACAAAAGAAAACGGTCAAGTACCGAAAGTGCGCGACCGCCGCCGCGGGTTGGCCGGGTCACCTACCGGCAAGCAGAACTCCTCGAAGGCCGGTTTCACAAAAGTTATGTACTGCGCCAGCACTTGCTCCAGTTCCCGCCCGCGCTCACCGATGTCTCTCAAAACTGGAATCGCAGTGATCCAAAGAGAAATAAGACCAGAAATTGGTCAAAGAACACTTAACGTTCAAAATTATTCATACTTGGTTGGAAGTGAATTTTTGCTGAACGCAACGAAAAGGTGACAAACAACTGGAAGAAATTGCGTCAATGTCTCATCGCCGTGTCATTTCCAGCCAGAAAGTCAAATCAAAACGTGGTCGGGGTATTTCCACTAACTTTCATCATATTTGATCTTTATCAAGGATAACATCCATCGTTGACAGAAATTGTCGCTATGAAAATACAAGTCTAGCTATGAAAAATAAAGTCTAGCAAATGTAACTTTGTTTTTGTAATGTAACTTCTGTTTTTGTTGCTAATCAGGCTGTTAAGATGGAAATTGTAACGACTGCTCTTGAAATATGTTATGTAAACACTGAAAACACATTTGACTTACTATTGTATGATAAAACTGAAGGATTTGGATTTTTTTCAATATTGTAGTAGCTTTGAATGGGAAAACATATCTACTCCGAGTTAAAATTGTTAACTTCATTTAACACTGACATGCAGTCTCTTGAGCATTCAAAACAACCTCAAAAAAGTGTTCATTCCGAGGCAATTTTTCTTTTTAAAAACTCAATCGTTCATAAACTGGGTCATTCATCAATCAAAATTCGACTTTATATCCAAAATGAATGCAGAAATAATAATTAGTGCAATCACAAGAAGCTACAAGAGAAACGTACAAAAAAGCGGCAGCAAATGTTTTTGTCTGTGCCAATCAAGGAAATGGATTAAAATCGAGGGGAAACGCAATATCTGGAGGGTAAAGGGGCATACTGTTACTCTCGTATAGGTATAAGGCGGTTTGCGTGCACACACCTCTACGGGAGAGCCGCGTGTCGGGGTCGGTGTCGACAAACAGCTTCATCTGGAATAGGTCTCTGATCTCCTGAGAGTAGAACATCAGGATGCCTTCAAAGAGGACGACGTCGGCCGGATACACTGTGACAAACTCGTCCTTCCTGAAATTCGCAAGATGGTTCCCGGTGTCATAAACGCCGATTTGAATGCTCGGAAACCGCGCCGTGTGCTCGGCAGCGATAAGAAGCACGTGCGCTCACCTGGAATGAGTGACAAAGTCATAAACTGGGATCTGGACCGTTTTCCCTTGAAGGATCTCCCTGAGTGTCTGCATGATCAGCTCATTATCAAAGGCATCTGAAAGAGAGGAAAGGAGAGGTGCTCAGCTTTTCTTAACCCGGGCTAGGGGGCACGTGGGGGGCCGCCGCGGCACGTTTGGCCACACTGGGCCAACAGCTGTTGGATTCAATCTCTGAGCGGCTGCCTCCGGGAAAGGCGCGCTGACTGCTGGGATTTGAAACCGGAAGACGGTTTACAGGGAGGTAAAGACAAGCCCGAAGTAGCGTTGTCGCACCTCTTTCCCCGTCTAATTTGCTCTGACGATGCAACATAGGAAATCGGGTCGTGTATACCTGGGTGGTCAAAGTTGAACTGGCCCTTCAGTGCCTTAGCCTTCTGGTCGGGGGTCAGAACCTTGTAAAAGCTGTCCTGGCTGAGGATGGCCACCTGCCTCTGGTGATGGTCAATCTTGTTTTGGCCCAGCAGCTCCATTATTTTCCCACAAACGGACGACTGAAAGCAGAAATCATGATTTTGACGAGTGATGTTGCCTTCTTAAGTCATAACAATCTGGTTTTATTAACTTGCAAAGGTTTCCTGTCCTGCAGTGTCCTCGTTGACCCGGACTACTAAACGAGTCTCCTGTGAATGCTGACTGGACACTCTGACTGCCTGAGGCCGTACTGCTGTTTTGTTCATCAAATTGAGCCACACAAATGTTAGATATTTCCCATCAGACCTACTGCAATGCTGATTTACAGGGAATAATTAGCACTTTTTTACAACTAAAACCTTTCGGTATATTGCGGTGCAGGTATACACCACTTTAAACTATCCTGGATGTCAATCAAAATGAAAAATTCTGGTATTTCAGTAGGTAAATCTATTATTTTGACATTTACGGGTGTATCTGATGATGTCTATTTCCATATTAATGGAGAACTATTGATCCGTAGCCTAATAACACAGGCTTGACAGAAATTTGTCATTTATCTGCATGGTGAATGTCTTAAAGCAAATCTAAAACAATGTACCGCAGCGAGCTAGCAGTGTTTCAAACAAGCAGGTTAAGATTACATTAAAGCATACACACAACCACATGATTTTATCTGGTTTGAACAGTTCTCATTTTTAAGACGAAATTAGCCGAGTCGCGCTAATTATATATAACTATAATCTTACTTACTGTGCTCTGCAGCTGGCAGTGAGTGCACTGGCTATTGTAGGTTTTGCTTTTGTTGATTCTTCAATTACCCATAATCACGATTGTTGTTGTATTAAACACAGGCTGGATCTGTTATACCAGTTTCCTAGTTGTTAGGCTTAAAAATTTCTATTTCAAATATTCCAGAGCTGAAATGCAGCTATGTAGTCATACTGGTTTTGCCAGTGTTTTCGCAGAAAGCAAATGTAACCAACCATTATGGTCAATATATGCATAGGTATGCTAAATGCAATTAGCGTGAAGTCAAATACACAAGGAAAAAGCAAAAGTGTTAATTGCTCTACTATTTTGTGTGTTTAACTAGCAGCACGGTACTTAACTATTTATTCCACATGGGAGGTACTGCTCTATTATGATAAAAGGTGATTTATGGGCTACAAAATTATCGTATATAATTTGAGCAATACGACATATTATCACTTCGATGACTTTCAGTTTTTAAAAAATGTAATCTAAGTCGAAACAAAATCTAATTTGCTTATTATACGGCTTTGTGGGTTACATGCGAATGCGTTTAATTTGGTATACGAAATTGATTGCAGGCTGATTACACGCGGCGTACGAATAATTTTAAAATTAAACACCAAGGATTCAAAACTGGTTATCTGGCATTACGTCGTTCCATTTCGAAAAATAAAGAACGTGCGTCCAAGGCGCTGCGTACTCCCTTGATCGGAACAAAGAGCCGCGAGTGCGTTGGCAAAGGGGAAATCTTCACAGCGCAGCTGTCGAATATGGGTCATTCGTTACTCGTTGCAAAGTCGGATCTATTTCTTAAAAAAAAAAAAAAAAAAAAAGATTAAGCGCGTTTTACAATTTCGTAGCATATTATACTACTCTATTTAAAGTCAAATTCACAAATGTTCAACCGAAGGAAAAAAAATGCTTGGGACTGTTTACAAACAAAAACGCTAGCACTGACCATTGTCTTTCATAGCCATTTATGCTAGCGTGTGATGGAATTTTTTTTTTTTACCCTGTCCGCTAAGCTAAAAAAAAAAAAAAAAACGATCCCCACCTACATAAGCGTCGGATGACGATTTTAAGTTTATTATTTTTTTTTGATAATTACATGGCGTTGTTTGGCGTTAGGTTAAACCAGGTGAATGCTGGGAGCGAGACAGTTAAACAGACGATCCAGCTGTCAATCAAGCAGCACCCAAGCCACGCGGTCAACCAGCAGCCGGCAGACACATGAGATGTGACACGTCATTTAACTCGAAAAAAACGAGTGGCATTTCTATAAAGTCGCCCAATTCGCTAGATACGATGCCAACCTTTCCGCTGGCGGTGCCCCCAGAGACACCGATGAGAAAAGGTTGTCGTATTACGTCGGTATTGTCGCCCCGGTCCCGGAGGTGTGTTTCAGAGTCGCCGGCCATAGTTGCAATGTGCTGCCGAGAGTGCGGAGCTAGAAGATCACTGTGCTTGAGCTCCTCCCACAATCCAACACATTGCTTTATACGCCAATTAAATTGGCTTCTTAACATTTATTTTGAACTCATTTCGTTTTATATTGTATATAAGGTTTTCAAATTCGGCAATTAAGCTGTTTTATTAAGACTTTTTATTCAACTGTAACTTCCGGGAAAGAAAATTATATCCAATCGTATGATACGTACAGTGACGTAGTGTGTATGCCCCGCCTCTTAGAAATCCCCTTTAACAGGCTAAAGTACAATCAGCGCTTTATGTGCTTGTTTCTATTGTAGCGGTGATTACTCTATATTAAAGTGGCATTTACCAGCGATTTAATGTGACATGTCTTTTTTCTTACACTGTTTTCAACTTAAAAAAATGTATCCAATCGGAGGATACGTAAAATGACGCAGTAGCTATGTCCCGCCTCCAAGTTCAAGCTGTATAACGATGTAAACGTAATTATTTGTTTGCATTCTTATTTCGACTGAAATTGCTGTCCATAAAACCAACAGCTAACGTGTTAATATTTGACCACATTTCATTGTGATGTCCGGCTCAAAAGTATTATATCCAATCGTAACAGACGTACAGTGACGACATTTCTATGTCCCGCCTCCAAGTTGAATCAACAGACCAGGATAGCGTAAATTCAATAAAACGAACCAAGTAGTCCTGCTTTAAATGTCGGCGTAGTCTCATGGTAGGTTTTTTTTTCCCAGACAATCCAACAATATAAAATCTTAATAGGAAGCGCAAATGTGTCTAGTTTGCTTGCTCCGGGTGTCCGCTTGTTGTCATGTTGCAAAAATGTGTTACGTGCAGACCAAGTTTTGCTCTTGTGAGTCGACGGTGTAAAATTAGCGTGTATGCTTTGCAGTTGACGGTGCAATTGACAGCAGCGGACCCACCGAGTTAAACATGCTCCAGAGGATCACTGCGATTCCGCGGGCCTTACCGTTGTCGGCCGCACTACGAAGCCTCTCCTCGGGCAACGCTGGTATCACAGCCCCTCTGAACTTCTGGGGTGGAGAAAGACGGACTTGCAAAGAAAAACGCAATGGAGAAAACGTCTTTGAGCCTGCAACAGGTAATGCAATTCTTTAAAAAAAACCAAAAAAAAACTGCCTGACTTTTATTAAGCCTACTATAGTCAAAAGTGTACTTTGTTAACTGAACATCGAAATGCATGATTACCTAAAAGTTAGATGGTTGCTGCCCTGGAGCATCCTGGTGTTGATTAACTAAATTCCAAGGGGGAAAGAAATGTGTCAATGATTTTAGTGAAGCAGTTGTTGTTGCCCAAATATCTGGAAAGTGTAATCAGACAATTTCAAAACAAATTTGAGTTTATTGTTCCACATTTGCAAAATATTCAGACATCTTCACTCCAAAATCATCCCTATTCTGAGATGGGATTATTTGGGTATGTTTTACTTGAGTATGTTTGATCTGTCCAAGACCCAAGTCTGATTTGTGCGCCTTGCGTTGCGTCTACATTAACTCTTAAGTGGACCAAAATAGACTGGATTTAAATGTGAGTCTGTCTGACCGCAAAAAGCGGAGTCACAACTGGGTCATGCAAAAGGACAATGATCCCACCGCTGGTAAATCTACAAGTGATTGGCTAAAAAAAGAAATGTGTCACAATGGCACAGTCAAAGTCCAGACCTCAAGCTGTTGAAATGCTGTGCGGCACCTTCAATTAGCTCAGCAAATCTAAAAGAAGCAAAGAATACAGTAAAAGAAGACTGGGTCAAAATTCATTCACGGTAACTGACAGATAACATCATAATGAAAAGAATTCATTCAAGTGATTGAATTTTATTTGCGGGGTCAAAGAAATGTATGTTTGTGTTGTTTATCAGTTATATTTTCTGCCTAAATCCAGCTGATTTGTATAAGAATTGAACTTTGTCCGCGAGGGTTGAGTCGAGGCAACCGGACTTTCCTTGTTTGTTGAGTGCTCGACAAACAAGAAAACTGGTTGCCTCGACTCGACCTTTGCAACTTACCATGCTGCAATGAATGGGAATCTACACAGAAAAGTCAAGTTTGTTTTGAACGTAGTTTTTTTTTTTTTTTTTTTTTTTACAGGTCGCATCCTGTGCACGTTGGAGCCATGTGATTCCTCAGAGGTAGACCAAGCTGTAGAGGCAGCCAAGTCAGCCTTTGGCCCTTGGAGTAAGATGTCTGGAATGGAAAGAGCAAGGGTGATGATAGAAGCTGCTCACACCATTGAGGTGTGTTAAATTTTTGCTCCTTACCTTTACTGTAGTCTGGTCCTCCTCATTTTGTAGATGAATTAATATTAGTCAATTATCAGTATGCCTGTAAGGCTTTTGTTTCATCTATGTTTTGCTTGTCACACACAGAAAAAAAGAGAGGAGATTGCTGAAATGGAAGTAGTCAACAACGGGAAGTCCATCACAGAGGCCCGCCTGGATGTGGACTCTGCACGATTGTGTATAGAGTACTATGCAGGGCTATCCAGCACTCTTGCAGGTAAGTTTACCCCAACATTGGAGTATACCCTCTTGAGGAATTCAAGGACAACTCAACTTGATATACTCCACACAGGACAAAAATGGCCTGAAGGGGGAAGCATCTTTTTTTTTATTTAGTGGGACATTTATATGGTTGTCATCTGCATAGAAGTGAAAATAAATTCCGTGTTTGCTTAAGATGGATCTCAGAGATTGAAAATGCAATGAAAACAGAGGGGGCCCTAAAATTGAACCATGTGGAACACCGTATGACAGTGAGGCATAGTAGGACACCAAACCTGCACTGTTTATCTTTTCAATTATTTTAATTATTTTTTTTCTAATGATTGCTTTTTTTGTCTTATTTTGATTTTGTCCAGGTCAGCATGTACAGTTGCCAGGTGGATCTTTTGCCTACACACGCAGAGAGCCTTTGGGGGTGTGTGTTGGCATCGGCGCTTGGAATTACCCGTTCCAAATTGCTGCCTGGAAATCAGCTCCAGCATTGGCCTGTGGTATGGGATTATTCCAAATAACTTCCCCAGAATGTATATTTGACCTATAGATGGCAATGCAGCAAGGTATGCAGTCAATTGCAACCTTTACATAAGTTATACAGGTAAAAAGTTAGTTTTAATTTTTTGGGGGTTATTTTGTTTTATTTATAAATTGATTTTCTCTTGCGTTTCATGAAACAGGTAACACCATGGTGTTCAAGCCATCCCCAGTGACTCCTGTGACGGCGGTCATGCTAGCAGAGATCTTTGCTGAAGCAGGAGCTCCAGAGGGACTTTTCAACGTGGTACAGGGAGGACAGGAGACAGGTAGCTTGCTCTGCCACCACCCTGATGTGGCAAAAGTGTCCTTCACCGGGAGTGTGCCGACCGGACAGAAAGTGAGTTTACTGTTATATGGTGGGTGGGACTTTTTTTGTGCAGGGTTTAGTTCATCTCCTCACAAACAAAACTATGGAAATTGGGATTAGTAGCAGACGAAAATATGGAAAGTTGGACTGAATTAGATCCGTTCCACTACACTCTTTGTGCACTTTATATTCTGAGGAAGAACAATGCACTGGGACTTCAATCCTTAGTTTAAATAAACAGGTGTCATATTTTTCTGTGTGATCCCACAGATTATGGAAATGGCATCCAAAGGGGTCAAACCAGTGACTTTAGAGCTTGGCGGAAAATCCCCCTTGCTCATCTTTGAGGACAGTGACATCGAGAACGCTGTGCGAGGCGCTCTCATGGCAAACTTTCTTTCTCAAGGCCAGGTAGAATCTGCTTCTCTTTAAGTCGTGTCACTAAATGAAACCGCAAAGTTGCGTTCTTTTGCGCTTGTTTGCTTCTATCACAGGTTTGTAGCAATGGCACAAGGGTTTTCGTCCAAAGGGGTATTCTGGACGAATTTGTGGATGAAGTTGTCAAAAGGACCCAAGCCATTGAGATTGGCGACCCGCTATTAGAGAGTACCAAAATGGGAGCATTGGTCAGCCGGCCACATCTCGACAAAGTCCTGGCCTTTGTGGATCAGGCGAAAAAGGAGGTACTGTATGGCTGCTTACTGCCTTTAATGGCAAATTCAACTTTATGGGCTTGTTTTTGGCTTCGTCAACTTTAATATTTGTTTTATTGTGGGACAAACTTCACTGACGTTTAAAAACATCTTTTTAGGGGGCCACTGTGCTGTGCGGGGGTGAGCCCTTTGTCCCTTCAGACCCTAAACTCAGACATGGATATTACATGACGCCCTGCGTGCTGGGTAAGCTTTGTATATTTTCACTTCTGTTCGGAATGCAGATTAAACTCTTGTTGTTAAATCTTTGCGGTTGAAGGTTTTTGTCCACATTTGTTATTTTCCTTCTAGCCAATTGCAGAGATGACATGACCTGCGTCAGGGAGGAGATCTTTGGTCCTGTAATGTCTGTGTTGACCTTTGACACAGAAGAGGAGGCGCTGCAGCGAGCCAATGATACCACCATGGGATTAGCCGCAGGACTTTTCACCAGGTTAGACTTAGATGAACCACAATGACGTTGTAATATGGAGCGGTGGGACTGCCGCAATCATCTCTACTAAAATTAGACACAGGAAAGCCCCTCTGACATCTTTTAGAGTTTTTTGAAATCAACAAACTTCCCATTTTACAATATACGTCAACAATGTCAAAAGATGTGCATTGAATTGCATTGATGTGCAATGAATACAGCCATTTCTTTCCCTCGGCGTAAAAGGCAGTGACAAGTAGAAGTTTGCCGCCATCTAGTGGTCGACATCTAAACTTTTCCCCAAATAAACCGTACAATAAAAGGATGTGGGTTGGTTCACTGTTTATATAAGGGGCCAAGAGATATTAAGGTGAGCCTTTTTTTAATATTATTATTATACTCTTTTGAATTTGTTCACGTGTTTATTCAGGGATGTGAAGCGAGCACACCGTGTGGTTGAACACCTCAAAGCTGGTTCCTGTTTCATTAACAACTACAATATCACTCCTGTGGAGGTTCCTTTTGGAGGCTTCAAAATGTCAGGTATGGCTTATTCTGAATCGACCTATTTTTTAAATACTACTTTTAATATTAAGTGTCAAAAGCAAAGTTCTTAAATGGTAAGTCAACTCCCAAATTGTTTTTGCAATAATGTCCTATGCAGCTCCACCAGTCTAAAGATGGCATTCTGATTCATTCTTTTAAAGACAGTCATTTAAAAAAAAAAAAAAAATGAAAACCTGTGGGGCAAATTCCACCGTTCTGTGAGGTGAATGTGTTTCTTAAAATTTCCTGTCAGTCAGTGGCAAAATAGTCACCCTGAGAGAAAAACAGGTGGGTTTTGTGGCTTAATTGATATTCAAAAAACACAGTATCAGTCAGATTGTTGTGTTTTGATGACTGGGGAAGCATAGAATATATTTTCTGAAGAATATTTTCGGGTTGACTTCCCTTTTTAAATATGAAGTTGAAATATTCTCTGTATTAATCAGGCATTGGGCGGGAGAATGGCCAAGTGACAATTGAACACTACTCGCAACTGAAGACGGTGTACGTGGAGATGGGTGATGTTGACAGCCTTTTCTAGGAACCACCAATCAATATTGAAGTGAAACACTGACTGAGTAAACTATATTAATGCTTCAGTTCACATCACAGGAATTTCTTTCAAATTGGAGTGATTGCGACACGAGCACCGTCAATGAGCCATCAAATAGTTTTGCACTTATATTTGAGGTATATGGTACAAAAAGACTGAAATATTTGAATGACTGACAAGCATTGTTGCGACTGCCAAATAGATCAATGTGATGCTTGTTTTATGATATAGAGAACAGATGTTTTGCAATGTGTTTTTTTTTTTTATACCTAATTTGCAGTTTGTCTTTTTTTTCTTGACTTTTTATGAGTGAAAAATCAAATACATCTTTTTAAGGCATTATTTATTGAACTCTGTGTGAAAAATATATGTGAATACACAAATACACGCAATAATTTGCTTTTACGTGCGCTGCTCCAATTACAAATGGCACATTGACTATCATGGAAAAACCCTTGAAATGAAATACTCCCATGTAAGATTACAATGAACAATGTTAAATGTTGTATGAATAAAATGAGGAACGGTTACATTCTATGATATCTGTGCTGAGTATCTTTTGGGTAAATGTCACACTTAAAGTGCTCTTTTCTTCCTTCTAATCTTGTGTATAGCTGCTGTCTTTCTCTAAAATAGACACAAAAGGTAAGCAAAATATTCCCGTCAGTACTTTTGTGTGACAGTGCATTGAATGCAGCATACCTTTGTCACATGTTTTGTGGATTTGTTGAACTGCCCAGACTCTGTGCGAAGCCACGTTGAGAGGGAATTACTTTATATAGATGTCACATCTCCAATGACAGCAGCAGATTAACTTACCGTCTCCAGAAGACTGCATATCATCAGCAGACATTCTCTTGCCAGAGCCCTGTAATCAAATACGGAGTTAGGGGGTATGGTACTTTAATCTTGAAATTCACAGTTTAGAAATGTGTTTTAAATTGTGTTAAGTAACTACCAATTTCTGCTTGAGGACACATAATGACTGTGATTGGATATAACCAGGATTTACTTAATGCACCGCAGGTCAGCTAATACTTTGGGGGGGGGGGGGGGGGGGGGGGCTCTATTAGGACCACGTTGTGTCTGTTTAGCTCAAAAGATGTTATTTTTTTATATTTTAAGTACGTATATGTATTTGTGACGTTAGTAATTTATGGAAAAGGTATAAATGAATGACATAAAACCAGAGTAGTTTGAGCGCTAGTAAAACATTTGTCAGTGGTAGGGTATTTCAGTGACCACTGCGTATTTTTCTTTTATTGATGAAGTATTACCAATAATTTTGGCCATGTGTGTAAACTTTTCTACCTCATCACTTCCTCTCCTTGAAGTGCTCATCGGCTTGGCGTCCTCCAGATGGCTTGAATGTTGGAGCTTCTCCAGGCAATTTTTCTCAGCAGACACTCGCACTTGTAAAGTGTGGAATGTTGTCTGAACATCACCTACTGTGAAGTGCACGGCCGTGCCTTCAAACCACAGGCTGTCACATGTGCCTTCCTTGAAGCCAAGTGGCTCGTAGTCCGCTGGAGTAACTTGGGAAGAACAAGAGTATCAGATGTTTGAGACACAAAAAAAAATCATGTCTTCTGCTTGTCACGCGGTTCTGCTTGGATGTTTGTGGTAGCTCACCGTCGTCATAGTAGTAAAGCTTCATGTTCATGTGGATGTTGTTGGGAAGGACGCCGAGGTTCTGCATGAGAAGGAAGAGCTTCCTAATCAGCAGCACAGATGCTTTCTTGGTGTCTTCCATTGTGACTTTCAATTCAACACCATTGTTCCTGTGATTTCATAATAATTCACCTGATTGACTCACCTGAGTTGAAGAAAAAAAAAAAAAACAAGCAAAAACATGTCCTTCCAAACCCATATATATCCATCACTGGGCCTGTTTTGGTGTACTTGATCTTGAAGCTGTAGGACTCAATAATGTGCTGAAAAACAGAGATAACGTAATTCTAGATTATACTTAAAACTCTTGAAAAGATAGAATAATTTTTAAAATAACTTACATTAGGTTTACGGGGATTGGTGTATACCTAGATTGTGCAACAAAACAACTGTCAGTGGTGGCTGTTTTGACTTTTAGCTGAGTTTCTGCCCCTTCTTAGTAGAAATACTGCACTTACCCCAATAAACACAATCTGAAGCTGTTGAGGATAACATAAGAAAACGTGGAAAAGATATAATTTTAAAGTATTTAAAATCTTTGTATACGTACATATTGTTTCTCCAGAGCATCAAAACAGCCAACCAGCCTGAACAAAGAAAAAAAAAATTGAATAAACATTTACTGAAACTAAGGATATTCGGCTGCTTCATTATTGGATTTCAATTCATATCACTTATCTAAAAACTGTAATTAAATTATTTCACATGTATCTTGTTCGTCTATGTATGCCAAAAGTGTGGAGTGCATGGGCTTGTGGAAACTTTTGTGTGGGACGTAGAAGAAGTTCTGTCTTCTCCAAAATGATTCTTCTCCAAAACTAGTACATGTGCCAAAAGCGCAGAAGCAAGGAAAATAGTCACAGTACACAATTCATTTATTATGTTCCCTGTAGGCCTAATCGTGTTAGATCACCATGAAATAATGAATATAAGTGTGTGATCAGTATTAGAAATGGAACTATTGTGAGCACCATTTGATGACTTTTCTGGCTCCAGTAGTGCTGCAGTCCTCCCGCAAAATCTTGATGCACATATCTGTTAAAAACAGCACAGAGTAAGAAGACAGTTCTACTGTACTGATTGTTAATCATTTACGGTTTAAACTGATTCATTTTGATATTTCATGTGTGAATTCACTTATTCCCCAAGTTAAAGCTCGTAACGCTGGTGATCACCTTCTAAATATTTGGAGCGGTAGGCATCTTCGGGGAAAATGCCTCTGAGGTAGGTGATGGAGGACACCGCCACCGCCATCATCCGCTTGACAAACACAAGGGAATCCTGCTTGTTCTTGAGGTCGATCGGAAATAATGCAGCCCACTTCAAAATCCACAACACACGACCGGACTATTAGTTTATTGTAATACAAGCCACGTAACCACAAGTTGGCGCTGTTACACCAAATACGATGTTACGAATATTGGTACAGCCTCGCGTTCGTGACGTACATCGTATAATAATTCAAATATGATTAAAAACTAAACCGAGAATTTGTCTTTCTCCAACCTCAGAAGCACCTTTCTCGTTTTTCTTAATCCACGAATCTGCTGCCATCTTCGTTCCAACGTTAGCCAGGTGTTGCTAATGCTAATTAGCTGTTAGCTTACGGCTCGTGACAAAATAGGCTAATATTAGCTACTATGTATATATATATCATAAACTTACGATACTCTATCAGCTTCTGCTTTGGAAAAAAAGCTTAGGTGATTTTTGAGCCACGTTCATATAGATTAGCATCGGCTAAAATTACAGCCCAGCGGTGCGTACACCAGTGTTGGCCGAAAATAAACTAATGGTTTCCCGCTCCTTGCCCTCCTGCTAGGTTTAATTTAAAGACTATTGTCACGTGACGTCAATAGACTAGTGAATTAAACTTACATTTTTAACTTTGTGTAGAGGTCATTAAAGGCTCACTATAAATGGTTAGTTTACAAAACATTCCACTAACCTGTTAAATAAATAAAATGTCTAAGATTTAACTAAAAGAAGGTTTCTACTCACTTTTTAATTGCTGACTTCCAAACGTGTGTATGAGGAAACCAGTGTAAATCTATTTAATAAAATAAAAACATTGTTGACGAACATTTAAAGAAATAACGACAGACAAGTAAATAAATAGAGTGTAAAACTTGTAGGGCAAGGAGGCACTGAATTAATAGAATATGACATTTAAGACGAAAAGATAACCAATGATGAGAGGCATCTTCTGGATTCATTTCCACATATTGTAAAGTACACAACATCGGTTTGACATCAAAGGTATTAAAGATATATGAACCGGTCAAAACAATACACTTTGGTCTTGAGTACACACAGGACTTCAAGCTGAATAAACTGTTCCCTAGCAACTCGTCCACAAACAAAATATAAAATGTTTTTTTTTTTTTTTCCTGCAATGTTATCTATATGAAATCTCCTAGCGCATGCCGCAGATTGTGGCCTTGCTCTTATCACTGCTTGGAGAAGAAAGCTTTGCTCTTCTGGACATCGGGTTTGATAGTGTCGCTTCCTGGTTTCCAGCCGGCGGGGCAAACTGTAATAAAAGACTTAGAATGAGTGCCAGGTGGTAACATGAAAGCATTACAATGTGCCACTATTACACAACTACAATGACATGTATATGCATATCAATAATAGGGCAAAAAGATGTGATTTGATACTCCAAACTATTGAAATTCCTCACAGAGAGGCCACGATCATTTAGAACCTTTTTTCCAAAATGGCAAAGACATAACAAGACCAGTAGGTTGTGAATTAACAAGTACATAGCGATGAGAAATGCATATAGTGTAACTTTATGCATAATTCTGGAATTTTCTGATATGAATAATGATGTACCTTCTCCGTGCTTGTCAGTGAATTGAAAGGCCTGAACCAAACGCAAAGTCTCCTCGACAGAACGTCCGACGGGAAGGTCGTTGATGGTGATCTGTCTCAGGATTCCCTTGTCATCAATGATGAAGAGACCCCTGGAATCCAAAGGAAGATGTTCCTCTTCATTTTTCATGTTAGAAACGTTTACTGGATAGTGCCTGAATAAAAGTAAAACATCTCCCCGTGCAATAGATCCTTTTTACATTCCACTGTATTTATTTTGTGTTTTGAAAATGCGGTAAAGTATGTGATTAAACAGACATTAGACCAACATTCTCTACGCTCTCAGTATTATTATTAATATCATTATTATTATTTTGGTCTTGTGTGAAAAGGCGACTATTATTCTGGGTAGTGCCCCCACTTTGTCCAGCAGATGGTGCTGTTAGTAATATTTTCTCACGAGCACCCATTAAATTTGTGAAAACCTATAAATATATTTTCCTCGTGATCCTGATAAAGCTAATTACTTAATGACTACATGTTCTGGTATCAACTTAATTTCCCCATTGAGTCTTGGACTGCATATCTTACAATAAGGGAACATACAGTGCGTGACATGAGTATCAGTCTGTTAAAAGTTAAAGTAAAAGTTAATTCAGATGCAATGAACAGCATAGTAGACATCAGGTTGTCTAAAACTACGCTATAAAACCAGTTTTCTTTTTTTTTTGTTTGCCAGTATTGTTTTTTTAATTGTTTTTTTTTTTTAGTTTTCCTGAAACTTTTTCATCATATAACTCTCTTCATGTAGTAAAATTGGTCCTCCAGTTCTACAGCTAACAATCTTTTCTTTAGTCTTGAAATGAATAAACGCAGAACCAGCACGGCATTGTCAACTTACCTGTAAGAAATGCCTTCATCCTCTTTTAGAACACCATAATCAGTTGAAATAGTGTGTCTCGTGTCTGACACCAATGGGATCTTCATGGCGCCCAAGCCGCCCTGCTTACGCGGAGTGTTGGTCCTTATGAAAGCATAAACAGAAAATGTAAACATTTGATGAAGGCAAAGGCACACACACACGAGTGTTACAAGTGATAATGTGATACAATACCATGCAAAATGGCTGAAGTGAGAGTCAACAGAAGCGGCGATGACCTCGCAGCCAATCTTCCTGAATTCCTCGGCCGCATCGCTGAATGCGATGATCTCGGTCGGGCACACGAAAGTGAAATCAAGCGGGTAGAAGAAGAAGACAACATATTTCCCTGCAACACCGCGACGACAAGCGATTCAGGAGGCGGGCGGCAACCATAACAATATGAATATTCATGTATTTTGCAGAGTGAAGTCCAGAGGAAAATGGAGATCAAAGCTATACATCGCTTGAATGAGACAGTGAATGAGCGTTGGATGAAGCGTTACCTTTGTAGTCGGATAGTTTGAGGTCCTTGAATTGACCATCTGGCATCACAGCCTTGGCTGTGAAATCTGGAGCCATTTTTCCAATTTGAGCTTTGCCTGCAGCCATCTTTTGGGAACTGCACAACAGATCAAATCAAGAAATAAACTATGTGTGTCATAGGTAACTGTATGTAGAGCACAGTTTGTGTGTAAACTATCAAGTTATACATTAAACAAACTGCATATCTTGCCTACCTAATGTATACCAGTTGTATAGCTACAAGCATGTGCACAAATATTTTGAAGGGAGGTGCTCGAGCAACCCCCAAAAAAGCACCCATCATTAAAATTATTTATACAAAAATACAAATATTAGACGTATATTAAAGTGTGGTATTGATTTCTGTTATTAAACGCAATCAAAACTTTAAGAAAATAAGTTAACGGCAGTAGTATAGATGTGCAATTCTCATACGATCTCAAAATAAATGCTTTTTTCTTTCAAAATACTTTAAGAGGCGCTCAAGGGTTGTTTATTTTTTTTAATTGATGAATGAAGAAAAAAACGAGACATGGCAGTGCACTTTTTTTTATTATGGGCAAAGGACGTGCATGGATACTATAAAATGTGCAAAGATAAATGGACAATTATACATAAATATATGATTTTATGCTGTATATACATGCACATTTATTAAATGATGGATTTACTTGCCATATTTAGTGTATTTTAGACTAATCAACATCAATCATTAGTAACCAATCTGTGCTGGTTGAAAGTAGGTTATCTAATGAACAGATTTTTCATTTAAAAGTGAAAAAAATATGGCAGCCAGTTGACCCTATAAATATTATTTAAACTGCTGTATACATATATACACGGATTTGAGTGTGTATTTAACATGACTTTTTATGAGGAGTAATTTTGAATGCGAAAGCAAAACAAACGATCACCGATAGAAAGCGGGGGATCCAGACCTAAGAAATAATTAAAAAAATACTTCCCTATAGTTTGTTGATCTAAATATATACTCTGCGTCAATACTAATCTAATATAAATAAAATAAATGCAAGAACAGGTTCTCGAGTCGCCCTTGTTTAATTGGTTTCTTTTTGGGAGGTCGGCCCAACTGAAAAAGAACTTTAATTGGATTAATTCGGTAACAACAAAAACACTCATTCCCACCATTACTTTCTTTACAGTACAGTACTCTCATTTGGTATTATAAATCTTAGCTCCAAAAAGTCACCGACAGTGAAAATGAAACTAATTGTCGGAACAGGATGCCAATAATTTCCGCGTTTCGAACGAGAGCTTCATAATTGTGCTACATGAAAGTTTATAACTGCACTCCATAAATAAAATAAACTTGTTTCTCAAGTTGAACACGTTCTTCTCGAGAATGACGCATAGCTTCAATAAAATATCAATACGCAGTAATAAACTCCTAGACACAAAAAACTGCTAAATATACTCTACTATACGTGTACTAAATGTAAACTTTGTTCGCACAGTTTTGCAATACATACCTTGTTGCAGCTTAGTTTGACTTGAGCTCTTGCGCGTATTCCGCAGGAAAGATTGGGAGAGGCTCACGTCCAGCGAGGTTTTTATATAGCAAACCACGTCTCGCGTGATTACGGCTCAAAAACGGGATCTCAGTTTTACACACTTCCCCGTTCACCCAAGTGAGCCCACACAGCATGACAGTGCACATTTTCAGGAATTTCGTGCGGTTTGGGAAATCACTGCAAAGTACAAAGTAACTGTGACGAAGTAACACCAAAGAGAAGTTGAAAATACTAATTTAAGGGTTAGGGAGCGAAAAAATTGCCGGGCAAGACTTGAATTTAAGTACGGCAAACAAGCGCTAGGATTTCTTTTTTAAATTCAATACAAAATAAATAAATAACTAAATAAGAAATCCAATACAATATAACAAATATAGGATCAGCATAATCGATCATGCAAGTATGAACAATAAACAAAATACAGTAGAACATATAAAGGATAATGCAGAGAAAGGAAATCAAAAGAAATAGAACAAATAGAATAGAACAAATAGAAATAGAACAAATAGAATAATATAATAAAACAAATAGAATATATATATATATATATATATATATATATATATATATATATATATATATATATATATATATATATATATATATATATATATATATATATATATATATATATATATATATATATATATATATATATATATATATATATATATATATATATATATATATATATATATATATATATATATATTTTGGACAGGAAACCAGGCTACCATGTTGATACTATCAGTGAAAAAAAAAGACTAACCCCACTTCAAACAGACAATAAATCTTTTGACAGTGCTAAGCTGAGCCCTCCCCATGACTGAGATTAAAAAATCAGATGATTAAAGAAAAGTACAATAGTCTTGATTGAAGAACCCTTCAAAGAAATCCACCATTTAAAATGTCCTTGGAGGGACCTCCAAAACAGTATTTTAACAATAAAAATGTCAAATGATATACAGTGAAACCCTAAAATTGATACATTTGTAAACCACGTTCACAAAAACTGCACTCAGTGTAAATATGTGGAGGAACATTCACACCATTTTGCAGGTGAATTTCCTTGCTGTTTCCCGACATGTTATTATATTTAACTACATGTTAGCGGTGTTTGATTTCTTGCATCACTCCGTATTTAACCGGTCCTGCATTTCCTCATTCCATACTTGGGTGAGAGAACAACGTCAAGCTTTGTGTTTAACCTTCTGAAGAACTGCAGAACCTTGAAAAAGGACATTCTTGCAAAAATATGATTTTCCTGAGTATGTATGTAAGTATCTAAGGCTACTCTTAAGTAAAAAATGTTTGATCTATTTACGATCTCCCTCCCCTGCATCCCATCTCGCTGCTGTCACTGAATGATGTCCTCGCGTGCTGTTGCCATGGACACCG
The DNA here is from genome assembly GCF_059441005.1 of Hippichthys cyanospilos. NCBI lineage: Eukaryota > Metazoa > Chordata > Actinopteri > Syngnathiformes > Syngnathidae > Hippichthys > Hippichthys cyanospilos. The sequence continues at coordinate 1,745,058 of NC_142380.1, forward strand.
CATCAAGGGCCGGATAAGAGGGTACGCGTACAATAACCACCTCCTGTTAGAGGCATCGCATTGATCATCTGCTATTTCACAATAAGCGTGTAATTGCTGCATCCGGGTGTATCAAGGGCATTCGCATGCTTCAGTTTCTGATGCACCCTAAAAACACTTTTTTTTTTTTTTTGTCAGTGGTAATGACAGATGCAGGTAATACAAATGCAGAGCAAATATATACACTATATATATATATATATATATATATATATATATATATATATATATATATATATATATATATATATATATATATATATATATATATATATTATAACAGGAAGTGAGTATTTTTGTCACAGTGTGAGACGGAATGGATGCCAGGTCCAGACATGTATAATGACGCAATTACACCATGGAAGCGATGGCTTGGTAAAAACACGCTTTCCATCACAGCAGGATGTGACAGAGTCGATACGCCACTCAAATTACTCTCTCTCACACACAAACACTTGCATATACATATACATATATAAATGTGTAAAAGTATCGATTTTTAACGTCGTAACATGATGCTAAGCGGGTGAAAAAATTTGTAATTCACAGAATTTCTAAGGTAAATTTTACTCTAAAAAGATATTTGGTCCCTGTCACAACAAAGTAAAATATACATAAGATTTTATTGTGAAAATTTCCACTGTCTTCAAAGTGGACGTTTTACTTTTAAGCTTATACACACACACACACATATGAATTACATCAGTTGTTCAGGAAATGACCAATCAAGGCTCAGCTTGTAACGTCAGGACTAAACTCAGAATTAAAAAAAAAAAAAAGCAAGCTATGATTAGTTGTTACCTGAGTGCCTGTGATGTCATTTTAAGTCAATAGCAAGTGGCAAAATGGCCACTGCTAAAAATTAGGTGGGCTTTGCTGCTTTAATTCATATTCTACAAACAATATTAATAAGAACACTGCGTTTGGACTTGTGCGGGGTTTTTATTTTTAATGACTTTACTTGACTGCTTCGAGGATGAGGACATTGCAATGAATCCATCTGAATGAAACGTCACAGTGAGCAGCTTGAAACGTCAGCTTTTCAGGAACCAATTTTATTAATATCATTAATAATGTGTCATCGGCATCATCAATGAAATGAGTTAGTCTGTTTAAAGCAGAATCAAGTGTGCATTCATTGCCCTTTTTCTTGATGAACACTTCAGGTCCACAAAGCGAGGAAGAAAAAGGAGGGGGCGGGGTCACAGAGCAGGACTGCAGTGAAGGAGGAAACGCAGGGAAAACAACGTCTGGCAGAGCAGAAATCTCCCCCTTCACTGGGATATGATTGGTTTTTCCCTTGTGCAAGAACAACAACAAAAAAAAAAAGAATCAAAAAATTCAAAATGGTGCTCAAAAAAAAAAAAAAAAAAAGATGAGAGAAAAGGGCGAGTGGCTTGCTGAGATGTGTTGGCTGTTTGCGTTGCTTTTCTTTTTGTTCCGTTAAAGCCACGTTAGGATTTGATGCAGTCGTCTTCGTCGTCGGAGGTCTGGCTGCTGCTACTGGTTTCGGACTCGGAGGCCTCCTCCACGTGCGCCTCCGCCATGCTCCTCCAGGGGGTGAAGTGGAGGGTGACGCCCCGTGCCCTGGGCAGAATCCCGTTCTTCTGCAGGCCGTTCCGCTTCAGCTGCGCGTACCAAAATGATGCAGATTGCGGAAGCTCAACACATTTTTTTAAACTCTCAGTGCCACGGACGAGAATTTCTGTCAAGTAAAATACTAAGATTGTGTGCCAGTGATAAAAATTCGTATTCCCTGTTTTTGTTTTGTTTTGTTTTTTTAAAGGAATGGATAGATGAGCTTGTGGCCAGTGCTCCTCTTAATATTCTGCCAACCGAACACTGTTGTAATGTATGGAAGACCGAAAGTGCTGAAAAATCTGGGTCAAAGTCACGTTCTACAGAAAACGCAAAAAAGCTCATTTTTTCCTTTTGTGCAAAATTGCTTGCTTAAACAGTGATTCCTAAAAAACAGAATATGCTCCAAATTGGTTGCCTTTTCAGATGACACTCGGCACCGAAAGAGTTAACATAGGACTCAAGAGGAACGTCGCTCACCTGCTCGGTTTTCGTCTGGTACTCTCTCAGCTCGTCTTCGGTCAGAGGCAGGAAGTTGTCATCGTTTTCTGGGTACTCCTGCCAGCCCATGGCCTTCAGCAACCTGAGCAAGCACGTTTCACAAATTTCTTTCTTTTAATGGAGGGACTTGGCTTGAATAAAAAACTATTCAGGAAAGCTAACAAAATAACACACTAAAAAAACATTTGTTAACACTGAGCGCTGCTGATATAAAAGAATGTCAATGGAAACTACAAAGGCGAATGATCGAATTTTTTTTTTAAATAGAATTTGGTGGGATTTTTTAAACTTTTTTAAAGAATGCAATTTGATGAGGTAAATGATTAAAAAACAACTACAGAAAACATAACACTGCATCTTAAGTTTTATAAAAATCAAAATTTCAATGGTAACTGTAGTGTGGTTTGACTCAATATTCCACTTGAGCGTTCGAGGTTAATTTGACATTTACTTTATATTTGCATCATTGTGATTTGTTTTTGAGTATTGCAGTTTAAAAATTGTTCAAACGTGGTCCTTTTTTTTTTAAATAATGCATTACATAAATACTGCATATTGGAAAAACAAACACCAAAACAAATAAAGTAAACCACATTTTGCAGAGGTGTACACTACTGCCCCCTGCAGCTGACATGAAAAAGTCTTAGGGGATTTGCCATTTTTAGCCCACGTTGAAATATCAAGTACTGCTTCATACAAAAGATGGAACATGATCCACATAAAAGTGTGCGTGTGTGTGTGTGTGGTACCGGTGCTCAGCCTCCAGGGAGCTGGACAGATGTTCCGTGTCAGAGTCGCTGAGGGAGTAGGACAGCCCGTTCTCATGGCACACATCCTCGCTGTAGGCTTTGGGCTCTGGGGTGCTGCTTTCGCCCTGGACACAATCACGCAACAATCAGGGGTCAACACAATCTGCATAATATAACCATTTCACATCTACCGCGAGTAGCGAACAATGCAAACAAACAAACAAACAAACAAACAAAAAAAACAGTGACTGACTTCTCCCGAAGTTCCCGGGCTGCTGCTTGTGGTCAGCTCTCCGGTGCCCTCGTCCTTCAGAGCTCGCAGGAACTCGCTCTTTCGGTCCGGACCGCGGCGCATCAGCTTCAGCCTTGATGGGGCGATGTCAATGGGGGGAGTCGTACTGGAAGGATGCTGCACAGGTGACGACGACGAGACCAATCGAGTTCAAGTCAATTGAAGGTTTACCATAAACAAGGCAAATGACTCCATCAGTTTTTTTTTAACTGTTCATTAAAATTTCTTGCCAAACAAGTGAGCATGAGCATAAATAAGCAACAATAACAATGCAAACATATCTGTGACTTTATCAACTTGACTTTTATGTTTTTGAAATTTAACTTTCCATGTCTATAGTTTTGGAAGGAAAAAGAAACCCTGGATTCTGAGTTGAGTTACAGGAAAAAAAAAAAAAAAACAATCTCACCTCTTTTGGGGTGTTGTGCTGTGGTGCACTGACCGGGGTGCTGGGTTTGGCGGAAGAGGCGGGGTTGGAGAAGACGGAATCTCGGCCAGACTTGGCGATGTCTCGAGCGCCGGCTTTCCACTGGGTGCTCTTAAAAAAATAAAATAAATAATGATAATGTTAACTGGGTTAGCAAGGACACTTTCCAGAGAAATTCCGACCACGGCAGTCTTACTTTGGTGGGGGCCACAGCGGGCTTTGGGACCAGATTCTTGTACACGCTGGAGCCTGTGATGGGAGCTTTAGCGCCGTTGGCTGGCAAGGCGCCGGCACTGGCGAAGCCCGCCGAGAACGCGGTGCTGGGGTCTTCCTTAGAAACCTTTTTGATCACCAACATTTTGGACACCATCTGCTTGCCGCTCGGAGGATTTTCTTGGGAGGGAGAAAATCTTGTTAGTAAACTGCGTTACAAACTGTCAGGCTGCTAATGGACTTGGAGCTCTTACCCCACACTCCGGCATGGGGAGCCACTGCTCTCAACTGAGTGCCGGGCTTTCCAGTTGTTTCAGGGTTGAGGGAAGGCTACAAAAGAAGCAGGACAATTGACTGTTGTGGAGAAAATTCTGGCATTCGAATAGTAAAACTGTGAATTTTGCATGTAAGAATTCAAAGGAGCAGAAACAGAGAAACACACCTAGAGGGGTTTTCTTTTCTTTAAACATTGCTTAGAAGCGAGTATAAAATTGGATAAATGGACGGACAAGTGGTTATTTAAAACGCTTGCAATCTATATCGCAAGATAGAACGCTAGACAGCAAGATAGCATGACAGATAGAATGCTACCAAGCTAGTAGAATAAGTAAAACGCTAGCAAGCTAGGGCGGCAGCAATCTAGCAGGATATGCCAGCGAGCTAGCATGAAAACTAGAACGCTAGCAAGTTTGCAGAATAGCTAGAACACCAGAAAGCGAGCAGGCTATAAAGAACGCCAGCGAGGTAGCAGGATAGATCGAACGCTAGCAAGCTAGATAGATAGCGAGATAGAAGGCTAGCAAGCTGGCAAGATAGAATGCTCACAAGATAAACAGAATGCTAGCAAGGTAGATAAAATGCTAGGAAAATAGATGCTTACAAAGCTTGCAATCGAGCTATGAGTTGGAAAGACATTATATTGTTAAGCTTCTAAATCACAGGTGTCGAACTTCGGTATGCTGTATATTTTCTAACTTTCTCTGTCAAACACACCTGATTCAAATGATAAGGATCATTTTCAAGTTCCTGCAGAGCTTACTAATGAGCTAATCATTTGAATCAGATGTGTTGAGTGAAAACCAAAACACATTCAAGATACCGGCCTTTAAGGACTGGAATTTGACACCTATGCTCTAAATGAACCCAAATTGGATGAAACCTGGATTTTTTTTAATCATGCTACCTAGCTAGAGCGAGCCAGATAGCTAGACAGCTATATAGATGCACTGTACATAACAATCAAATTGGAAGGAATCTTAAGCAAAGTTGTATGCAAGAAACTCAAACAATGCTACTCACAAAGTCCTCTTCCACAAACTTCAGCTTATCATCCTTATTGTCTTTGCGTTCTTCATTGGGAAACTTGTCCTGGTATGAGGTGCCCTTACGGGGATGGAAGTTACCATTGCGCTGCCGGTGCCCTCCCTGCCTGTCCCTGTCGCCACCTCCCCGCTTAGGGTGGCGTGCTTGGTGGTGGTGGTGGTGGTGGCCGTCCTGGGCGCCTCGCGGAGCTCCATGCCAGCTGGGGGTGTCCTTCCAACACGAGCCCCCGGCTAAGCCGCTGTGCCCTCCTTTGGCCACCCCTGAATCCACAGAGTCATGTCTCAGAAGTAGCGAGGGCTGCTGCCACCCGTCACCTAAAAGTAAAAGAGGAGTTATACTGCTAACCAACCACAGAGTTGGCTTTTGCCAGCTAAAATAAATCGTAGTTCCAATTTGTATTGTTTAAATCGTAAAAACAATCTCTGTTTTAATAAGGTCATGTTAAATAACATACATGATGTAACTGCATCGGGTTCAAGTCTTTAAATCAAATATTTGTATGTTGACTTATGCACCAAGTTCGACCAAGAAGGTTTAACTCTCGGTTCTTCTGAGAATGTCTCATATTAAAGTAAAATTTGTACTGCATGAAATACCGAGTTCCCCAAATATAGGGCAAACCCGAGTGTAGGACGCGCCTTTAATTTAAATACTCCTAATTAAAAGCTCGTAATTGCTCTTCCCAGAGTGGTTTTCTTCACAATTTTCACCTGTTGGAGCGCGCAAGGACCCATTGTTGAAGAAGCCATCTGAAGAGTTGTGACGGCGGCGGCTCACAGCATTTCTACCTTCCCTGTGGTGATGGGGCTCGCCTTGTTTATCGAGGGTGGCAGCAGGGGACTGGAAGAAGGGGCAAAAAAAAAAATTGTTGCAGCACAGAAAAGACCACTCAAAACAAGTCTCGACTTTCAGTTGGGAATGAGCAAAATGTGTGTGAGTAAATAGTAAGTACGAGTAAATACAAGCACAAAGCACACATCCCCACAACTGCTTTTACATTTGTAAACGGCTACAATTGAGGATCCAAAGATACGTATCCTTGTGTCTATAATGTATGTTAATTTTAGTTCATAGTAAGGTTTTAAAATAGTATGGCAGTTCTAAGACGTTTACCTCTGAAAATAGCTCTGTTACTTCGATACAAGAATCTCCATTGCTGAGATCAGAACAAATGCTTTGTAACCATTTTAGCACTGCTGTCTGTAGTGGCTAATTTACATCATAAGCAATTGTGTATCTATTTCATGTTGCTACACCCAAATGAACATCCCCAACTTAATTTAGCAACCACTAGAAAGCTAAAAACACAAACCCCCAAAATTTTCATCTTTCTTTATATAGCATATGACCCTCTAAAACCCCCTCTGACATGACACCATAATAATTAGACAATCCTTTATGCTCCCCGTTTTAAAAACGCCGTAAAACCACAGCAGAAACAATAGCATTAAACATCGTGCTCAATTACTGAACAAACAGAGCACTGTTGACAAGCAGTGACTATTCTTGTTACTCAGTCTTGAATGCATTTTAAAATCGGTCACCCAGCTGGGAAACATCCTGACCTACAAACATTCAACGCCATATCAGCAATAAAACAACTCAACAATGCTGTGCTTTGTGCACGCTAGATGTGCTCAACTTAAATCTGACAATTGCGATTCTTGACTCCCCACTGAGATGCAAAAAAATTCAAAAAGAATCCGGAGGTTGCCCTTTTACTCATTCGCCGACTACGGACGTCAAATATCCATTTTAACAGTGTTTACTCGTTCACTGCCAATAACGTTGATCAAAGGTTTATTTTAACTGGACTGGCAGTGAATCAGCTAATGAGGTGTTTTGCACAGAATTTAAAAAATAAAATATCACATCCTTGCCTCGATCATGCTGACCTACAATAATTTTGAACAGCAATGTCACTCCCCACACTAAATAAGGTGTAACAGCACATAGTATCAAAATGAGATTTGAAGCTCTGTCTCCTTGACTCACTCTCACATGCTCGCTCAATGTGTGCACACAAACCTTGGCAGGCTGGGGCGTGGAGAAGTTAAGCCAGGCAGGGACAAAGTCATGCTGCGCCATTTAGGTCCAGTGTTTCTGGTCAGTGGATTGAGGCATCAAACCTCATGGCCAGGATCTGACAAGAGAGATGACCATCGGGAATGTCATTTGAAGGCTGGCAAGCAGCGGTTTTATGCACGGACACGTGAAATACTTTCACACCTTCGAGTCAATTTGTTTTTAATGCATAAAGGGGCTGGAAGATTCATATCGGATAAATAGAAATTTTAGCATATCTGTTCATTTGAAATGTGAAAACTTCATATTCAAGGTTTATTTTTGCTATTCAAGTTTGCATTAAACTTTAAGATCTTCTGACGACCCTGGAAAAAAATCCAATTCATCAATTGATGTGATAAAACTATCTTCAGATGATTATGATAGTTAATAGTTGCAGTCCTTATTTGTTTTATATTAATTTTAGCTATTTGTCTTTATTTTCATTTAGCTCTAAGACCTGCTGATAACACTGAGACATATTGAGCAACAAAGATGTATATCTCGTTATATTATTTAGTAAATATACTTTGATTTTTTTTTTTTAAATCAACACGATGCAAAGTTCAGTATCAGCAAAGTTGTTCAATAAAAATATTGATGGGAAGCAAATAGAAAAAACTATAGAAAAACTGTCAAAAATGGTGAGAGCAAGTATGACTATTTTCAAACCTCAAGCATGAGAAAAAAAAAGGAATAAAATCTTTTGTATTCTGCCCATGGATATGATTTTAGACATTTGAACAAGAGTTGTATTTAATTTTTTTTTGGAAAGAACAAAAAATGAGGGAAAAGATATGGGTATGTAAAAAAAAAAAAATAATGTCAGGCAGAGTGCAATATTTACCCCAGAGTCAAATGCTCTGAAGTCCACGGCCTCCTCCCTTCGTCCGTCTGACCACTGTTCTTCAGGCCTGTTGGCACTGACAGACGGGGAGCGGCACAAAGACTACCCCTCTAAAACTCTGCCAGGACAACGCAGCCCCTTTCCCAAGAGGCAAATCACTTCGTCCAGGGTGGAACACAGGAAGATGGGTCAACAGAGTTGCGGGAATGATCTGGAATTTGTGATCCAGAAAACTGGCCAAACAAGGAAGGAGACGGATTTCCAAACACGAGAGGAACCCAAACCGCTCCTGAGCGAATCCTGTCCCCAGTGAGACGCTTTAATGTCGTTCAGTGATTTAGTTGGGACATGATCAGACTTTGTCAAACGGCAAAAGATGAACTTGATGAGAGGTCATTTGTCCCACTGCCGCGGAAGAGCTCGGTAGCGATCTCGTCAAGGTGTAAAAGGGGTTTGCCCACGCACACGGACAGCAGTTTGTGTAGCGGTTCCACTCTTGACACCAGTCGAGGAGAATGAAACGAGTGTTGTCCTGCCACACTGTGGGCCAGTAGGTATTGGCATCAAGTCAACTTTTACCGAATCATTTTAGAATCTAGTGACTCATGTGCAGAAAAGAAAAGGAGTTCAGGGACAGTCTTTTGGAGGAAACCCACGGCTCACCTCATTAATAGGGTGAAAAAGACTGCCGGAGTTGGAAGGAAATGATGCTTGCTAATTCAAAGTCACATGACAATGAAAAAAAAAAGAAAACCCTGTGTTAGCTACATTGCCGTCATTTTCCTTTCTGGTTATTGAAACAGAGAGCAAGAAGGGTGATTCATTATAAAGGTGTCTTTGTCGACGTGTGATTCACTTTCACATTTGTAAAATGCCCATTTAGCTAGGAGCAGTTTTCTGGAAGATGAAAGTTGAGGTAGCGCTAATATCATAGATATGCGCGCTCGAAAAAATGGTAAAAAACTCCCATATAGCCTTGTCAAAAAATATCTAATTCTTTCCTCGCAGAAAAACAACCCCCAAAAACCCAAAAGGGTACAAAAAAGTGTCCTTATTTGGAGCTTTTGCCTTGCTGAACAATTCTCTCATTACTTCCTGGTATTCCACTTGATTCTGCAAAGGAGCTGCACCTGCAAATCAAAGACTTCAGTCAGAAAATCCATCAACTGTAGAACATTTAAGTTTTGGCAAGATATGCCTCTGAAGATGTAAATTAAACTACTTACTATTACAATTAAAATCGCCACAAAAGTAGCGTTAATCAAAGCCTTTGAAACAATGTCTAAATATGTTCTTTGGAATCGAAACTAAAGACGCTGTGCTCTTAGAGCAATCACAGTACAAAAGTGGAAATATTTTAATCAAAGCCTTACAATTAACGTCTAAATATGTACTTTGGAATCGAAACTAAAAGCTCGCTGCTCTTGCGGCCATCACGCCGCCGAAGCTGAAATGTGTGGCGGCTCTTAATGAAATATTAATACCAATGCAAAAATATCCACGGCACTTTCTCACTTCTCCCACTGTGGGAGCAAAACACTATGGTAATGCAGTATCAAATACCAAACTCGGATAACTGCACCCTGCTACGTTTCGTCCATAAGTGTACGACAGTACAACTAAACTCTAAAATGAAACAAGTTCGTTGCAAACAGCATTGCACTCGCGCTGAACTGTTACGTAATAGCTTAACATCAATGAGTTCCCGACGCACACAAGCTACTACGGACAGCAGCGATGTTCCGCTGCAGGATTAACAGAATAAATATTAAGCGAAACGTTACCATTGTAGAAGGAAAACAAACGTGCCCCTTTACTCTACAGGGCACCGATGCAACACGCAGAGCACACGTTTCGCCGCGCTCGCAAGTTGATAAATGTTCAAAGGTGCAATTCGGACAAAAAGTGATTCTAACGTCTAAACTTATCAAAGCCTTTTACCTCAAGACAGAGCTCTAAAATCGACAATCACTCGGTTGCTAACTCATCTGTGTACTTAGCTACGCGAACATACGCCTAGCAAATGTTAGCTAGTAGCTGCAGTTACCTAGCATGTTAACTGAAGCCGAAAGCTGTGATGTGTAATGCAATGAGATCGTACGGCTCCGGGGCCTAACTCCCCACACGGTTAACAAGTTAAGACGTTAAATGAAATCAAAATGGCGATAAAGACAGATTTTAGCCGTTGTCACCAACGTATAGAAAAGGTAAATAGACCTGGAATCGTTGGAACAACACAGTTTCAAAATGGCTACCTTAGCAGCGGCAGCACACATTCATCAGCTTGCTAAAGTGCTAGCGAGCTAACTTGCAGCAATGTTTCCTGACCATTGCGCGTACCTTCTCCCAAGCAAAATGCTCTTTAATAGATACGAGGGTACATCAGGTAGTCCGATAGCGACGAAATGGCGCTCCGGTGCGAGTATAGCGCCGTGGTGGAGTGGCGATTGATGTTTGTTTGGGTTTTCTGTGCGCTTACCACTGGCGCTGGCACCTAGGGGATTCGAACACTCTTTCAGGTTGCGTTCAAGAAGTCACGTCATTATGCAACTGCATGAGGTCCCACTCTGTGAGGTACGCTTTTAACTGCTTGGGGTTGAGATTCGGGGAATCAATGAATAGAGCTTTAAAAACTCTCATTTGTTTGCGCACAAAAGTGTTTATTACTTGGAAAGATAAATATTTAAATTGCAGCATTTCTAGAATACGGAGGTGGTTTTTAGTAAACGTATGCGTTTGCTTTCTTGAACAGCACGCAAAACCTCCCCCCTCCATGGACAGACAAAATAGTCGATAACAGAATTTGTCCACTTTGGAGAAACGGGACGATTTCGTAGCAAGGACGAATTCGATTTGAGTCGGAAATGATCAGAAGCGATTTCATCAAAAGGTAAGATATATCGTAAAATTCCTCTTTGTCATTAAACAGAGAAAAACAAACCAAACTCCGATGTAGTAATCATGGTTGCAACGACCCGTGCTAAGCTAGCCGAAACTTCAGCTTTTATAAGTTAGTGCACATAATATGGATTGTTGCCGAACGATTGGCAACAATCCACTTCATATTTTTTGTCTGCATTGCTGATGTTACTCAATCGACGTGAAATTTGAATAGGATAAATGACGTTCAACTGTGCAGTGTATGTTTAGTCCCCTTTCTGTTGTCTATCTCATTTTAGATTGCAAATGTTTCGAGCTGCACCTCGTAGAAATCTCATTAAGGTAAGTTAAGGTGTGACAGAAAACTATTTTGTATATGAAAACTGTTTTTTTTTTCTTTTTTTCTAATTTAAACATGTGGTTGCATCGAATTGAACTCACACATTGTTTCTATCCCTTGTGTAGTGTTGATCAAAAGGATTTGCCCTTTGAATTTGCATCAAAGCAAGATTACACGAGGGAGCTGAAATTTCACCCGGATGGTGACAGTATGTAAAATCTCAACTTGGCACGCCCACTAAATTACCGCACTACAAGGAGTGTGCCACCCTTTAGCTAAAATACTGCAAGAACGATGTGGAAGAAAACAACCCAGAAGTTGTCAAAGTTTATCAATTTTGAGTAGTTTTCTTCCACATAATTCTCAGTATTTTAGCCCAGGGATGGCGCACTCTTGTGATAACTAAGGTGTTGTGCCATGTTATCATCTGGGTGAAATTTCAGTGGCTTCTTTTAATACTTTCCCTCTAGTGCGAAACGTCTTTGATGCTAAAGATATAATCACACTGTCAAAGCAATGCTACAAATCTGTATTCCTTATCTCTACTATACAGTATCAGGTATGACAAAGAATATTCTGCATTCTCAGTTTCCTGTTCGGAATCCTCAATGGATTGACAGCGCATCAAACCCAACACATGCTCGACTGGTCTCGGTGGTCTCTCCTTTGTCCAAACCGGTTTCAACCAACAGGCTGCTGTGCGTCAAACCTATCAACTGGGCTGGCTCGCGTCTCTGCCAATCAGACAAAAGAGACACTAAAGAAAGTTTTAGTTTGCGGGCCATGAGTCAGGCTCCCAAACCGGCACTGTTCCTTGGCGTCTCAGGGCTCCTTCCATTTGTGTCTGCTCCTGTCCTCATGGCAAGCACCCAGTCCTTCTACCCAGAAGTGGCTTATGCTCAAATGGTGTACGGCGCTTGCATCGTATCCTTCCTGGGAGGTGCCCGATGGGGGTTCGCCATTCCTGACGGAAGTCCCGCTCGACCTGACTGGATGAACTTGGGCAACAGTGTCATTCCGTCACTTCTGGCCTGGTTGGCTCTGCTGTGCAGGAACAACCTCGTAGAAGGCGCTACGGTGGTTATAATGGGACTGGGACTGTCTTTACATTATGACCTGACACTCCTGCCTGGATACCCCGCGTGGTTTAAAGCCATGAGAACTGTCCTCACTTTGGTTGCGACCTTTTCCCTGGTGGCAACGCTGATCACCAAGAAGGTCTGCAGTGAAAAGAAACTGAATTTTTCCAATTGAATATTCAAACGGTTAAAATTGATCCGCGTAAATAAAATTCAAACTTACTACTGGCTGACTGTGCTACAGCATTTTTTCGGTAGCTAGGTCACATTTCGTATGTTGAACGTTTAAGACGATGAATTCTGAACACTAGTCGTTTTCCAAACGCGCTCTTCAAACTTTACAGGTCACTTTAAATGCAAAAACATTGTCAAAGCTTTTGTCATTCACATTCACCGGAAAGCCTAGCATGCACAACAGGAATTTTATTCCACGGAAAATCATTTTTTACAGCAATGTTGCATTTGTATTAGGGTTGACAAGGGACAGCCACAGTGAAAGGAAACTGACACTTTTCAGGCGTTCCTCGCTTTCACCCAAGGTAAAAAAATATCGGGTGAATAATATGACGTGTCCAAAAACAAGATTTTTTTTCTGTTTGGTATGAAAACAAACAAACAAAAAAACTGTAGTAACAACACCGGTGTTGCAAACATTTTTTTTCATGTCTCTGACAAGGACCCTTGAGTGCCATTCTATTTCATCGATAAATAGGCTGAAATGGTTTGATAAGAATTTCAAGTAACAGCACACACTGTTGACAAATATGAAGAAGGCGAAAAACAAAGTGGTTTCATATCTTATCCTTAAACGATGCATCTCAGGACTTGAAAAATGACTCACGGTGATTCATGGAAAAAGAATGACAAAAAGATTGTTGTCAAACAAACGAGATGAAATATGCGGGTCAGTAGTCATTTAAAACCATTGGGGATGACTTGAAAATAGAAACACGATTTAAGCAGAAAAAGTCGGTGCACTTTTTCATCACGGCTGTAATTTAAGCTAAGAACTCAAATTACATGTATAAATAAATAATATGCAGGGATGTGGAACAGGTGTATTTTTTTTATGTTGATATGGGTTCTCTTGAGTCTCGAGTGAAATCGCCCACGTGATCAGAGCACGGCCAAGCCGCCGTCACAGCGGCTGGCGATCATGTTGCCCACTTCCGTCCAGGTGTCCAGATGGGGGTCATAGATCTCCACCGAGTCGATCGTCACGGGGGCTGAGAAGTTTCTGCTGGCGGCTCTCCCGCCCACGGCGTACAACAAGCCGTTCACCGCCGACACTGACGGCCCTGTGCGCGCTGTGGACATCGGGGCCACTTCAAACCACTTTTCCTGGAAAAAGGGAGCCGCGCAGTTGTGACGTTGACGTATTGAGAAATCTAATAAAACCAAAAACAAAGGTCAGGGTGATCGCACGTTTACCTGCTCTGGACAATATTTTTCCACCGTCTCCAAAGCGCCCACGGCTTCATTGCGACCGCCGACCGCGTAGATGCAGTTGTTGAGGCAGGCCACGCCCACGTATGCTCGACGCGTAAGCATAACGGGCAAGGCGCTCCAGCGACGGCTAATGGGATCGTACATCTCTGCTGAGCACAGCTCCGTGCCGTCATCGCTGATTCCCCCGATCACATAAATAAAACCTGAAAACGGCAACTTTAGAGGTGACATGTTCAAAGACACACATCTTGCCTCAAAAGGGAAGTCAGCTTAAAAAAAACAAAAAAACATCTCAAACCTTTTTTTGGAGTCAAGGACCACTTTTAGAAAGCACATTTTCCAAAGACCCCCATTGCAAACAGTGCTTTTTTATGCACCAACACATTCAATTTGTCATGTATATTTGTTACTTTTCGGCTATGTTGAATTTTCGAAAATATAAACAGCAAATTGCAAGCCTCTTTATAAAAAGCCGGGTCAATTTCTCCCATGCAGGTTGCTGCCAATTCTTTAGTATAAAAAAAACCTGCATTTTCAAATAAGATGCCTCTTTAACTTTGCTGGCTTCATCGCCTCGTTAGCAAGCAATTGGAGACAAAAAACACATTTTTGATCTTATTATACATTTTTGAAATGATTACATTTTTAAAACTATATTGGTTGGATTGATTGCTTTACTGTGGAGTCATGAATACTTTCACAATTTAATACAAAATAGAATTAAACTACTGTATACACTATATACATACATATATATATATATATATATATATATATATATATATATATATATATATACATATACATACATACATACAGTATATATACATACATATATACACACACACACACACACACACACATACCTTGGAGCTCGCAGCAACCAAAATAATAACGGGGAACTGCCATGTCACCTATGACCTCCCACTTGTTTTCTTCTGGGTCGTAACGTTCCATCATCCTCCCGATCTCAGAGCCAATCCATCCGCCTAAATGGGAGACCATGAAATAATTCAACATTTCATTGTCGTGTAATGCATTAACTCATTCACTGCCAGCCCACTTCAAATGCAACTTTGACGCCTTTCTCCGTCAACAGCAGTGGATGAGTAGATAGAGGTGAATGTTAATCCAATTTAGGATTTTTAGCCATCCACTTCATTAGGATAAAATATTTGTCATCATTCCAAGAATACCGCAGTTGTATTTACCCAGCGCGTACAGCGCCCCATGGCAGGAGCAGACGCCAACTCCACAGCGAGGGAAATTGAGAGAAGCCACAGCAGCCCATTGTTTGGTCACTGGGTCATATCGCTCTGTGCAGTCAAAAATCATTGAATCTTTTTCTCCTGGTGAAAAAAAATGAATACATAAAAGGTTGAACCTTGGTAGCGCACCCATTAAGTGACATTTGTGTTTTTTTAGCACTCACCTCCTACCACATAAATCATGCCCTCTAACACTGCTACCCCCAACCCGCTGCGAGCCTGATGCAGGGATGACACCGTGGTCCAGTACTGGTTGAAGGTATCGAAACGCTCTACACAACTTAACGCCCTGCTGTCACTCCACCGACCACCCTGTAACCGAGTGTAACCCCCTGCAGAAAAAAAAGACAACAAAGCTTTCAAAGATCACTTCACAGTATTCAGCGTACGAAAGGAAAAAAAAAAAAAAAGACTTCAAAAAAATACCTATGGCATAAACGTATTTTCTGGCTTTTCTTCTCGGTCTCATCTTAACTTGGTGGAGTTGGCTGTGCACTTTGTCTTTTGGAGACTTTGTGACCTCAATGTACTCTTTCAAAAGGGTCTGCAGTGCCACCCTCAGACTGAAGTCGGTCATGCCTTGATTAAAAGAAGAAATGAGCAACTTCAACATTAAATCAAGCAGAGCTTGTTTTTTTTTTTCAAAACTCGAAGTGAAATTGAAATGAAATGCAAGTGGAAAACGTTCAAAGTCTCCTCACCTTCTATATACTTGAATAACCTCTGCGGGGAAAGTAAAGGGAAGCGCACTGGTTCCAACACTTCAACCACATATTTTTTCCTCTTAGCCACGTCTTGGAGAACCCACTCCATGGCCGCAGTGAACACCTGGTACTCATCCTCGATTCTCAGCTCTTCGCTTCTCAGAAGCTTGATAATCTGATCTTTTGAAAGGCCCTTAAACTCATCGCTTATACAAACCTAATTAGAAGCAAATGATGGAGAGGGTTTGCTAATTGAACAAGGTAAACGTGGGGGTTGAAAATCAATCTTCACAAGTAAAAACCGTGATTAAAAAATGTTCAAGTGTGGTATACCTTTAGGAAGTGAACATGGATATAATTCTCGGAAAACTCCAGCAATTCCATGCAGGCGATCTGCTCCAGGAACTGAAAGATGCCCACACAATTGGATGGATCCATGTGGCCCTTGAGGAATTCACCGCAGATGGAGACCACCTCATTCAATTGCAGCATATCTGCTGCCAACATCAGTTCTTGAACATTCTCTACTGTCACATTGATAGTGCCTGGTGGGAAAAGCAAGCACAGATTCAATTACCTAAAAGTACTTTTGTAGAATGAAGTGGGTGCGTGTCGGACTTAAAGAATACCTGTATAAATAAAATCCAGCAAAATCTCAAAGACTTCAGTGTCTACCCCCAGAATCTCCACCTCTTCTTTGTCAGTCTCACTCATGCCGCCAGAGAAAAGAGCTGAAAAGTATGGGCTGCTGGCAGCGAGCACCAGTCGGTGAACTTTGAAGACTCTGCCGCCAACCCTCAGCTGCACATCACAGAAATCTGTGCTGAGCCTCATTTTGTTTAACTGGGCCAGGATGAGCCTTGCGTAGCGATCGGAGCCCAACACAGCCTGTTCAGAAGCCTGGGTTGCCATGACAGTAGGAACATCATCACCACAAGTGGATGTTGACACATATTTGTTGCAGGACATGACGGCTGATTCAGCTTACCATTTGGGCCGTCATTCCCAAACTACTTTTTCTGTATAACACAACACAGAAGGTGATACATTTAACACGAGACAAATTAGAAACATTTACGTGTATGGGACAAAACGGTTGCCTGAACTAGTCGAACTAATCCTCAGCAAAGATTTAGTCTTCCTCCCCCACGATTCATTGAGGTTGAAATATAATAAGACAGTAGCACTTTATTATCTTTCCTTTTGATGTATCAACTATAGGAACCCACTTTCCACAGCTGTTAGCATGCTAGTAAACCGCTCGCGTTGATAAAAGAAAAAATATGACAGTGACCTCCGATGGGACTGCTACTTTACGGATAACAACTGCGCTCTATAACAAAATCTATAATCAAAAGCAACGTTCAATCCGTACTCACCCATGAATTTGTTTATGACGATGAAGGCAACTTCCTAGTCAGTCACTCAGAATCGATTACTCTGGTCTGGGACTCAGTCTCCAGTCACAACTAATCAATGATATCGTTAAGTTTAGAGTGACGTAATGTTTTTTTTTTTTTGTCCTTTGTGTCAAATATCATGCATTTTATTTATTGTAAAATTTCTTATTATTATTTTTTTTTTCAAAATCTGACCTTTCACATGTTCTTTGTTGTATTGTGCGGTTGGAATTACGCGCGACTGGTCTGTATAAAAAGCAACGCCAGGTGGCAGTGTTTCAAGTAAACAAAAGCAAAGCAACAGCAAATGATGAAAAACTGAAGTAGAAACCTTGACAACACCCCAAAAGAAACCGTCCATTTGTTTTATGCTGTTGCATTTTTACCTCAACGTTTATTTTTGAACATTGCTGGCATTTACTTCAGCTACAATAAGCACTTCTGCTGCACACTTGTACACGTCTACTGCTTCTATTTTGTATTAGTGTGATGACTACTTGGTGTATGCTACATAGGCACTATAGGACCTATGTTCTTGAGCAGTCCAGGGGTCATCTGCCTCTTGCATAAAATCAGCCTGGGCCCCTAATAGGCACCAGCGCCATTAAGTTTCAGAAAAGGTTTTTCATCACGTGACACTATAGAAAAATGAAGAGACTTTAAAATCTTGGTTCTCTCCATGCTTCAAGTTAAAATGTACAAATTTAATGATGTTATATTAGTTATTACAGTCTGCTTTATGATTATTGTAAAGGATTTTGAACATTGGTTAATGGTTTGCCCCATCACAGGAAATGCTGTATTTTCTTTTCATTCAATCCACTATCATAATTATTCTATATGAACTTGAGGGTTTGGTCTGAGTCACCTTCTGGTTTCAACGCTGATCAGACAATGTTGAAAGATGAATGCCTCCCCACCCTCTAGTCAACCTCAATTGAGTATGAATGAATCTATGCAAGGCTGAGATGCGGGATGTTTTAATCATATTATTTTTAGCAGACGGGAGGTGTTAAGTGCTATTTTGCAATTCAAGAGTTGTTTTATGTTTTATGTAAGAGCATCTTTTGATTGAAAAACATGCAAGTGTGTTGTTGAATGTGATCACACATCACATATTATATTTCATTTGAAAGAATCCAGAATCCTCCCGTGTTTTACTTAAACACTTTTTAGCTTTTGGTTTTCATTTATTTATTTTGCTTGTCCTGGGTGCAATCTTACTTCCACTGACGTTTCTGTCTCCACACCACGTGAGCGCTGAAGTGATGATGGAAGAAAGAAAGGCTTTCTCGCAGGAGCTCATGAGGTTAGAGGGGGGAAAATAGAGTGAGGGCCATTCTATGGAAAGTGGTCACCATATAATTATCATTCTTTATGAAAACACATCGTGTCTGGGGTTCTGTCCTCTGGTCAGACTTTGTCTCCACCAGAAGTGAAAACATCATGAGAATTGTTTTTTACGGGAAAAGATAGTAGATAGTAGATTAGGATTTTAAAAGTAATTCCATGCCCTGAGTCTTTAGTTCTATAATTAGGCTCACAGACTGCTGTAGGGACTAAATGTTGCCACAATAACCCAAAAATTACAAAAGTCAGAATGATAGTCCTGTGATCCCCGACCATGGGCGCTTGATCTTTTTTTCCGTGAATTTCAAAGCTGAACTTTAGCAAATAGATTTGTTGGCAGATTGTCGCATGCCTTAAATCTAGGGCTGTTTTAAAAAATTGATAAAGAGATTCGAATTGATTTTCCTTTTCATAACCCGCTATTGGGTCAATAAATCATCAATTGATTTGTGACCCACATTAATTATATAACTGTTAAACCTGTGTACCCATTTAGAGGTAATACCTCATACCAGTACCGCCTTATTAGTTTTTTGATAAATCGCGTAACGTTATAGATATTATGCTCAAAAAATGATGAAAGATTTGGATTGATCTTCCTTTTCATAGTCCGCTATCGATTCATACAACCATAAAGAGATTTGTTCCAAACATTCATTGAATGATTGTTAAACCTGTGTATATACTTAGAAGTAATACCTCATACTGCCATATTTTTTTTCACTTGTGTTTTGATAATTAAAGGTACAATCCTATTTGGAAAATGAATGTTGAGAGTCTTTACTTTGGATTTTCAAGATCTGAACGGAGACAACCAGCCTTACTTTAAATTGTTGTTTTTTTGTGCACCGAAATCAATTGTAGTGAGTTATCTGTGTGCAAGAGTTGAAAAAATAAAAGTGTAAAGCTACATATGGATGTTATGGATGTCAACAATATACTGTATACATTTTGAAAGTAAAATTGGGGAAAATAAAGCCGGTCCCTTATCTAGAGCTATACCGTTTTTCACTCTGAGGACAATTATGTAGTGTGTGGGAATTTTCGCCCATTCATTCAAAAGGCCAAAGGTCGCTGAGGTTGGACAAGAAGGCCTGGCAACAGTGTCTGCTCTCAGTGATGACCAGTCAAATTCTCCCAAACCAAAGTGATCCAACCATGCCTTTATGTATCTTTTTTTGTCACTGCGTGCGTTAACACATGCTCCTGCTGGAAAGGACAGGGATCTTCCGAAAAGTCTCTCCGCACTTTTGGAAGCACGGAATTGCCCAAAACGCTTTGGTAAATGAGGAACAGGGATTCTGAGGAAACCACGGGGCCGAGTGCAGCTCTTGAATTGAGGATTTGTTTTTTGTTCCGCACAAATCTGCCCTTGTGTCTTCCCTTTCACGCTGTCTCTTGTATGCACTTTCGCACATGAGGCCTTAGCTTGGCACAGTGACGTGCCCGCGAGAAAGCAGGACTGTACAGTATTGGCAACAGATAAGCTTGGTGGGCATGCGGCAATATAATGAGCGGATTTAGATTGAATGAATTGGCGGTGCTAAATTAGTCCCTTGTAGCTGATTTAGTGTCACTGTTAATCAGTGTGATGCGAAGCTCTCATCCAAACGCGCTGGTCAAAAACATACAGCTTTTATATTTGCTTTGATTTCGTGCAAATACTTTGCAAATGTTCTGAAGTAGATCTTTCAGGCAGCGTTTTTTTTTCGTGGTGTGTTTTGGGGAATTGTGAAGGAGGGATGGGCTAACCACACATTCACTGTGCCATCGAGCATTGCGTTCAATCTAACTTTTGTACTAAAGTATGCAAAAGTATCAAGCCCTGTAGTTACTTTTAATTAAATAAATTAATGCAATCACTACCTTTTACTTCTATTCATATTTCTAATTGTTTGCAAACCATACTTAAAAGGGAAAGTTAAATTAAACTTATTTTTTAGAGAAAAATAAATGAGCAAAATCCACAAGCTTTTCTATATTTTAGGGGTTGGACATTTTGCCAAATGCTGTCGATTTAAAATGACATCATGGTTGTTCGGGAAATGACCAATCACAACTTAACTTACAAATGTCACATGACCAAAGAAGGCAGATGAGCTGTGATTGGTTGTTACCTGAGCAACTGTGATGTCATTTTCAGTGGACAGTTAGTAAAATAGCAGGCCCCAGATAGAAATAAAAACGGGTGGATTTTCTGCTTAATTCATATTCCAGAAACAATATAAATCACAATACTGTAATTGGACACATGGACCATTTTATTGTAAACATTTTTTGTTTCTTTGCTTCCATTTTAATTATAACAAATATTATAAGAGCATATGGATTATTTCAAATTTTCTTGACACAAATTATTACCCAAGAAGAAGCAATGTTTCAAAAAGATTGGTGAGATGATCCCTGCTTTAAACTTTTATTGTAGTTTCCTTCAATGGAACTACATTTGAATTGTTTAAATAAACAACAACAACAACAACAACAACAAAATATAATACATTGTTGATTAAAGTAACACCCTAAGTCTTTTGAGCACTTTTTCTTAAAAAAAAAAGCGTGCCAAAAAGAATAGTGTGACGTGTGTAACAGCTTTTTGCTGTTGTAGGAGAAAAGTGGAAAAAAAGAGAAGCGTGTCTGTCTTTAGTTTACAAGTTGCTTAGACAGGTAAGCAACAAGGCTTCCAGCGCTCAGCCTATGAGCCAGCTACTTCGTGAGCTAATGAAAAAGGAGGAGGTAAAAAAAAAAAAAAAATCCACGTTATCGATTCTACCTTCGACATAGCAACTGCCCCCGGATTGGGTGAATCGCTTCACGTTCTCGGCTTCCCATTGGCTGAGAGTCTGGGCTGAACGCGGAGGAATCGGACGGAGACAGAGAGGAGAAGTGACATGATTGGACGTGGCCCCGCTGAATGCCTAAACCTATTTTCCCTGAAAGCCTGTAAGTCATTTAATGGTCCCTCCACTCTTCGTTTAAACTGTGACAACAAAAGTAATTCGTCCAACTGCTCTCCCAGTTTGTACTTGTTACGACGGAGAACTTTCGAACACGGCCGAGTTCACGTGACCGTGTGCTGACATGAAAATGAAGGGCGAAGGAAATGGAGGAGGAGTATGTGTGTATTATTTTTTGAGAGGAAAGGGCGTGGGGGCTGTTTTTTTTTTTTTTTTTTTTTTTACTTTGAGAGGGAGGGAGAGCTCGGGGAAGAAAAAGAGATTTAGCTGTGTTAGTTTAACTGCTGTGTAGGCAAAGTTACTTTGCGAAGTAGCCCGCCAGGTTCAGGGGAATATTTCAGCTTGCGGGACATGTTCAAGGGCCCAATATAACTGCCCTGAAAGTAGTAAATTCACATGCTTTTTCCAGTTAGAAAAAATGTTCCTCCTGTCTACCCCACACGGCACTCCACTTTCTCATTTTGTTTTACAGTGAGGGGGCCCCATCCGACGGTCCTCGTCATGGGACGTTTCCACCAGAAGCATGCTGACATAGGTAGGTAGAGGTGAATAATCCATGGCCCGAAGCTGAGGCTCTCCTCGAGTACATCCCTGCCCTCTTCACCTTAATAATCCCTGCCTAATGTGGACCTTCTGTGAAGGCTGAAAGAGGCCACATGTTGTTCTTGGTCACAGTGGTGTCAACTGGGGACATTGCCCTAATCAGTGGTCTCCATTTATCGGTGTTTGTACAAGTGCTTCTGAGCTGATACCACTTCAAGTTTATTTTAGAAGATATTTTGTGTATTCTTTTTTTTTTTTTTTTTACATTACAATACCCCCTGATAAACTTCTGCGAATGAAACTGAGGATTCTCAGTACATTCCGATGTTTGCGAAATGTGTTTCGGTTACGCGATCATTTCGTGGACCCGCAAATGAAAGGATCGCGTGTTCAAAATTATCCAGATTTTCTTCGAGTGAGATAATGCGGACATACCGGGCAGGGTAAAAGGTTCCACAGCACATCCTGCTATTGTCTTTGTCACTTCCTCTCTCTTCCATCTGTCTGCAGACTGTCCTCCTATGCCTTCTACCACCGCTGAAGCCGGGACAAGTCTCATCGGAATACAATGGCTACGTAAGCTACAAATTGCTGTCATTGGGCTGGAAACATGTCCAAATTTGGTCAATTTGACTTTTCCGAATCGATTGGACGAATATTACTAATCTGTGCCCATGCGCATTTGGTACTGTTTTATAGACGTACGACGATTAATCGAGAAGTAATCAGTTACCAAATTGATCATTTTATTTTTGGGAATTGTTAAGAGACCTGAACATTTCTTTATTTGAAAGCACGCTATCGTTTTGTTAACAGCCCTTAAAAAAATGCAAGCATCTACAATAGAAACTAATTATCACTACATTTTTGGGCTGATCATTCAAAAAAATCTTTAAATGTATAGTCAGTTATGTAAAATATATTTCAAGAGGTGGAATTTCAAGCATGAAAAAATCTGATTCATCAGTTGAATGAATTGAATATTAAAATAACTGGTAGTTACAGTTATAAAATTAGTGATCATAAGTTGTTGGGTTTTTTTTTGCGATCAATGGTGTGATTATACTTTAACAATGCAGTTTTTGTGCATGACCAAAAAGTGATAGTTTTGGAAATGATGACAACTACTTGGTAATAGTTGACCAATTACCATGTTTTGATTTAGATAACATGTAATTTAGTCACGCATACCTTCGATGAACAATAGACTGCGGGGGGAAAAAAAACAGCACAAGATGGCATAAGATGACAAAACCCTCATCAGTTTATTGTCTTTCAGCAAGAAAAAGGTCAGGATCTCACATTGCTCAGCTTCACCCAAGGCATTTCCTCCATCCTCATCTGGAATTTATTTTTTTTCTCGCTATATGAGGCCAAAGTAGGTTTCATCCGAAGTAGGAACCTCAAGAAATACATTTTAGTTTCTCACTACAGAGTTTTGTTTTTCACAAACTTGGAAAAAAAAAATGTGCCAAGTTAAAGAGATTCCTCGCGCCAATAGTTATGTAGGCTGCATGTCATGAAACACATTCATAGCTCTAGCAATGCCACAATTCAAGTAATGGAGGCAGGATACTTCCGGACCTCTTCCCGGTCAAAGGAAAATCGGAGGCCATATCTTACCGACACCACCAAAGAGTGCATTTTTGTGGCGCATGTCGACCATTCGTAACAGCATAACCTTCACACCACCGTCACACGTTGCAACAATAGAAATACTGTTGGATTGCACTTTCTTCAAGCTTTCATCTTGTGGCAAGTTTGTAGAAAAAATATAGAATACAAAAAGCTTATACTTCTTCGAGTAACAGAATATAACATACAGTACTTCAGATTATGTTTTCATCAGCACATCAGCAGGTGTAGATAATTGCCCTTGGCTTGCCCAAATGCATGGATTGGGCAAAACAGGCATGTGTTTTTGCTCTCCATCAAGTGCTTTGGTCAATGGGTATATAACATTGATTATGCTTTTTATAATAGTTTTTTTTTTTTTTTTTACACGATGTTAATGCTACATAATATCCACTGTATGAACGGGGCAAATTGTCAAGATGCACCACAATTTTTTTCACATATTCACAAGTGGTATTTACCCAGAAAAAGGTTTGGTCCACCAAACCAGGATGACAGAAACAGCCCGTGTACAGCACCATTTTCTCTGCACCAAAGCACTAATTAGTAGTAATCTAACGTGTTTGTGTAAGCTATTGTTCACTTTTCATCGGCGAGCTCAGTTTTAGGCAAAAAAAATCTCTGGCGACGTCAGAAAGTCAAACAGAGATGCGGCGGCATCCGCTGTCTGAGCAATTTTGCGCCCGTCGACATCTCCACCAAAATAACGTCCGACAAACAAACAACAATATATGAAGTACAATTTCTTTTCGGAAATATTTAACAGTCTCTTGAAAACTAAAAAAAAAAAGAATAGAAGCTGACATTCAAGTTCCGGTCCCACTTCAATCTGTGAACTTTGCGTTCACAAAAACTGATGGAATCACTTTAGTGCAACATTTCGAAAATGCACCTCCATGCAGTCCTTCTCGCAGGATACAGTAAACGCGTCCTTTCCGTAATCTCGCTCCGTTTACATTTCTGGAGCGGCTGGCGGGAGTCTCACTGTCTGTGCGGGAGTCTGTAAAAGTTTGTGCTCCTCTGCGTGTTGCGAAGGAATGGCGGGCGCTTTGGCGTGGACTGGGTGAGACAGCCTAACATCCAGGGCGTCGTTGTGTTGCACTAAAGAGTGCAAGCGGTAGTGCAGGACAAGGTCTTTCAGCGAGCAGTGGACGTCGTAGGGCTCGGCAAAGCCGTAGCCGTGCGGCGTGCTGTAGATCATGCAGTGCTTGACTTCTTCGTTCACCCTGAAATCGAAAACCGCCGATGAGCGCCGCGCCAAAATTTCAGCCGGTTCCTCGTTCGGTTCATTATCGAGCCACTCACACAACAGAGCAGGCGTAGCAGCCTTGCTTGCTGCTCTCGCGAATCAGGAACGTTCCGGGATCTTTCCCCCGAAGCGTCTCCTCGGCTTGCGTCCTGCTCAGTTCGCCGACGAACCAACTCGTCTCGTCCTGATGCGGTAAATTCTTCTCGTCTCCTTTCAACACGTATGTACTGACGAACAAAAGCCAACTTTGCATTAAAACTCACATTCACACCCAGCCCGGGGTTTTTAATTGAAATATCAATGACAGTAAATGAGTCACTGCCAGTTGCGATTAAAAAAAAAAAAAGACGACGTCTATAGTAGTCCGTCGATTAAGCTCATGACAGTTTCCTTGTACGCTTAATACCTACTCGTCAAGGCTGTCCTTTAGTATCCCGAGCCAGTCGTTTATGCGTTTCTGCCGCACGCCTTTGTGATTGAGCCAGCTGCATGTCAAAAACAAAAAAACCAAACATATTAGACGTGCCTGATTTAGTTGATAGCTTTGTTGTGCACTACGAGGTTATGACAGCACTCTTCCACTGTAGCATACTCACTTGAGGTACTGGTCTCTGATGTTGCGCAGCTGGATTAAATCTGGCCTCAAACTGTTCATTTTCCTGTCAGTCTCTCGGTAGTCTTCAACCTGGCTTCGTAAGTCTTCCTCCAGATGGATCTTGCTGTCATAGATATCGCTGAGACGGCACTTCAGCTTCTCGTAGTTTATCAGAAAGCTAAAGAAAAGGAGGTAAAGGCGTAAGTAACAGTTCAGGATTTGGACTAATATTTATGTGGTCAAAGGGTTTCAAAGCGGCACCTCTCAAGATCTTTGTCCGCTGCCTCGGATTGATTGTTCCTCTCAAATTCCTCCCCGTAGCGCTCCTGTTCACGACACTGCTCCTCAAATATCATCATCGTCTCGTTGAACGCCTCGATGGCCGTTTGTTTCATTTGGATCTCCTGACGTCGGGGAATTTAGACGACGTTAGTCAAACCGATTTGAGCTCAGACCTTTAAAACCGCCCAGAATTCATTTCGGCCCCAGTTATTACCTGCGAAGTCTTAGTGAACGCTTCATAAAGACGATCAAACTCCTTCGATTTCTCTTGATATTGACAATGGACCTCTTTAAGCTTTCTTCCGGCGACGTCGACGCTGTTCTCCTTCACCTGATTGCGAAAACAAATCTGATTAGGTATACTTTTCAAATCCCATACATTTTAGAGTCCGCGGTAGTCACTGCAGATCAATGCGAATCTCGAGTTTCCACACCTGTTGGAAGCGAGACACTGGATGCGTGAGCATCAGGTCCAGCGTGGCGTTGTACTCCACTAACGGATGGTGCTGATAATGCCAAATGAGCTCCACCACTGACGTAAACGTGAGTGGGTCCGAGAAGCCGTACTTCCCATCGCGGTGGTAAATTTTGATCAGTTTATTATGGCCATCTTTCCTGTGAACCGCAATTTGTCAGAGAACTTAGTGTCAAACAGGACCAAAAAAAAAAAAAAAATGACAACGCATTTCTATGCGGTTTTAAACACGTTTTACCTTAACGTCAGCGTAAAGTCCCCCTGCAGCTTTGTGGACGCGTCGCGTACGAGGAAGGAACCGTCGGGCGTGTCACGAAGCTTCTCGTTTACTTCATCCCTGGGGGAAAATCAGTTCACAGATTAAACACGGCGCCAAACGAAAAGAGCGATATCCCAAATAACAGAAGTCGACATGTTTAGTTAAATAAGTGGCGCTTCTTTTACCTGGTTACATCTCCCCAGTACCATTCGGCATCCTGTAGTGAGTTGGACTGTGGGGAAAGGCAGTTATTGTTCATGGCGGAAGACATTGGCTTTGTTGACCTAGGAGGGAGAGCTGTTAAGGACACAAATGAGAGGAAGTCAAGGATTAGGACGATACTTAGAAAGCGCTCTGCCGGTTCAAAACATATATTTATCTAAAACGCCTCCATGATGATAAACAGAGATCATCTCACACCTCCTACCCATCTAAGTCTGTCAGAGCCTTGCCTGGTGGCTTGTCGGGGACAAGCCCAGGCATGTTTCCAAAAGATGTCACATGCCAAATCATGACTGACACCCAAAGGATAGTTGTTGCACGAGTTTGTGTCATGACTTCTCACGAATTTGAATTTGTGACAGTTGCCCACTACTGCGCTCTAATTTTCTGACTGCAATTTAAAAAAAAAAAAAAAAAGACTCATCAGGAAATACGTGACAATTGCGACAAATTCGTTACGTTTGGTCATCATCGAGGTCGCGTTTTAACCGCGTAATAGAGTTTGAGCACCGTTTTTCAAATATTGAATTGACTAATTATGCTTAAACAGGGAAGTCGGAACCAAATTATATTTTGAACTTCATGACCCATCTCTCTGTAATTACTGCGGTCTTGCAAATCCCCACAAGTTTTCCAACAGCCTTCAAGGAAAAGAACATCTGAGTCGGCCAAAAGTCTAAGCGCTTTCCTAAGGATGAAAAAGGAGGGCAAACCGCATCAAGAGAAGGTGAGGGGCGATACATTTCACGTCAAGACAAAAGTGCCTTTCATGGGGCAGTTGGGTAGGCGACAAGCGCTGCCTATGAGGAGAAAATGTGGGTTTCACCCACCATCCCCTCGTTTCTGCCCTTAAAATAAACAAAAGTCAGGTGCAGCAACAGTTTTTTTTTGGGGGGGGGGGGGGGGGGGGGGGGGCAGGCTAAAAACCAAATTCTACCGCTGCTCCTTGCCCCAGCAAAATTAAACCTGCACACCCTTTCCTCTTTTTCTTTTGCCTGCCAAGAAATTATGCGAATTCCAAAAACCACGTACCAGCCATCAGCATAGAACACAGCCAGAGCCAAGTCATTATCCCCCAACTAAGGAAACGAATTCATCATGATAAAGCAGACGGCTTGGCTCCATTGTAAATAAAGTCTTTTGAAAGGCGTCACTTATAAGGATAGTCGTGTCATAGATCGTTTAGATGCGTGTCATTAAGCCGTGACAATCACGGTGCATTCATTACCAAGTTTTACAAGGTAACGCTGGCAAAAAATAATAGCAGTGCAATGCAAGGAAATATAAAGAGAGACCGCGGTATCGATAGCATGAGATGGGTCGTCTAGCCGAATCGCGTCTAGCCTACTTTGCGAGCTAGCACTAATTAAGCACGGCTGGCTGCAGAGGAGAACAAAGCGGTCGTTTCATGCGGTGCCCATTGACGCACCATATTTCCTTCAAAATGTTCCTCGTGCCTTGTCATGGGTGTCCACGGAGTCCTCGTACGGTTTGCGAATGCATCGGCGAGACCCGACGGCCTCGCTCGTCGTGAATTAGTCATACGTGCTGGGACAAAAGAAAAAGAGGCGAACCACTGCGCCTGGTCCGCTGAGGTATTACGTAATTGGCAAGCGAATTGCGCTATGCATGCCTGGGCAATAGCACCGACGAGGCGCAGCGCCCACGACCTGACCATTGCAAGCTTTTGCTCACAATTCGATACATTTGGCAAATGTCAACCCGAACAGTGTCATTACACGGCACCATTAAAGGGGAAAACAAAGAGAACGGGAGCTGACAGGCGACGTTTGTCCCACTAAAGACAGACAATGGCTGCAGTAGTTAGAATTACCTGGTGGTGCTGGATCCATCTCGATGTAGAATAAACCTTCGGGGGGATAAATCATTCCTGTTTCGCAAGAGTAGTCCAGTTTGCTATTGTTGTCTCAAAGTTAAAAAAAAAAATGCAAAAAAAAATGCACCTTTGTTTATTCGCAACCGAGCTTATACTTTCAAAATCGTCCTATAATCGATCGGGCCAAAACAAAATCCTCGCGAGGAGTCTGATTATTTAAAGCATCCGAAATATATTCAGTCTGTGGACTTTGTTATAGGATGCGGAGTGTCAACCTGTATCTTCTACCAGAACCGTGGTCTCTGCTCGTCTTACTTCGTCGAGGAAGTCGAGCGAATTTAAAGGGCAGTACTAACATCATCTTGGACGGGTCCAACACGCTGTCACGATAGGGGTGTTATGTTCCACGCATGCGTCACAACTACGCGCAATAGTCATAGTTCGAACTATTTTTACGGATCAGAATGAAGCAGGCATCTCCGAAGACTATGTGTCGAAGTGGATTTGGTTTTGCGTCGTTTTAGAATATATTTTAACTCCAGGCTACGGTAACGTACGGTGGTACGTTCCAGACCTTTTCATTCATCTTCCCTCAAGCTGCACTGGAGCAGCTAAAATGGCTTGCATGGAATGAATGAAAGATAAAACGCAATACATTATTCAATATAAACAATTAGTTGAATGTTTTGCGTTTTAACATCCACAACAACGAATTACTGTAACTGTCATTTGCAAGTTGCTTCAAATTACTCTGTAGATCCACCTTAAGTGGCATTATGCTGTACTGGGCTTGTTATTATACCTGAACATTTATTGTTTCAGCCTTTCATAAGGCATCCAGGAAACGTTTGGTTTGTTCTTTTGTCTCAGTGATAATGGTGTCGCCTACGTAGTTCTCAAGTGTGTTTTATATTCTTGTTAAGCTTGTCAAACACGTTCAGCAGCAAAATTGTCAACGTTTGCGCATGTGTGTGTTTGTGAGACCACTTGTAATTATCGCTGAGCTCATTCAGTTGGATGCACAAACGGCACAGCCTTTTACTGTGAGATTATAAGAGTACCCGGAAATGAATTTGACCAGAGTATTAGCGTCGAACGTATGTGCCCAGGTCCAATGAATACAGTGGAAGCGTTGTCGTTTTCCCATGACGAATGACACAGTGCTGTAAATTTAAACAACCGGGGCCTCTTCCCCCAGCTGATGTTTGTGGCTGTAGGGAGAGTGAAACAAGGCCTGCATGCTCAGAGGTCTGTCTCCGTTGGTGTCCGTACGTTTATGACCGGTCCCCTTTTGACCCGAGGACGTATAGAGTCAGGGAGGTAATTGCCTCCAGCATTCCTTTTTCCCATCAGTAAGATGCTCCTCTCCTCTTTCCAGTATCCACTCAACCTTTAAAAGTAACTGGTCTGAAAAAAATAACATATTTCGGTGTGAGACAGCTGACAACGTCTCAGAGACACACGTTCAACATTCAAAAAAGTTTCTTTGCCACTTGTGCGCATATGAAGCTGCCAGACTAATGGCATGCTAATTCATGATCAGATATACGGTGTACATGCTTGTCGGTATTCAAATTCAGCAGGTGTTACTGCCTGTTGGAGGATGCGCGTGCGTGTGTGAACGCTCGGTCAGCAGTACAAAGCGTTAGTGTTTGCTTTTGTTGCCTTCCACGCCGTTCCCACTTTGAGAAGCCTCGAAGCCTGTCACAGCATGTCATTTGGCAGCTATCCCTTCCCACCCCCATCCACCCGTGTCAGAAGGCCACACCGCTTGCCCCCTTAACTTCTGGGTCTGACCCGTGTGTGACACATTTCACTACCGCCGCACTCCGTAACGTACGACAGCACCGCCGCTCCAGATACGTCAGGCGGAGACAGGGAGGCGCGGCACGATGATCTCTGGAGATATGTTGCCCCAGACTAACAGTATTTAAAACAGCCGGAATATTATTCGTGTGCCTTGCATTCGCTTGCGTGCCCCATTTGTGCACGCCGCGGTTGGGGTTAGCAACAGATCACTTTTAGGATAAAACCTTTAGGCGCTTCACCACAGATCTAGGCAGTCCTGATGGGATCAGTGTGTGCTAATCGTAAGATTAACGCAAGAGGCCCGCCCGCTGCCTGCTGGCTGGTGTGACTCATCTTGATACCCACAACTGCAATATGCTAATGAACCTTGGAAACTCAGAGTTTAAGGATAGCAAATGAACAAAAGCATGGATAATTTGTTTTTCGTCCTTTTTTTACTCTCCGTCTCCGTGAAATATTTTTTCATACAAGTACCCCCAGCTCTTCACGAACTAATTTTGGGTCGACAAAAAAAAAAAAAAAAAGACTGAAAACAGATTTCCGTGCCATTCCTGTCCCTTTATGATGTATTACATTTTGAAACCATATTTGTAGTGTTATATTTAGGCAAATTGTATTCACTTACTCTAGAAACTGAATGAAGTACGATCATCTGTTTTATTGGTAATGACAGTGTTGGTAATGACATTGCGCACTCGTATAAAACAATATAAAGGCATACAATGTTTTGTAAAGGAGTCACGATGACACGATTTAGCAAGTTGCTGTATGTTCCAATTAATTTGCTCCCAATTTGAAAATGTACTGCTGATACTTGCAGAGACAATGTTAAAATCTCACATATATCCTGAAATGCCTTCACGTACCCTCAGGAGTACTCATACACCATTTGAAAACCACCAATCTACATTATTAGCCCAAAAGCAGATCAGCGCTAGCTAAAACGTAATGTATGGTCATTTGAAAATGAGCTGTTTTCACTAGATGTACTCAATTCTGTGGAATTCGATTTTGTTTGTTAATGCTGTCGGGAAATTATGAACATTAATCCCTACATTAATCCCTTACCACGTGTTAAATGCTGCCACCAAATTTTGATAGTAATCTCCTGGCTTTTTGGAGTAATGCTCGTTTAGCTTTAGCTCACTAACTGTGTCAAGGAATATTATTGAGCACCGGTTTCCATATTTCAGTAGCTTTCAATGTAGGGCACATTTTATCTGGATTTGCTTTGTTTGTTGTGCATCATCAAAAGACACAACACTGAGAAACCATATCGGGGATTAGTGTAGTTCACCAGTGTTTGTATATGTGTCATGGGCTCGCAGTGTAGCCCAGGGTGAATTGCACATCTTAACAATCTGCCGTACTGTAGTGTGCCGCTATTCACGGCCATTGAAGGCATGCATAATGGTCTTGGCAGAGTGTGCGGCATTCACCATGGAGAGACTGTGGGGTTTCCCTGGTTGGTGGCCAGAACCAGCACACAAAGCATGCAGTAGTCCTGCCAGAGGCAACTCAACTGTGGGCAGAGTGTTGGATGGCTATGGTCTGGCCCCCAGGATCTTGTCATTGTGGAAATGTAAGTGGGGACAGTGTCTGAATGGAGCTGAAAACCTTAGATGACCAAAAGTATGAGCTTCAAATAGCCGGCCCTGGGAAACATAGCTTGTTCTTTTAAGGAGGTCATAGAGGAGCCAACAAGTAAGAAAAAAAAAATAAACACAAAACCAATGTTTGGTATAGGGAATGTCAAATTTGAGCATCAGAAAAAAATGATTTACAATTTTTCCAAACATTCCATGTGTCAACATGTCTGACTTTTGGTTAAATCAAGCCGCTTCTGTCCTCTGTTAATTTAGCATGCAGTGGTCATAGCAGCCGCTCATATTTTGTCACTCCTTTCTGCCACAGCCTAAACTTACGCAGGGAGGTGACAACTGAGGAACTCATTGCAGACCACCGCGTTACCAGCTTTAGTCAATGTCTGAGTTATGTCGTGGTATGAGGGTCCACAGGTCTTCGACAAGACTTTTTTCCGTTTGAAGTCGTGTACATAACGCCTGACCGTTTAGAGGCGCAAATGTTGAGATGCTGGATGAGTTTGCCGTTTCTGTAATGCCTGCTATACGCTGGTTACAAAGATGACATTTTTATTTTTCTACAAATTGTAGTCGAACGTTTGTCTTAATTTAGAGTAATAGATTAGCATTTAGCAACCACTGCAGTGAAAATTGGTGACATTTCTAGAACTATCACTTCACAAAAATAGGGTTGAAAGCTGAGGTGTCAAACTCATTTCTGTCTTGTTATGACTGTGAAACAACAGAAATGTTTTGTTTGCTTTTCTTTTTATATGCCTAAAAACATAAATATTAAACTGCAATGTTCTTTTATGTGCTCTGATCTAAAGACTTTTTTACCTGTGGGTGGAACTAAAATATACAGACAGTCAAATACCCAATTCAAACTCATGAAATCTGGAGCAATTTGCTCACATATTGTGAATCAGTCTGTGCAGAAGTCTTCTTGAGACTGTTATTTTTTATAAATCTATCGCCGCAAAAACATTGCCTGAGAGCAAATTGATTGGAACATGAAGCAACTAATTGCCGAATTATCTTATAGCGAATAAACGTTGGATACCTTTAAAACATAAATAAAACAGATGATGTCGGCCATTGGTGAACAGTTATTTTACAGGCGCCGCATCATTCCAAAAACTTTGGGAACCGCAGGCCAAATCATCACTAATGTTGCGTTAGTTCATTTCACAACCAGCATCTCTTCAGCCCGCATTAAGTGTCAGTTTGACTGGGAGCGCGAACGGTTCCCTGTCTCTGTACTGTATGCGCCATATGATTGGTGTGTAGTCTGCCTTCTGCCCGGAGTCAACTGTGATAGGCTCTGAATTCCCATGACCCTGAACAGGATAATTGGTCGAAAATTGATGGAACAGACAATTCCCCGAGATGCGCTGAAATAAGAACTCCGATTTTGTGGTCGGCGCATGAAACAATAAAGCATCTTGTTAGTCTTAAGGAAGAGGAGTCATTTGTTTTGCCCCCTCCCCACTGCGCGCGCACACACACACTAACCAGGCTTTCACGCACAAACCAAGAAGCTGAGACCTCTTTTCAAGCTCCTCGGCAGTTGCCTCCTTCATATAAAAGGATACTACTCTCTTGGCTCGGCAGCCATCACATCAACACTATAACTCTATTAGGCACAGCTCCAGGACACACTAAGCAAGCAATAGCCCACAATGGCATCATTGTCAGCGGGGATTGCATCCATTGTTGTTCATGATACAGGATTTATTCCCCTCCTCCCATATTGTGACCTTCACCTCTGACCCGTGCTGCCATCTCACATGCTCCAGGAGTGAGCTTGTAAAGGTTTCTGTCTTGTGTGCCTGAAACGCCCCTCCACAATGACACAAGATTGCTAAGTGGCTTCT
The DNA here is from genome assembly GCF_059441005.1 of Hippichthys cyanospilos. Classification (NCBI taxonomy): domain Eukaryota; kingdom Metazoa; phylum Chordata; class Actinopteri; order Syngnathiformes; family Syngnathidae; genus Hippichthys; species Hippichthys cyanospilos. The sequence goes on from NC_142380.1 coordinate 1,778,881, forward strand.
CTCCACAGTTCTTGCGTTAGGATGATTCAGGTTGGTGTCAGCAAGGAGAAAATGAGAGGTGTGTGTCAGGAGGTGTGGGGAGAGGGTCGGGGGGGGTTGCCGTTCTACCAAATGCCCCTTATAAAAGGTCAGTTACAAGGCATGAGAGGAGAGGAGCCTCTTAAATGGCTCTTTTCTCCCCCTGGCCAGGGCAGAGAGTCTGTATGGTTATTTATGAGCGTGTGGGAGAGCGCGAGGGTCTGCAATGAAACCCACCCGCCTCTTTGTTGCCAGGACTGGGCTGAGCTAAGGTTCTTGTCATTGGTTCACTTCTGTCATATATACATGTATACACACGCAAGTGCTCACCCACTATTAAGGACCCCTCCCAGAGCCGCAAGGACAGAAGAGAGGACTCTGTTGCGAGGCAGATTTGGAGAGTGAGGTGCGCTTGACACAAAAGCTGTCAGCACTTTGATACGTGCCACTCCTGCAATAACGTTGGGAAATTTGCACAGAGTACAATTCCGTCTATTATCCAACTCTCTAGCTTGGATCATAAAATCATTTCTGTCACCGCATGAAAATGGTTCTCAAATAGGGGTGCGCGTACACTGGGGCGTACAAGAGGGCACTTCAGGGGGTACGTGACATTTTAACAGAGTTCATGCAGGTGTCATTGTCATACTTTCTTCGCCGTGACAGAAACTGCGCAGTTTTCTTTTCAAATCGGAAGCAAACAAATTGGAACATGAAGGAAGTCGTTGCAAAAATGTGGGACAGTCTCCTTTGAAAAATGTCACATCCCTTTAGCGTGTTAAGTTTTATACAGATACGCTGTGCCATTAGTGATGCAATTATACGGTGTGCGATCCAGAAATAATAAACATACGTCTTACGCGATCTATCTTCTGGAATTGCTGAATAAAATACGCTGAGAGATACCCCCCAAAAAGTCCTGTTTTTCTCCTTTATTGATGTTCCTGATCATTTCCGTCCTACGTTTTTGAAGCGATACATTATTGATCATCGCATTCGACAAAAGGCGATATTTGTAAAAATGCCACATTTCGGCACGGGTAACCGGCCCGGCTCACGATCGTCTATTCTTAATTCCTAATCATAAACACAACCAGGGACGGGTAAACCTTTCAGCACTTTCCTTGAAATGTGGACGTATCCGTTCATGCCACCGCTGCATTCTGCCACTGTCACACACAGCGCTTTTTCCCTTCTCTTGACAAAAGTTAAATTAAGCTTGAATTTCTCGCCGGAGTTAAACGGTCATGATGTCATGGTTTGAGGACAGAATGACTCGTTTTGTCTGTTGACTGAGAAGGCCTATTCTTGCATGTTTGGGTGGGAGCATGCATATAATTGCAGTGCGGGATTGCGTGAGGGGATTGGGGGAGGGAATGAGTTAGCACGCAACATGAGTTTTGGCCTACAGTTTCTGGTGCCGGTGCCAAACTTGTCCAGAGGGCTGATGTGCGCGTCGCCGCGCCGGGCTCGTTGCGCGCTTCTCCGAGGCTCGGCCGTTCCAAGATGCGTCTTTCATTCGCACATGCTGAATAGTTTAAGGGAGCCCAAGGCCACTTTGACGCAGCGGACGGATCGAGCTTTTTGTCCGTTTTAACGGATGCTGGGAAGTTGCCAGGCTCTGTGAGTGTGCTGACAAAATTCATCTGAACGTCCATTTCCAGAAAGATTTGTCACATTGTTTGCTTCTCAAGTTAGTTGTTAGGGAGCAACCAAACCGCGGCGCACGTGTTGCTGCCATTTCAGGATTACGCTGATCCAAAAATCTGACAGTAAAAGAAGAGAATGGAAAGCTTTGTCTGCTTTTTCATATCCTCTCAGTGGGAGGTAGAAAGGCAAGACCTCCATCCAGACCAGGGTGGTGTTGGTGTTTGGGGGGGGCTGTTTGAGCAGGGGGGTCTCTCAACTGCCAACCAGATGGGCTACCAAGCCATGTGCATTTAGGGAGATCATATGGGATAACCCCACAAAGACAGATTGACATTTTGCTGACAAAACAAACCACCGCTGTCCTGCACGCAAGTCATGCCCTTCCTCTCATGCGCGGCCATACAAATACTTTAAGTGGTATTTGCTTACTTAGGTCTTAAGGAAGTTATTTCAACATGTGTTAAGCACTCACTATGGAGCCATAACAATAAAGAGGATAGCACAAAGACTCTTGCATGAAGGAGACATCCTTGGACCACAACCAAAGCAACTCGTCTCATCCTTAGCTTCGCTTAGCTTTAGCTTAGCTTTTACCTGGGAGCCTAAAAGTCATTTTGGGATGTACTGTAAAATCCCTCGTATAATTTACACCCATGGATAATACGCCCCTCAAAATCAACCCGAAAAGCACTTTTCTCTCTTCTTACTTTATGTTTATTATAGTCGTCTGATTTGCTGGTATCCTTGAGCTCTGCTAGCTGCTAATGCTGTCGGTGCCGCTAACGCCAGAGCGGGGGCTCAACATTATGTTTAACATCTACAGTAGGTACCCTTGAATATCTGTAAAACGCTTTTGACTTTTGATTTTTATGAATCCTTGCTAAATATGGTTGTGTTTCATTTTATTCATGGGATTTTACGGTATGTTCCAGAAGGTTCAAGAACCATTATCTGTTTGATTTCACTTTGTCCTTGCGTTGTCAGGGACTTCTGACAAGATTGTGCATCAGCAGCCACCACGACCAGCGAACAACCTTGCCACATTTGTCATTTTTCTGTTACTGTGAATTTACAACTACAATTCTTTTGTCCCTGTTTAGTCGTTGGGTTTGGCCAAAAAATACCTTGGAAACTGCCGCAATAATGAGCAGTTCCACGGATATGAATGGTGGGATGAACTAAAAGAAAAAAGTTTTCTCATCTTCCGTTTTGCTGATACTTTGTTTGAACCTGCTCTTTCCCCCCCAGCCACTATATTTTTTACATTGTTTGTATGCACATTTTATACCAGAATGTGTTGATCCAAAATGCTAAGTTATCATTTGTTTTCATTCTTTTAACTCTAATTTCGGACTGGCTTTTCATCTTTCGCTCATTACTAATATAGATAAAAACCGTACCATAAAACATGTAGACACGATCATCAGCAAACCTGAAGGATCTCACCTCACTCGACCTGAGTTACAGCAAAGACAAATTTACATTGCTCTAATGTTAGACTTTCCTCAATATTGGTTTTTGAAATTGCAAAAACAACGCTGCAAGGCCACAACACTTATGAATTGTCATTCATCTCATAAAATCATTCCCATGCTCTTCGTATGTTACCTATGTTATCTGCTATCCGTCAAAGTAATTTAATGTAGGAATTACTTTCTATAATATATGTTGTACATCTACCGTAGCCTACCTATTCGAAACCACAGAGAGCCCGGCACCATGTGCTGGTCACACGAAGCTGACTTTATGTGGCCAAGCACGGCACAGATGGTGTCAGTGTGACCCAACTATCAAAACAAGTGAAGGTAATGATGTCAATTAAATGAATAAGATTGCTTGGCATCTCAAATGTAACCTGCCTCCACGTTCAGCCTGTAAACCCCACGGAGGCAACACAAAGATGAGCTTAGCGGTTTGGTTCAATCATCAAACGAGGATAAAGGATGTCACTTGAAGGTCATAGGCCTCTTAAGCTTCTATTACCACCTACTTTTGATAATTATGACTGTCAGAAAGGGTTAGTTTTTTTGTCAGAGCTGCAAATGTCAAGGTAAACAAACGGGTCACTAACAGGTTTAAGTGGAGCGGCCGAATCGCGTAATAGGTCGTTCTAAGAAATGCATGCCCTGCCAGATAACCAGGCAGACAGGCCGCGAAGCAAATCATGCAATTCCCAACCTCGTGTAGTCCAGGAGGTCGTTCGTGTCACATTGTCGAACCCTTCATGATATTTCAGTTTGCGTTGACCGCAGAGATTGTTGAGTGTTCTATCTCAGTGAGGTTTGGCTTTTGCATTGGGTGATCCATCAGTTTCAAGCGTAGTTTTAGCCTTACATACCCTATTTTGCAGACTACGGGGTCTAGTTTATTGCTCTGTTGATCGGCAAAGCCGGACGTGGTCGGGGTGGGGTCATGCCAGTGGTGTACCTTCTGTCATCTAGTGGAAGAGGTCTTGAACCGAATAGAATTTATAGTCATTATTTAACTGAGATTTCAAATATAAGTTAATAATAAATACTGTTTAAAAACCAGTGAGCATCGTGAACAAGAAAAAAAATCTAAAAATTGCACCTGAGTATATAAGTCACAGGACCGGCCAAACTATGAAAATAAAAACTGCAACTTAATAGTCGGCACCTTGTTTTTTTTTCTTTTCTTCCTTTTCCCCTCCCTCCACAACTTCCTAGCCCACACCGTTACTCTTAGTTTTCCATGGCCTCTCATTCCGGAGAAGTGTGCAAACTAAATAAATGAACGACACCATCCGGAAATAGGCTTGCAGCTGGAAACGGCGGGCTGGACAATCCCTTGATTAGTGCTGTCAGAAGGCTTGTAGAAAGTGCAATGCACCCATTGGTGATTTTGTGCTAAAAAGAGACCGTGTTGGTAGCTAGTCAGAAGGGGTAGGAACGGTTAACTTATCTTTAGCCCGCGAGGTCAAAACGCGATATTAAAGAGGAGCAGATGTCGGCGTCCGAACAGAAGAAGGGATCGCAAGGCGCCGGGTAAATGTTGTCAGGCTTGACCGGGGTCGTGCCGAGGTGTCGTGACGATAAGAGTCGTGCCAGTGGGTTAAAAGCGGGGTCAATTGAACGCCTCTTCCCTGCTGCCAATCACAATCGTACCGCGGTTAAGACTGATGACATGTCACCAGCTTCTGTCACCGGGGAAATGATCCGTCTGTCTTGCTTTTGAGGATTTGACGGACTAAATATGCTCTGGCCGATTGAGAAAATAACCTTGAAAGGCGCTGTGACGGATCTGTAATTGCGCCTATTAAATGGCCGGGCGAATGCCCCGCTCGTTTTTACAAGGAGAGGACAGTCTGCGTGAGTACATCTCACCATTACAGTCAAGTAACATGAGATGGCAAACCGCAACACCGCTAAATCAGTAAAATGGGAGCTCGCAGTCACTGTAATTTGGGAGGGAGCTGGTTAACCACTCTTCATAATGGATGGTGTTTCTGTTCAGCCCAAGGCGTCGGAGCTGAGGTCATATGCAAACCAGGCAGATCATGAGTCTCCACTTTTAATGCAGTGCAAATTATTTTCTTTGATCAGGTCTGTGCAAGAGGTTTCAATTTTTGGAATGTGCATTTCAAATGAATGGGACAAGGGCATCTCATTATGTGTGTGTTTTTTTTTTTTTTTTTTTTTAAAGCTCAAACACTCTATACCTGACCAAAATAAAAGTACCTGGATTTTCGCCATTACATTTTTTAAGCAAATGTCTGTTTTCCCTCAGGGTGTCTTATTGTCACCTCAAAAAACCTTTCTACATTTTACATTCAAATTACTTGGCGGATGCTGCTTTTAAATGTGAAGTCAACCACCAAAATTGTATTTTACAATTATATGTTCTATGCAATTCCAATTAGTCTAAACACTGTATTATTTCTAATATTGTGCTAGTGGAACATAATCGGTGGCTCGGTGGAGCAGTGGTTAGCACGTCCCGAGTTCAATTTTCAACTGGCTTCGGCCTTCCTGTGTGGAGTTTGCATGTTCTCCCCGAGCCCGTGTGGGTTCTCTCCGAGCACTCCGGCTTCCTCCCACAATCCAAAAAACATTGCGGGTGTATTGGACATACTATATCGTCCTTAAGCATGATTGGTTATGTGAGCCGCTGTTCGTCTCTTTGTGCCCCGCCTACTGCCTGAAGTCAGCTGGGATAGCAACCAGCAAGCCTGCGGTCCTTGTGAAGATAAGCGGCAATGGAAAATGCAATGATGGGATATTAATTATGGCAGGCTATTTTGCTATTGAATGTTAAATAAAAATCACATCACTGTTGCTCAAAGCTCATGTAATGACCAATCATGGCTCACCTTGAAAATGTCACATGACCACACACAGAAAACAGCTAAGAGTGAGGGCCTGTCACCTGGGCCCTAAGCAACTGTCATTTTTGACAGCAAGTGGCAAAATGGCCGCCCCAAGAGATGTTTAAAGTTGATGAATTTTGTTGCTCGATTCATATCAACGCAATGTTCATCATAATGTCATCTTAGGTTCAGTGGCGGCGCATAGAAAATGCTACGGAAAAGAAAATGTTTGGGTTGACGTCCACTTTAACAGCAGACAGGTCAGGGATCCCCAATGTTTTTGAAGATGAGAGCTACTTCTGTGTACTGATTATTGTGAAAGGGTGTCAGTTTGATACACACTTCTGAAATAACAAAATTGCTGAAATTACCTTTAATAGGGTTATTATATTCAGTGTTGTGATTTCCCACAATAATTGGGAAATTCATTTTAATGTGCAACCGTTTTCCAAATAAATCTCTGACAATGTTCCCATTTTCAAATGATTGCATCTGCAACATTCCAAAGAAATCACAACGATCCATTATTGGCAATCTATTTTTAGAAAAGGCCTGCTTTCTATCTTTTGGTCTGCAGGCATCACATTTGTGAGCCCTAACATGTTGTTTGGTTCTTTTGGTAGCTGTTTTATATTGTTATTTAAAGTAATAATATTTAGAAGATGAATTGCAAAGATATTTGTGCAAATTTGAAGTCTAACAAGTATTTGACTTTCAAACTGTAGACGTCACAATAACTGCCGTAATGATAACTAAATGACTGACAGAAGCTCAGCTTGTGTTAGTTGGAATCCTGACGACTGCCTAGGCACCCTTGAGCAAGGCTTCTTTCCAATTCCCCACCCCATCATTCGAACATAAAAAAATACCGTTACATCATAAATATATTTAGTCTTGTGGTTAACCCTTCTGCCTCAGTTCTAAGTTTCATTGTCACAATTTTGACTCTGACCTTCCTTAATAGTTTATTTGCATGTTCTTCCTTCTTGTCTGCTTTCTGCCACATTTCAAAAACGGAATTTTCCATAGGCGTGAAGTTAATTGTGAATGGTGGCTTTTCTATATGCGCCCTGCTATTGGCTGGCAACGAGCTGGCAATTGGCTGACTGGCTCTCAGCCAAAATCATCTTGGATATGGCCTAAGCTTACTCATGACCTTAATAAGGACAAACGCTAAAGTAAATGGATGCAAGGATGGATCTACATATGTTGTCAAACCAACCACCCATAACAAACATTCAATGTAAATATTACTCTGATGAATGCTGTACAAGATGACATCACTTAATTTCCCACATCCAAACAAACGTGGTGAAATTCGATGAACATATGAACACTAAAATCGCAGTGCCTCCTCTTCTGTTTTCATCTGCATCCGTCTTTTCATTGGGTCATCGCAACACAACCTTGTGTCGTCTTTTTGTGGGTGTGAATGTCCCTTTAATGCATTACATCATCTTTTTCAGCTCTGGTTTCTCCTTACCACAGTTCAGCCTTTTCTACCCGGAGACAATTGGTCAAGTCATTGGTGTGTAACACTGCCACCTTCGGATCCACCTGCAAACGCCTTCTGACTGCCTTGTCGCAGATTGGTTCAAAAACAGAATTACTCGAAATATCGAGGAAAGGAATGGATTCGCATGCATTTACACGCCATTCATATTTTGTCAGGTAATTGTCAATCTAATGCGCAAGATGTGAATGACGTTGATTGGGCGTATTTACAGTTTAGTCGGTATTAGTCTGCCATCTAGCGGCAGAACGCAGGAGCTCGGCATCTTACGTCATATGTATTGCATTTATTCAGGAAAACAATATCTGCTACAAAAATGTCTTGAGTCTGCTCTAGCTGTCAAATTGATTGTATAATCTATTGCTTTATATCTCTTCTAGGCATATGTGTGCGCGTGCGTCAACGTTTCTTTTGTGCAGTCATGCGGCTAAGATGACATTCACGGGGGTGTACCTTTAAGAGCGTTCCATGATTACTTAATGCCTCTTTGTTGTCAGCTTCGATTACCCCCCCGTAAAAAAAAAGGCAGTTAAAAAGATTTTAGCACGATTGCATTTCCTACGCCAAATATTTTCAAGCAGAAGGATGGGAGTAAATGTAATATGTTCATGCCGATTTTAAAAGAGCAAACTATATCAGCCAATCATTTATATTGCACAACAACATAGGGATAATATCCAATAATCAATTGTACTGTACAAATACACAAAGGAAAGTGCCTATCACTGGTTAACTGTATCCACATTGCCATTCGGTAGGTGGCAGTGTTGAGTTTTCCTATGATTAAAGATTTGCAATACAATAAATATAGTATTGTAAAATAGTAATCCAATTCTCCTGCCAACATGAAGAGATCGGCTGAGGTCTTGATATCAAGCTACAAACATCTAATACACTTGAATTAAATGCCGTTAATTCACATGATCCACATATTGCGATATGTTCATATGAATGCGCACACTTTATGGGCCACGTCAAACGGTACATTTCTCGAAGCTTTCTGCTACCGGTGTTCATTTTGTTATACTCTCCTTGGCTAAATCCGTGCTGGCATGACTTCTGACCCTGTCCTGGCATCTTACGTAAGCGAAGCTTGTTAAGGAAAGCACAAGGGACGAGCCTGTGGTCTGTTACTGCAGGTTAGGTAAGCTCATTAACGGTTGCCCTGCTATGCGAGGTAACAAGAACTTCAAACATGACATTTTCACCAAAAACATGATTAGCCCTATTTTTTATGCCCAATGCAAGCGTGGGAAGTGCAATCTAACTGTGCCTGTGGGTGACATTTTCTTTTATTTGGTATTTTTCCTAGATGTGCACATGGAGAAAGGGTAGTTTGCGCTGTTGTGAGAGTGAACACAGCTGACTTACTTCCTGGTCAATGAAAGTGGCTCCACTTAATACGTAAGTAAATTAATTACGTAAGTAAAGTAATCAAGTAAATCCAGTCCATTATTCAAATCATGACTTCATTATGTGTGTATAACAATCATTTTATGTCACGGGTAAACTTGTAATGACGTTTTATTGGATTGGGCCTGTTCTGGTCATCTGGTGTACAATGTGTTCTAGCTGTAAAATTATGGCCACGCTGTTCCATACAGCTGTCTGGATACCTGAAAAAATAAAACTATTGCCGAAATTCATATTTATGCAAACCTAATGCACATGTGTCTGTTTTTTAATAGTTTTATAAATACATGTGTAACCTCCATGTGTAATCTGCATGCATTTGGCCGATGCTCCTGTTAGATGGCAGCCGAAGGCATCAGGGGACACGGGCCATGTGACCACGCATGCAGGGATTGGTTCAGTGCAGCTGTGACATCAGCAAAACACCCATTCCCTCCCACCTCATCCTCAGTCTTCCTCGCTGTCCTTTACCGCTCTGTGTTCCTCCTCTTCCTTTCCTCAGCATCTCTCCTCAAAGAGATGGCGTGCGTCGGTGCCGCCAGTGCATCCGGGACCTAGCGCGCAACTGACAGGACCCCGTATTCCAGGATTGGCTCAATAACCCCACGGCTCTCTTGTTCGACTCTCCTCTTCTGCCTTCCCCAAGCTGCTGTGGTGCCCCCCCTCCCCGCCCCCATACATGGGAGTTGGGCCTCTGGGGGAGGATAGAGTCAACCGCCGCGCTTTGCCGGGGAACCGTGCACAATTAGCCATGCCCTGCCCAGGGATCTTTTGACCAGCTGGAATCATTTCCGATTTTGTCCATCTACACACCAGGGGCAGTATAGGATGAAAATCTGGAACCATGATGCAAGGTAATCTGCACACTCCCTGTCTTCTTCTCCTCGCGTACTCCTCTTGCCCTCTTGTGTCCTGCTGGGCTATTAAGGACCCAATTCATTGATCTGCTCTATCATGCAGTGTTGACGACGAACATTCGGGCTGCGGCTTACTAAGCATGGTAACGGGTCTGATGTGCATTGCCTAGCTGTGTCCGGCGAATGCAAACGTGAGTGAGGTGTGGTTAAAAAAAAAAAAAGATGGTGCCCTGGTGCAATGCAATCCTGCTGGCGTCCTGTCATGCACTGATTGATTATCGTTATCGCTGTACATACTTGCACGTTATCTATCCTATGAAGGTTTTTTGTGCTGTATGTGTATTTAGGTTGGATAAAGTTACTTACATACTAAATACTTGACATACTATAGTAACTGTGGCATGGCTAAATTGTATACTGTACACTAACCTTAATGAAAAGTGCCTTTCATGCAATGCTACGTCAGCTTTGCTAGCATGCTAATGTATGGCAGCTAAAATTAGCAAATGATCTGCAGTTAGTCTCACGTGGCGTTATATGTACTTCCTGAGCTTGAGGGTATTCATATTCCTCTCGTAGATTTTGAGAGTTGCTCACGTCCCTAATCGCTCTCATCAGCACGCTGTGTTCCATTCGTCATACTCTCAAATACTACTACTACTAGTAGTGATAGACTGATATGTTTTTTCAGATTCCTGGTACTGAACTAGGCTGATAATCAATATTGGAGCCAATATTTTGGGTCACTTTATGTCATGTTGCAGCCTCATTCCCAACTGTATTAAATAATACAAGATTCAAGAGTTTTATTTTCAGATGCACAGTAATATCGCATGACAAAATTCTTATTCCTCCCCGAGTAGACTACATTCCATAATTGAGCAAATAGTAAGGTAGGCGATAAAACAAGCAAAAAAAAACAAAACGATAATAGAGCAATGTGGGCAGAAATTTGGCAGCAATTACAGCCTCAAGTCATTTTTAATATGACGCCACAAGCACAGCCATTTTCAGGTCTCTCCAGAGATGTTCAATCGCATTCAAGTCTGGGCTTTGGCACTGGCTGGGTCACTCCAGGCCATTCGCCGATTGGTTCTCAAGCCAATTCCTTCAGATCTTGGCTGTGTGCTTCGGGCTGTTGGCCTGCTGAGAAATGAACCCTCTGTGTGCAGAATTTTGGGATTATTTTGATACAATTCGGAATGATGCTTAAGATGACAAACTGTGGAAAAAGTGAAGGGCTGTGAATACTTTCCAGATGCACTGTAACTCTTGTTACAAAACATTGAGTTACATCTGTTTGAATGGTAACTTTTGTCATGGTGTGAGGGTGTCCGCTTCACCTTTGCTGGCACTAAGCAACTTCGAGGAGGGTGGCAAGAACCCTAGCACACAAAAAACCACAAATGTGCAGATTGCTGTAGGTCATATGTCACTTCCGCTTTACCACATTTGTTACAAAGTGGGCTGTTGGTTTTACCTAAGGAGACTTTAAATGCTTCCTGAAGTATGTTGACTCCAATTCATTGAGTTTGAATATGATTGGTTAGTTCTGACATTACATACATAACATACATTCATACATAATATCCTGGTTAAAGAATTATGCGTACATTTGTACACAACTTCATTTATTTTGACTTCCCCGCTCAAAAATGTTTTCAAAGATTCCAGATCAGTTGTTCAGGCTCTATGTAACATGAATAAAAATGGCAATCGCATCCTTTGTATGGTCTCTGCATGCTTGGAGCCCGTGGACACAAGGCCTCTTTGCTGTTATTTCACTTGAATTACACTAATGAAGTGTGGACATCGATCAACAATTGCTTGTGTTTCCTTTCCATCTCATAAGTGGATTGAGTCTGAATGGCTTCATTTGCTGGAGAGGCAATAACCATCTGCATCTGTTCTGAAGCAATATAATCAGAGGTGCACAGATTTTTTTTTTTGGGTTTTTGTTTTGGTGGGTTACTTAGATGAGTACCATGGCATAGTATTTGCTACGCGTGTGAATACACTTTCTATCCACCCCTCTTTTATTAACAATCAGTTTCTGATCATGGGGGATGTAGATGGAAGTCCAAACACTATCAGTCCATGAACACACTGCTATTTCTTTCCCAGGAACATGGCGACAGACCCCATTCTGTACCCCCCATGTGATTAGGTCGTGGTGCATGCTTTCATCTTATAGCTGCAGGAAACATGGCGTCTCCTCACACTTTATTCACAACCAACTCCAACGGACAATATCCATGTCTACCACTTTACATGTTGCACACACAAATGTGGGATGATTTATATAAAATTATTCTAACAATGCTTTCTTCCACATATATGGGTTGTAGGATTGAAAAAACGAACCAGGAAAGCCTTGGGGTTACGGAAAAAAGACAAGGATACAGAGACGACGTAAGTTACCTCGCATTTGGCGCTGTGACATTTGGAAAAATACTGCTTGCAAGCTATGTGTAACTAGAATTGCATGCCTGTAGAAAAAGATAATGTGTCCGAATGTGGGCATATTGCAATTTTCACATTTTGCCTCTTTATCCAGTGGGAAAGTCACTAGTTTCAATGAAATTGTTTAGGTGCACTTTACCAAAAACAAACAAAAAAAAATAAAAACATTTAAGACAGTCTGAGTGTTAATGTATTGAGTATGATACATTTTGTGCAGATGAGACTGTGTTACTATGACCGCAAAACTCTTGAAAAGCTCTATTCATACTATTTATGTCTCTCTTTTGATTTCAAACAGGAGCTCACCTGACAAAGAAGCAACTGGAAGTGGAAAGAAAGGAAATGTGTGTATATGTTGCCTTTTGTTGTTGTGAACATCTCTGTGTTTTTCAAGGTCTATGAAACTTCCAACTTTCTGTATGGAGTTTGCATGTTCTCTCGTGCTTGCGTGAGTTTTCCCCACATACTCTTCCGACACGTAAAAACAACAGAAGCATGCTTGTTCGTTCAGTTAAAAATTCTTAACCGTCCATAAGTTGACCTTAATGATGTATAGTGATGTTTATTCTAGGCACAGGTGCATTGACAATCTGTCCAGATAAATTGCCTATTTGTAATTCCTAATTTGTCCAAATGAAACCCCAAATTTGTGAGGACAGGCTGACTCAGAATAATGTAGTTTTTCCTGAGTAAATATTTCTTTGTTCATCATTTCTATTCTTTGTGACATTTCCATGATGTTGAGCTTACTTGTCATTCTGTACAGAAAAAGACAAATGGAGCACCCAATGGTTTCTATGGTGAATTTGACTGGGACAGATACGTGAGTGTTCACTGCCAACTTACGCTTTGCTGATACCTCTTTCACCGTTATTTTTTCAGAACACAGCAGGCATGTGATCACTGGTTGTAACTGATCAGAAGCTCACCAGTTCAGTGAACCTGTTTTTCACAAGAATTCACTCAAGCATTCTTATCCTAGTAGACTGATTTTTCAACCAACTTTTCTCATTATCAATAAAATGACCAACTACAGAATTCTTGTGAGAACAGCAAAGAAGCTTTTAGTAATTCATCATTTTTATCCTGTTATTTCAGGCATCGCCTGATGTGGATGAGGAGGGTTTTAGCCAACGTCCTGGGGACGAAGGCGATGATATCCTTTTTGCGAGACCAACATTTATATACATTTTTGAAAATAAAAACGATCCTGTTAGTGTCTAACAATGTCGGACAACTATTCATTCTCACATTCTCACCAGCACCGAATGAAAAATTAATCCGTGCCAGAAAATCAGGCAGATGTACCACTACACCATCAGTGAGTGCATTGACAGCAGTCTCGTCTAAACAACGCAGAAAAAAAAATCAATAGTCCATTTGTCTCTTACCACCAAATCACCTATTGTGTGCACCTATCGCATAGTGTGCTTCATTACATATGGATTGACTTGTCTCGCAAAGCATCCGTTCCCCACTGACCTGAGGTTCAGCAGCATTTTGGATTTTGGCTCCTGCGCTGCCTGTCGATAATAATGCAACTCAGGGAGACGGCATTCAGTTGAGAAAGCGTTGTTCACTTCAGGTACAAAATTGTTAAGTGGGACACTGCAGACACTCGGCAGATGTTTCACTCCACTGCAGCAGCAATACGGAGATGTTTGGACTCCCAACATACATTTTGTCTGTCATGGCGCCGAAACATTTTCCTGATGACGCAAACAATATAATGTCCCCCAAAGTCAATAGTTAAGTCATACTTCATCCTATTTTTTTAAATAATTGTCAGGTTCAGGCAGCCCACAAAATGTAATAAACAACACACAATGAAGGAAGACAAGAGGCTTTTGATTGAGATGCGTTTCTCTGCACGCAAAGCTTAACATCTCACATTTGGAATCTCGGAGAAGGTTGAAAAGTTTGTTTTTGTCCTTGACAAATGTTCACCAGCTTCCACGGGAAAGCAGTTCTTCTCCTCCAGCGATTCAGAGGATGATGAAGAAAGCAAGAAAAAGTTCAAAATCAAAATCAAGCCTCTGGTGGCTGAGAGCGCCAAGTGCATGCCTCCAACTGTGGACGAACTCAAAGCCTCAGTGGGCGGTTTGGCGCTCTCTCCGTCTCTGGTGAGCAAACTTGTTAACGATCCTCCTTCGTTTGATCTTTTAAACACTTAATGACTTCTGTTGTTGTTTATCTCTTTTTTTTCATCCGTGTCTTTATTAAAACCGATCATCTTTTAGAAGAGAAGTCCGGTAAGGCATTTCATGTATTTTTTTTCTTTACTCCAATACAGTTTGCATGAGAACTCCAAAGAGTCTTCCCTTTGCGGCGCTAGCCACAAATGACCTTTGCAGCCGTATTTTGCACGCTCGATGTCTGTCAGTGAATATACTATACAGCTTAACTTTTACATAATGCATACAAACATAACACACAAGTCTTGGTGGTGACTCAAGTAGTCTCACTGGAACCTCAATGAACAGCATTCTAATCTCTTGTGTGCTATGAGTCACATTGCATTATAAAAGCTCTGTAGTTTAAGTAAAGAGGAGCACTGTGTGCAGTTTTAGTCGTTGTACAGTTGACTGATTTGTCACTCGCTTTCTGACCCAGGTCTGTTCTCTCTTCCTTTTTGCTGGTCTCAGAGACGCAGCCCGGTGAGTTTGTGGCATCGTCAGCCGACTGTTTCAAAGCAGACACCCCGAAACCTCTCGTCTCTTCCGCGGGGCGGAATTTAACGAGGCTGACAATCTTTTAGCCACCCTCAGAAAAGTGATGACAATTGGAGGTAGCTTGGAAGTCATCAATTGGAGGATGTGAAATATAAAAACGAAATAATCAAATCTCAAGCGCTTTTACAGTATGCACATCAAATAGAACACTTTAAACAATTTGGGGATAAACTTGATGTTTTTAGTCCTGCAAATATTCGATCAAATGTAATCAGTTCTATATGGTAAATTTCTGTAGTACAATTTTGTGTGAAATGGCTATATTTGCTCCCAGGCTAAACAGGAATAGAATAGAATAGTACAATTTACACTTCGATTTACTCTGATTAATTCACTCATTTCCAAGTGTAAATTTTATATTTTAACATTTTACTCTGTAGTCTTTTTACAGTAAAATGTCGACTATGAAATTTACTGTGTAGCCTTTGTGATGCTCAACTATTTGGTGCTTCATTGGCCTATCGGCTAACCCGACAAATGTTTGATGTACCGAAGCAAAGTGCCACATTTTGGGGTATAAATAAATGGTCCCTGTATACAATATGTGTTCAGGTTTATACAAATGAACTTACAGAAAAACAAAAAAATAACTGTCAATCTTACTTGCCTGCATTTCAAATTGTCAACAAAATAATTCCATGTTCAAAATAAAATGATTTAGAACGGCGATATTGCCTTGAAAGTCTGTCCAATTTTGTTTCTGTTTTTTATTTATTCAAGGGACAGATAAAAAGACACCTGTCATGTAAGTGCATCTTTGTTGAATTTGTTTTCTTTTTGACGCTGATTTTACAGAGCAGCTATTGATCTGTTGATTGACGTTCCTCCTAGGTGAAGAGATCGCTCGACCGAGACGCTCAACCCCCACGCCGAGTCCGGCCCCTGATCTCTCGAGGTCTTATCAGTTATTGAGTAACCGAACTAATTATATTGAATTAAATATTCGTAATTGTATCATTAACTACTGATTTTACTCCATTGCCTTTGTAGTGAGAAAGTGCCACACAACACCCCTGCCTTCTTTGGACATCCCTCAGTAACCCAATACGCCAGATATGATGGTATTTGAACTCATACCACATGAATACATAAAAAACTGTTACACAGGCAATATTCTTCATCATCATTTCTGCAGTGGTTCCTGCCGATATCTGGGGCCGATCTCGGCCAAAGTCGGAGTCACCTTTGAGCAGGAGTTTCCCGACGGGAGGCAAGTTTTACTTTATTCATTGTAGTTTATGATTATTTTTTGTAAGTATCAAGCCTTGAAGCCTTGTTCGTATACTGCTGGTTTAAAAGAAATAGAAATTTGTTGATAAGCTAATTCTGCTGACCTACCACTTAAAATGAAGCCAACTTATTTTTAGACGCCATGATTATGTGAGCAATGCAAGGAAGCTGTCTTAAAATACATATTACGACATAAATTAAGGATACATGTGTTGAAAATGGCAAAATTGATCATTATAACTTCATTAGCTGTGCCACGCAATGTGGACAAAAAAGAACGTTTTGTTTTATTTCTAACAATATATTTATCGCCGTTCCGCTAATTACGGATGCCCGGCTAGCTCGTGAATAGTGAAAATCTCCATATTGACATCTATTGAACTCGAGCAATGTTATTGAAAACGTGTGTTGCAGCTCCTCCTCCACTCCCTCCCAAAAGCTTGATCTCCCGGAGTCAAGGCTATTCTTCACAATCTGCTGGTAAACGGCCCTGGAATTGTATGTTGTATTCATTTGAATTGCAGCCGTCTAAGTTCGCTATGATTTTGTTTGCAGTTGATTTACCCAACGGGAGAGCAACACTCAGCTCCGCCCCCATCTACCCGAGCGTCCCGTCCCCCTCTTCCTACCTAGGCTCCCCGGCCCCTGACCTCGACGACGTGTTCGGCCCCGTGGGTAGCACCTCGGAGGACCCCGCGTCCACCAGATGGGTCACTTTCACAAACGACAGACCCCCGCCGCCAGATGAGCCGGCTCCGCCCCCTCCGCCGGATTCCCCCGCCCCAGACACACCCTCGTCCACTCCGTCCACCCCGTGCCGCTCGCCGGGGCCGCCTCCCAATGAGCCCCCGCCTTCTCCTCCGGTCTTCTCTCTCGAGGCCTTGCCTCCTTTTACGCCGCTGGACTCACCCCCTTCCATCACGCTCGGACCTCCTCCTCCGGATGAACCAGCTCCTCCACTGCCTCCTTACTTCTCTCCCGCATGTTCACCAGCGGCCTGCCTTGATGAGGAGGCGATTGATGAAGAGGTGCTGCAATTTGCACATTACTCGCCCTCCCCAATATCAATAAGTCCCGTCCCTCCTCTGCCAGCGGAGAGAAGGTCCCCTCGAGCAGGGGTTATCTCACCCCTGGTTTTGGGAGGAACGGGGGACAAAAGGACTCCTGAGGGAGTGCATCTAAGAGATGACATCTCAGACTTTACCGCTTCACCAAGAGAGCTAACGCCGAGCTTCCGTGGAACGCCGCCTCCCCTTCCTCCAACCACATACCGATCTATTATGTCTTCCCCTGGGCCTTACTCAGGTAGCCGTGAGTATTGGGATCTTCAAATGAATATTTTCTTCCAGGGTGTCTTCAAAATTCTTCGAAATTATATAATAGATCAGTGGTTCTTAACTTTTTTTCAATGCTGTACCTACAGTACCTCCTGTGAAATTTCCTTCAGCTAAGTACCTCCTAACGCCAGAAGATCATATAAAACTTGAATAAAGCCATACAAATGTTTTGAAAAGGAGTCAAAGTATAGGAATAAATTGCTTTGTGTTCCCGTTAAATTGCTCTCAATTTGAAAAGACAAATGTACTATTCCGTTCATGGCATCAAAAACATTCAATTACATTTGCTAATACCTAGAAAACCTCACAGGCTCCCTGAAAGCCTCCACCCCCATTTGAGAACCACTAGTATAAATCATAGAAATAACAAACAGTAATCCAGTTTAAATCCGTACTGTAAATTTGATTTTTAAAAAAAGGGAAAAGTTTTGATTTGAACATGAATATCTCCTCCTTTGATATAAAGGCAGTGCTAACCTCAGACACTGGTATGTGCCTCAGGCCCGTCTTCGCCGGCCCGTTCGGCCACGCCACAGTCTCGAGGCAGTCCCGTCCCTCCTCCTCCTCCCCCGCGGCCTTCCTCGCGGCCAAAGTTGCCCCCCGGAAAACCGTTCCCGGACCTGGTATGTATCGCGCTCGGGATGCATCATTCAGTTTTTTTTTTAATCAATTTCAATACAATGACCCAGTGTTTTTCAATTATATTTTGCAAAACAAAAAAGCAATATGTTAACTTTTAACATAACTGCTTTTTACAGCATTTATGTAGGTTACAGGTTAGTCTAAAAATGAAAGAAAGTGCATCAAAATGCCTGAAAAGAAAAAAAGATGCCAATCCTTATTTTATTGCAATTGCACTTCACATGGCAAAAACAAGGCCTTTTCCCTGGGGTCAACCCACCCTTTCAAATTTACCTGGAATTTTAAATAAATAGTTCCCTGACGTTAAGGCAATATTATTAGCCATCTTTTTTTTTTAACAAGGGGCATGCAGATATTCTTCAAAATATCAGTGTGGATCATTTGTCCAACTGATAATCGCTTTATCCCTAATAAATACCATGGAGAGATAAAAGTGACGCAAACTCCATCAGTCAATCTTGCATACATGAAACCTTGTTTACACACGACAGAGAAAACTATTGCACCGACAAACACAAATTTGCGACGCTCATTCTCAAGCCGTGGCGTGCTAATAATCACCCAAAAAGTACCTCATGCGTCCAGGCTCGACCCTTCAGTCCTCCAGTGTCCGGAAGCCCTCCGCCTTTTGCGCCGCTGGCTCGGGCAGAGAGCTCCTCCTCCATCTCCTCCGTCACCTCACATAGCGCGGCGTCCACGCCCACCTTAGGGAGGGACCTCAATCTGGCCAACACAGGTACACTCCGCCCGCGCGCGCGCGCATCCATCTTGCCCATCATGGTGTCGTTGGATCACCGTCAAGTGTCTCTTCATTGGTCTTTCCTGTAGTGTCTACTCATTCAGAAGCCGCGCAACCTCTGCTCTGGTTCGACCACGGCAGATTTTATTTAGCTATAGAGGGTGAGTGGAGTCAGGCCGATTTTATATGCATGTATGTGGTAGACACTTTTAGGCATAAGCAAAGTAGCTGAGTTTGGCTTGCTTTTAGCGTACCTTTGTGTGACAATTCCAATGCAGTTTCAACTAAATAGCACTGCGCTGCTTGATTCAAACAGTTGTAATTCGCACTTCTGTGTCATAACCATCCTCATCGCTCATCCCCTCCTCATTTCCTGCTTGTGAATCTTTGTTCAGTAGCGGTGCCAGACTTTTATTCTTGGGAGGGGCCGTGGAGTGGCATAAGGGGGTCAGCAAAACAGATTCGGAAACACGCTGTTAAAAATATTTTATGTTACATTATGTTGCGATCAACACCTATTTTCATGAATTAATTTCCAGCAAACGATGAATAAAGTTTCTATCTATCTATCTATCTATCTATCTATCTATCTATCTATCTATCTATCTATCTATCTATCTATCTATCTATCTATCTATCTATCTATCTATCTATCTATCTATCTATCTATCTATCTATCTTGAATAATTTATCTTGAATAACGTTTACACACATGCGCACACCTAGTCACTATATTGACAGTTACACTTTTATTAAACATATATACATCAGTAAATAAAACTGTTTTTTTAAGACCAAAATCTCATATACTCCTACCTTTACAGATATTTTTTTTTTTGGTCAAATTCTTTAATATTTAGGTATTTGTTTGTTTTAAATGAATTAGAATGAATACCTTGGGGCTATTTTCTTCACGTTGAGTCATTGGTGTTGCCATATAACATATCAGTGCTTTTTGTAACTAGCTAACGGTTGCAACATTTTTTAGTAAACACTATAAAGATATGATATTTCAGATTTGAAGATTTAACAATTCATTTGAAACATATGTAAAATAGTATCTTGCAGGCTAGAATGGCAGTCACAGAGTGTTATCCAAACTCCACGTTGATCTTAAAAAAATGTCAGGGAAACTAGACCGCTGTGTCATGCAGAATGTTTGCTCTTACAAAGGCGTTAAGTAGAGATTTATCTCTTTGTGTTTTTCCCATTTAGGATGTTCAAGAGGGCCCAGCCCGCTTACCATGGGACCTCAGGACACTCTGCCTGTGGCGGCTGCCTTCACAGAAACTATCAACGCTTATTTCAAAGGCGCCGACCCCAGCAAGTAGGCCCGCATTTTGCCTGATCAAATTGAAATTGAAAAATGTTGTCAAAGAAAGCGTGATTTTATAAAATAATTCCATAAACCTTTTTTAAATCAACAAAACAATCTATTTGAACGTTTTTGGTTGCAATTGGATTCAAAAATCACAGTTCAATATTGAATTGAATCATGTATTTTTAATATAGATGATATTCTCTATATTCTTATCTATTCTTTTAATCTGGCCTGCAGGTGTGTTGTGAAGATCACGGGGGAGCTCGTGCTGTCCTTCCCAGCAGGCATCACCAGGCATTTCGCCAACCACCCCACTCAACCTGTCCTCATCTTTAGCATCAGCAACTACACCCGACTGGAGCAGGTTCTCCCCAATCCGCAGCTGCTGTGCTGGTAGGAATACGCAGCAGCACCAGACGCACATTTTGACCCCCCCCCCCCCCCCCCCCCCCCCCAAAAAAAAAAAAATCATTTTTATCCTTCCGATCCCTTTTAGTGATTCCCCAACAGACAGCGTGGACACCAAGGAGTTTTGGGTGAATATGCAAAATTTGATGAGTCATCTGAAGAAAGTGGCTGAGCAGAAGCCCCAGGCGACCTACTACAATGTGGACATGATCAAATATCAGGTTCAACTATCATACCATGCGTTTGCCCATGAAGAAATCCATCCTTTCATGCGGCCACCCAGCCATCAAATCCGTGTGTTCCTGCGTGTCCCAGGTGTCAGCGGACGGAATCCAGTCCACGCCTCTAAATCTAGCCGTGAGCTGGCGCGGCGACGCCGACAACACAGACCTGAGAATAGACTATAAATACAACGGCGACGCCATGGCAAGCCCAGCTCCGCTTCACAACGTCCACTTTTTGGTTCCTGTGGATGGGGGCGTCGCCAAACTCCAAGCTATGGTCCCGCCTGCCGCCTGGTGAGGGCTTGCCACTTGCCACGCCTTTGTTGTGCCCTCAATGTATTGGACACAGAAAATTCTCCTTAGGTGCGATTGGCTGCTTGAATAGTTGTTTGTCTCTGTGTGCTCCGCCTACTGCCCAAAGCCAGCTGGGATAGGCACCAGCAAGTCCGTGACCCTTGTTAGGATAAGCGGAAAAAATGGATGGATAAATATTTTAGCTGAAACTAGAAACAGTACGCAAGTAAATAAGTAAGTTATTTGAATAGATAGGGTTATTTTTAAACTCACCGATCCTGATCCTGTATTATTTACTTAAAGGGACAGTGTGTACGATTTTCATTTAAAAAGGAATAAATCAAACGATTGTACATTTCAAAAAGTTGCAAATGTATGCCTTCTTAAAGAACATCGGTATGTTTTCAAAATACTAACCATGAAATGATATTACATGGGGGGCGGCACTTCTCCGAAGGCGGCCATGTTTGTTAAAGCTACGGACAATGGTAAATGCAGCACCCTGCTGTCCGTAATGAAAAACGGCCTAAATCTCCCACTCTATCCCTTTAAGAATCGAATCTTTCTTTTGAAGGAATCCAGAGCAGCAGATGATAACGTGGAAGATTCCCAGCCTTTCCAATAGGTCGGATAACGGAGGCAAGCTAACGTTTCCATCCTTTCGAGCGCTATTTTTTCTATCCTCACCTATTTCTTCCGCGACATAAAATCCGTTCTGGCTGCGTTTGTTTTCCTGCAGGGGTCGGGGCTCTCCTGGGCCGCTTCCAGATGACGGAGGGTCCTTGCAAACCCTCGCAGCTGTCAGTTCATTTCACCAGCGAGGGGAGCACCATGTCCGGTTGCGATATCCAGCTGCTCGGGACCGGCTACAGGCTATCGCTGATTAAGAAAAGATTTGCTGCAGGTCGGTTTCAGCCGTTCGTCTTTATAAATCAATTGGGGGGAGTCATACTTTTCTAAAAGCGTTTTTACTCCACAGGGAAATATTTGGCTGATAATTAGCGGACCTGCCCATGCGCACAAATGGGGGAATCTGCATTTTTGTGGACTCTGAATCCGTCCTCACTTTCATGTATTTGAAACTTTATAGCATCCATCGGTAGGAAGATGGCTGCCGATTGTATGCAAAAGTTTTATTCGGTTTGCTACTTGAAACACTTTTTGGGGCCCGGTAATAGATTTGGGATCCATACAGTGATGCAGCCAAAACCCCCGACTTTTGTCTAACTTCTCTATGTAAATTTCCTGTAAAAGATAGATTATATATTATGACCATAATCTTAAAGTGGAATATGTACAAAATGTGTATGGAGGTTTACTTTCGAATGAAATCTTATTAATTTAGGGGTTATTTAACTCTTTCAATGCCAAGCGTTATCTGCAAAGGCGAGCCCGGACGATTTTGAGCATTTGACGCATTTTTCAAGGCCGACAGAATATTGCATTGTACGATTGTTGATGGTACCGTAGGAAAGCTTGGATTCTAGAAAAAAAAAGTCAGATTCTACCTTATTCCCTTCTTCATTAATCCCTGTTTGAAAACAGGACGTTAGAGTGACATCAAGCTATGTGAAGATGTGTTTTGTCTTGTCACTGGCACACAACCTAAGTATTTTACATGACAAAATTTCTCGTCCACGGCATTGAAAGAGTTGATAAAAACGACACTTTTTATCCCCGTCTCCAGTCCCATTTAGTTTTGATAACGGTCTTATACGGCTGTGCTTAATTTTTCTCTTTGCAGCCTTGGGAAATGGCATGTCATAAAACAACCGTTTTTGCTGCACAAATATTCATTGTTTTATCATTTATTGATACATAAAACTTGAATTTGCTGTCTTCTGGCAAGGCAAGAAGCAAGTTGGACTCTCGAATTGCCCTAAAGTATCACAGAGATGTTTCAACTGTGTATGAAATGTAAAATAAAAAAAAGCATACACTGTAAGACAGTCTGTCTACATAGAATTGTTTTGAAAAAATCCACTGTGGGACACGTGCAATGCAAAAAAATAAAAAAAATAAAAGGTAGAAGAGGACCTTGGCGGCGTATGATCGATTATATTATTATATTAGTATATTGAGCCGAGCCTTAAAATGGACAAGGGTAGTGCCATATGTTGGAAAAAGGAGTGCGTAATTTAAAATGTTTCAAATGTTAATGTTTAAAATTTCATGCTGCTTGATAACTTATACACAAAGGTATCTGCTGTGACTGCTTTAATTTTCACACGGTTGATTCTATGTCGAATCATTTTTGATTTTTCAAATAGCAATATCAAACTATTTAAGTGTAAAAATGTAGATAAAGAGATATGATTCAAATATTTCTGTAGGAATATGGATATGTGTTTGTGCTTGTTTGATGTCATAAAGCACTTAAGGTTATATGAAATAACATTCTTTCTCCTCATTATTGTTTACCATGTGTTTCCTGTGCAAAAAAATGAAAGTGTTACTCTTCACAAATAACTCCGTCGCATGAAATCTGCATTGCCGTTCACCATTTTTTGTTATTGTGATGCTTCTCCATGTCAATAAGATCTTCATATAGTGTATTATTGTATAACCATCTGGCATGTTGTCTTTATGTTCTCCCACTCCCTAATGGCGAGGTTTAATATATTTTTTATTATTTCGTTGCTTCATTCCAGAGAACATTTAACTTAAATTGCTTCTATTTCCTTGCCTTATTTTTGAGCATATTGAACATGATTTGTTTGAATGGCTGTACGTCCTTAAAAACAACGGAGAATATGCAAACATTTAATGTACAATTCCCACCCAAAGATTTGGAAAGTAAATATGTGAAAAAGTCAATATAATGTAAGACCTGTTTTTCTTGGGTAATAAAGCAAAGAAAATACCGAAAGTTGTACATTTGTGCTGATTTGAAAGTACAGCGTGGTTTTTTTTCTGTCGTGTAAAAAAAATAAGAAAAATCACTGACAGAATTTTAAACAAAACATTTCGGAGGCGACGTTTCCACGTCAGTTCAGCTTTTGTGAGGTTCAACGCATTTTTTTTTTTTTTTTACTGACGCAATCTTTTTACAATACACTATAACAATTCCTCGCCAAAAACAGTAGAATAACACAACAAAATGTAAATAATAATAATAAGAAGAATAGAAACAGAAACAAACAATCTGACATTTTAGATAAGCATAACCGCAATACAATGAAAAAATATAACTGACAGACTTCACTTCATCAAATGAGAACAACGTTTCAACGTCACTAAGCGTTACGGAAATGACGCAGTTGCGTCGGTTTTCTCGTGACTGCGGAAACACACAATTCCAAGAACAAAACGTTTAAACTATGTTTTTAGTAAAATGTCAAGGTGAATACTAAATATCCGAAACACGCCAGTGTTTCAATTCAGTGACTGGAAAAAAAGGAAAGAAAATTAAAAAACGCGATTTCCGTGAAGGAAGCCCCGCCCCCGAAGTACAGTTGTCATGACGACGATTAACTAAAACGTCTGTTGGCATTACAAACGTGTTGTTGTGGTTGACATATTCGAAAGGTATAGTTGGTTTTCAAAAAAAAAAAAAAAAACATGACCATGATGCAAACGTGGCAATTTGCAACGTGATTTTGTCGGTAGTTTTGTTTTCAATCTCTTATTTTGTTTGGTGTTTGAGTTCTTTTTGCGAAAATGTCTGAAGCGCATAAAGATAAATCTGTCAGAAGAGACAAGAAGACCAGCAAGGTCCCATCGGAGGGAAGTCATGGAGTCAAAAACACCGGTGGCAAGACCAAAGAGTGAGTCGAACCTTCTATCCGAACAAACTACCCCTAAAACCTTTCATTTCAACGTAAATTCCTTAACCGATTCTCTTTGCACATCACCTGTTTTTCAGTTCTTTAAGCAACGTTTCCTGCATAGATGAATACCATGACGAACGGACGGTTGTCACATTTGAGAACACCTACCAGCTAGGTCATTTTGCACACTTCCAAAAACTGTGTTTTGACACTTGTATATGTTTACATTTACCCGTTAGACTGTTAATTTTTTTGTTGTCTGCTCAATTAAAAAAAAGAAAAGAAAAAAAAACACTTAAAAAAAACTCAACTTTATTTTGGGCATTATTTTAAATGACTAATTTTGCCGAAATCTCATCTCGTCACTAATATATATATATATATATATATATATATATATATATATATATATATATATATATATATATATATATATATATATATATATATACCCAAAAATTGAGATACTACAAGTAAAAGAAAATCAGAAAATGATTATTATGAGTATGCACCGCTGAAAAACACAGTACGGCACTAGTTCATGTGTTGATTATTTTGGGTGTTCTGATACCAGGACCTCGCAGGCGCTTCCCCGCCCCTGTCGCTTTGGCGATCATCAAGGACGTACTGAAAAGCTACCTGGAAGAGGAAAAATACGAAGTGGAATGGTCGCGGCAAATGTCCAAAACCATATGCGAGGTAAGCAGCCGCGACCAAGAGACGGAATGGCCTTTGATTCTTTTTGGGTGTCCTCGTTCAGGTGATAAGAAGCCGCGTGAAGGAACTGATGATCCGCAGATACAAGCTGGTGGTGGTGGTTCACATCGGCCAGCTGGCCGGGCAGAGCATGCAGATAAGCAGCCGTTGTCTGTGGGACCTGTCCACCGACACCTTCGCCACGTGGTCGTTTAAGAACACTTCTCTGTACGGCGTGGCCAGCGTTTACGCTCTTTACTTTGAGTGAAGCAAGACCGAGTTGAACAAAGATTTAAAAAAAAAAAAAACTAACCCGCATTCAGTCTTTTTTATTTTTTATTTTTGCATATAAATCAGTGATAGTTTCTTGAGAGATGGCGCGCAATCAGCAGAGCATAGCAAGGTCGCTCCTTCTGCAGCCTCTCTGACAGCAGCCCGCTACCAAGGCTTGGTCTTGCTCACGCCGATGGCGACCCATCGCTGGCGATGTGTTTGCGGTTTTGAGGAGGTCCAGATCCCCGCTACCTAGTGACACAAACCACAAGTCAAGCTCTGAAAAATACCGTAATACCCGAGTATAGGACGCACCCTAAATTTTGGGCTCAAATTCGGGTATTTTCTGTTCCATGTATTAGGCGCACCAACACTTTGGCAACAAAGTCAAAACTATAGCAAAACAATACACAAACTATACACGTTGCTTTTTTTCCCCTAATTTTGTATATGCTTTTAAAGGCGTAATCATTAAAGTTAAGATTTTTTATTCCTTCGACCACGCGAGTTGTTCAGTGGCATCAATTCTATCCATACGCATGAAGGTTAAATTTATTTACACCCACAAAAGAATTGAAAAATGCTATGGTCTCTCTGATTTTTAATGTTCATGTCATTAACTGGTCTCCACCGCCACCTACTGGCTTGAGCTGAAACACAAGTCAACAAAGAATTTTCTGTTTGCTTATAGTTTGCCCGGCCCTCAGCGTAATGTTAGAAAAATCGCAGGAAAGTCAGTGTCATAAATCCTATTGAAATGTATCTCAAAAACTGTACTTAAAACGTAATAATATCATTATTATTTTGGTACACAAAATCTCGCATGTCCCGCTACGTATTTTAATCATCTGCTGGAAATTTCAGCTCCCTATTGTTTTTTTTCCCCATTGATTCTTTCACGATAACATCAAAAAAATCCAAAGAAATTCCATCATTTGTAAAAGGGTTAATTCAGCGTTTCAATCAAATAAATCAATCTTTGAAAAAGTTGATTTCTTTTGTACCGACCATCTAGGAAAGCGTTTCCGGGCATTCGTTTCCACCTGGATCCTCCGCAAGTGAACACCACCGCCCTCAGCAGCGCCCGACCGCACAGCCGGAGTGCGTTTGCCTTCCCCGGAACCTGACTCCGTCCCGCACACCGCACGCACAGCAGCATCGCCATCAGGAGGGCGGGTCTCATCCTACACTTCCACAAGACTGACTTGTTGATCCCCCTGACAAAATGGCTGCCCTTTTATTCGCAATGTTACACAAACCCCACAGGAAGTGGAGTCATTTGCCATAATTACCTTTTTTTTTTTTTGAGAGTAGGTGACAATCTTAGTCATTAAACGGATCATAACATTTTGTAAATGTTAAGGGGACATAATTGCAGGGCTTTTAGTAGCTTCGATTATGCAAAACGTTTGCACTAATGGCGCATTCGGAGTATTCCCGGCTCTCTACATAGCAACATCCAAGAGTTTGTGGATACTATCACGGACAGAATCTGTGATTCTGAGAAAGGACAGGTGATTAAGTTGGAGTGACTCATGGGAAAAAAAAAATGACAGTATGGAAGATTAAGATTCAAAGATGTAAACAAGCGGGGGGAAATGACGCATCATGACGAGGTTGTTTTGAACTTTGGCTTTTCGGGCTTTCGTAGGATTAAAACGGAGGTGTCAAAATAAGTTTTATCAAGGATCAAAGTTTTAAGTATGATCATCGCGCATTTGGACAATTTGGAATCCAACATTCGGCATTTGTCAGAGCCCCGCCCCCTTTCCGTCATCGTCGGACTGTCATTTCTCAAACCGTACTAGATTTTAATTGTCGGTCCGTCAGCCCGTCCGTGTATTTTTGCCCAACCATCCACCGCCACTGACGGTTTTTGCTTCTGGTCCGTCATTCGTCAGGCGCTGGTCTACTTCTGTCTCCACTTCTACTATTTCTTTTTTTCCGTTTTAGAACTTACACTTACAGACCATGTCTGTTTTTATTTTAGCTAGTTTTAAATTTTAGCCAGAAACCTTGAGTTTGACACCTGTGGATTAAAATATTGTATTTTTAAATGGCGCATCCGTATTTCAGGTTTTATCAAATTACAACAAAATATTAAAAATTGTAAATTTGTCTTATAAATCACCCTGTGGTGCGATTTTGCAAACGTTCAAATTCTTTATTTCTTTTTTTAAATGGCGAATTAATCTAATTTCTTCATTTCATTGCCTGGTTCCACTCATAAACCAATCCACAATAATAATTTATTATGACACTCGAGGACTTTTATAAATTATAATACTTCAATTACACATTGACAAGATGTGAATGTTGAATTAATATCAGTCAATCCAATTGAGCATTTACATATTATATTGTATTGTAATCTCTGCAGTAAATTAAGGCCTTTGTTTCTTTGTGACAAAAACATGACGCGTGATCCGTCCACATACACAATGGCAGAAGGTCCGTTCAGTCACTCAATTTGTCGTACAACGAACGAACGAACGAACGCACGAACGAACGAACGCACGAACGCACGAACGAACGAACGAACGAACGAACGAACGACGTCTGTCCTTGCGGAGTTCGGGTGGGCGGGGCTCGTCATCCGGGTACTCGCGTGACCCTGCAGGATCGCAAACATGGCGGAGGTAAGAAAGTGAAGTAAATAATCGGTAAAAAATAGAAAAATATGTCTAGCCAAAACGAATGCTTTCAGTCGCACATACGCCGGGTGTATTTTGTGCATTTTAAACACACGGAATGCCCGGCGCGTTGCTTTCTTTTTTGAATAATTAAAATTTGTTCTTATATTAGCATGTTTAGTAAAGTTCGGATTTGGCTAGCGTTAGCTGCGGCGTTAGCGACTTTGCGGTTTTGTTCCGAAACAATCCATTATTACTGTATTGGATATTCGGATAAAATTTATTGCCGGCTGATATGTCGTGTGATTGTGCAATTTAGCTGGGAGTTCGTGTGCCTTTTGGTGCGTGATGACGTTACCACGCGTAACTTAAAAGCGTTAGCTTGCTATTTAAATCGAGTTAGCGTCCAACTTCCAGTTTCGCGATAGTTTAGTAGAATAAACGCACGCGGATTGTTAAACGAAAGCAAAGTGTTTAAGCCCCGTTACTAGCACGATTATCTTTTCTCAACTTATAAATTGCAAACGCCTGCAGGAAGTAGTGACTGTTTGCACGTAGCGCTCAATGGCAGGCGCGCTTTTTGGGGACTCTTGTTTCTGTTGTGCAAAGGGGAAATGCAGCGTCTTCATTGTTCCAATAATGCCTGTTCTTTCGCTCTTGATGCTTAGCAAATTTGTTTTTCCTTGCAGTCCTCCCTTGGGAATTCGAGCCCAGGTATGTATCGTTGATTTTGCATCATCATTTTTTGTACGTTAAGGAACTATTAATTATTTTATAGTCGATCAGGTTAGTGGTGGTTTAGTTACTGTAATTCCCTGAATGTAAAACACACCCTTAAAAATGGTTAAAAATACGCTTTATTGAAGAGTCATGAATACGTGGGGGTCCGTGGACCCCACTTTGAGAACCACCGCTGCACTCTTGCTTGAATCAGCTGGAGAACCATTACATAGTCTTCTCAACTTTAGTCACAGTCCTGTGTGTGAAGATGGACTCGGATGTTGGTTCAGTGCGCGCTTCTTTAAATGATAATAATGACGTAACAACCTCAGTTAACACAGCTAAATGCAATTGTAATTGAGTTGCAGTTGCACTGTTCACCACTAGATGGCAGACTCCCACTTCAACGTGTGCTTCGTGTAATGTAAAGGTTATTGAAAATTTCCATAGTCGTAGCGAAGTAGTTAAAAAACTGATATTTATTTTCCAAGTTGTTTCCTACCTTAGGTCAGTCATATTTGGCACAAAAAATGTCCCCATCTTGCTCCTAGGGGGCTCAGCGGGTTCCGTTGACCATGACTTCGACCCATCAGCGGACATGCTCGTCCATGATTTCGACGATGAGCGCACAATGGAAGAGGAGGAAATGTTGGAGGCCACCGATGAGGCCAACGCAAATGAGATTGAAGATCTTGCTCGTGTAAGTTTACACATCATTGGTACATTTTTGTATTTATTTAATTTTACCGCTGCTGCCTCACAAGCTATATTCTTCCATCCCTTTCTCTTTAGGAAGGAGAAATGCCCATTCATGAGCTCCTGAGTCTCTACGGTTACGGTGGTGCATCACCAGCTGATGATGATGAAGACGAAGATGAGGAAGATGAAGAAGAGGATGAGGATGATGAGCTGGACAACGACGAAAGCAGCAGAGGCACTGGCGAGCTAAAAAGAAATGAGGTGTGTTGATGGGTCTGAAAAGTCTTCATTGTGTTGTTTGCCTCAGTAACCTTCTTTGCTGACTTTAAAATTTATGTCAACACAGTCATGCCTCTAAAAGTAGACTCACTTCATCATTTTAACTACACACCATACAGCCGTGATCTATGTAGCCACTAAAGTCAGGTGTTGACTTATACTGTGACACAGTACTTTTTTTGAGGTAATTAAGTATTAAAGCATATGATTACTTCGGATTACTTGAGTATTAAGGTCGTAAAGTGATTGAGAAGTCAATTCATTTAGTACCCCTTATTTTTAGACCCTCCTTTAGTCAAAATCCTGAGGGAAAAAAATGCATGTGTTTAAATATTTGTGAATGTCTGGTCATAAAAAATGCAAACGTCCCTCTTTGGGATTGAATTTGTTAATTTACTGTAGTTAGATGGACAATGATCCATTATTGGATTGCAAGATTTGACTATGTTTGCAACCTGATCTGATGTACCTGCGCAATTTCAAAAGCTACATGAAATTTTGACAATGTCTCCAGGTATCCGCATATCTAATTTAATGCGTTCTAATACCATCAGAGAAACAGTAGGCTTTTGTTTTCAAATCGAGAGCAAATTGATTGGAACATGAAACAACTCGTCCCAAAAAGGTGCAATAGTGATGCTTTTTCCAAAATTAGAAGTACTGAGCTTCATGTGTAATTTCAGGATGAAGGCGCGAAGAGCTCGACAACACCGGAAGAGGAGGCCCCAGTGACCACGGAGGGCCACGCGCGTTCAGTACGAGGCCTCGGCACTTCGGAACTTATTCGTCCGCAGAAACACAAGTACTTTGAAAGTGCGTGGCGTCTCATCTGGCGTTCTTCCCACGAATCAGATGAATGTTTGTTTATATCCTCAAACGCGATGTTGTGCATCAGGTAATAATGATGCAGAGGAGGAGTCAGATGAAGATGAGGATTATGTTCCATCCGAAGATTGGAAAAAGGTATTTTCATAATTCTCCGCAAGTGACAAACATTTTTTTTCCTCTTTGCTGTACTCTCCAGCTGAAGTTTAAAAACAAATGATCCGATTCAGAGCTGCTGAATAATTCCACCGTGATAGCGGATGAAATTTCATATCTTTGTGTACACTACTGTTTTTTGTCTCCAAATCCAACAGGAGATCATGGTGGGCTCTATGTATCAGGCAGAAACCCCCGTTGGTTTATGTAAATATAAAGACAACGAAAAAGGTGAGAGTGTGAAAATACAAAGCGAAAAGGAGTCCCAAGTGACAGCGGCACATTGAGTATGGATCTCCCTTTTTCCTCTCTTTTATTGGGCAGTTTATGAAAATGATGATCAGCTGTTGTGGAACCCCGAGTGTATACCCGAAAACAAAGTGGTGGCGTTCTTGGCCGAGGCGTCAAGACGCACGGGTGAGGAGAAAGGAGTGGACGCCATCCCGGAAGGATCCCACATCAAGGATAATGAACAGGTTTCCATCCGGACCAGATTGTTTGATTCGATTTTTTGGGGGGGCTAGCAAATGAAAAGTCTATCCCTCCCCAGGCATTGTACGAACTTGTGAAATGCGACTTTGACACAGAGGAAGCTTTAAGAAGACTTCGGTTTAACGTCAAGGCAGCCAGAGGTGAGGTCTCGCTTGATTTTCAAGGCCTTTTTCCACCCCCGCCGCTCGTAAAATCGAGCGCTAACGTTGTCGTCGTTGCAGAGGAGCTTTCTGTCTGGACCGAAGAGGAATGTAGAAATTTTGAACAAGGTCTAAAATCCTATGGAAAAGACTTTCATTTAATACAGGCCAATAAGGTAAGGCGAATGAGTGAATCGATTTTTTTTTTTCCATTCATAACAAATGATTACAATTGCTCTAAACGGAGAACAAATATTACGTTGAAACCCATGACACAATTTTAACAAATCCACGACCAAAACGTGAAATATGCTGAAGTGTAAATTCAGTTACATGAAAATAAAACCCCCGAATATTTATATCGTTAACACAAGATGGGGAAAATAAATCTTCTGCGCATGTGTCCATAAGACAGTTTTTTTTGTTCTGTTTGTGTATATTGTGTTGGCGATGGTAATAATGATTTCATGTCCGCTGCATTAAATTTTCCAGGTGAGAACTAGGTCTGTAGGAGAATGTGTGGCCTTTTATTACATGTGGAAGAAGTCTGAGCGTTATGATTTCTTTGCACAGCAAACCAGACTTGGAAAAAGGAAATACAACCTTCATCCCGGGGTCACGTAAGTTTCTATTATGATCGCTTCCAAAACACAAGCCAAACAAACAACCGCATCCGCAAACAATTCACACTTGGGCCGCAATTTCGGATTGTTTTCAAATTTAGTCTCGATGTTTTTGTTGGTGAACTCTTTCGGTGCCCGGCGATATCTGAAAAGGCGAGCCCTAGAGCGCCAGACGATTTTTGAGCCTTTTCATGCGTCTTTCAAGGCCCGCGGAATATTGTCTGACATTGGTAGTACCAGATGAAAAATTGGATTCCGTTCTTTATCTAGAAAATGAAGTTTTTTTTTTTCTGCACAGCAGTGACTTTGACGCTAATATTTTTTTCGTAGCATCTGAAACATTTCAACAGTGCTTCCCTTGGATTAAACATGAACAAAAACAGCGGAAATGTGTTTTTGATGTCAAAATAACATTTTGCATATGTATGTAACAGTTTACGTATGTAGTATACTGTATAACTACGTTGCAACAGCGCTCAGTTGGCTAAATGTTAAGAGTAGCACTGGCCATGAGTGTCATCTATCCATTCATTTAAAAAATGTTGTTTTGGTATTTTACATGACGGAAATTTTCATCCAAGGCACTGAAAGAGTAAAAAAAAAAAATGTAGGTCAATTTGTGTAAGTGAACTTTAAAATTAGGTTGACTAAAAATATTCTTCTCGAAGCTACGCCGGAAGCATGTTTGGGCTACTGTTTTCCACAGGGACCTTTTTTGCGGACGTACGCAGTGTTACAATGGCGGCAAGGGGAGAAGACTCACCCCAGAAACAGGATATCACTAGTGTGGGATCATTTCTACTTGAAAAAAATTTCAAAGTTGAAAGACATAGCACAGCAGTAATTAGTCGAGTACAAAACAAGAAGAACAGGAAGTTATCGACCTCATATTAGCTAACTATAGGCAGCCGGTCCTAACTTTGAAATCAGCACGGACGACGCGTGTAACGCGCCCTCCCGCCGCCGTGTGCCACCAGAGACTACATGGACAGGTTACTGGACGAGACGGAGAGCGTGGCCTCCAGCAGGGCGGCGTCGCCCCCTCCCACCACGTCCAGCAGCAGCGCCAGCCACTCGGAAAGGGAAGACAGCAGCGGTCACAACGGTGAGCTGGGTTGCGAAACGCAAATGCACGAAAATATGCGAGATGGACTTGATGACGCAAACCGCCGACGGTTAAAATAGAAATGGCCGTAGTGTACTTAGTTGGCAGTCTTTCATGGCTGACAACATCACTATTAGTCGTAAAACATTACCGTGACTATCAATCATACAAAAATCATCTCGCGGGCCCGTATACACACATTTGAGGGCCATATGTTTGTCACCGCCGATCCACAGTCAGGTCGTGTCTGCCATCTAGTGGTGAACACTCTTACTACAACTTCAAACAGATCTTCTGCAGTTTAGGGAGCGGGATCATTTTCAAATCCTAAATGGCCACGTTTGATTTTCGGCAGGTATCGCAGGCCACGGTTCGGGCCACGTCGGAGACGGCCCCCACGTCGTCCCCGTAAACCAAGCGAAAGCCGAGGCCGTTCAGTCCAACGGCCCCTCGGGCGATTTCGCCCTCCCCGCGCCCGACAACAACTCCAACGGATGCAGCCGCCCCGGCTCGCCCAGCCCCGAGCGAAACGGTTCTCCGGAACCTCCCCCGGACCAAAGAGACACGGACGCGGCCCTCGACAGGCCCGCCAAGCGGTTCAAGATGGAGACGGAGCCTTTGGCCCACGGCCAAGCGGAACCTAGCAGAACACAGGAGAACTGAAGGATCGGCGAGACCTTGAATGACCCGGCCG
Source organism: Hippichthys cyanospilos (assembly GCF_059441005.1). Classification (NCBI taxonomy): domain Eukaryota; kingdom Metazoa; phylum Chordata; class Actinopteri; order Syngnathiformes; family Syngnathidae; genus Hippichthys; species Hippichthys cyanospilos. Next base: position 1,813,154 of record NC_142380.1, read on the forward strand.
TGTGACGAGTCGACCAAAAAAAAACAACAACAAAAACGCCGTTGCTCCTCCGGCAGGTAAAAAAATTCTGCCGCCTCCCGAGCCCATCCATGTAGCGCCAAACTTGTACCCGCCCTCTCGAATGACTTGACTGACTCGCATTTTGCCAAGAATCTTTTTTTTTTTTTTCTATTTGTACTCAAAAGACAAAAAAAAAGAAAAAAAAAACAATTCCCACGAATATTTTTTTACACGAGATATTTATATTTTTTAAACAGAAATGTCTATAATGGGTATTTGCTTTTCAAGCCATTTGAACATTTGTGAACGGCAGAGAGTTGAAAACGACATTTTGCTTGAGCGGCACACTCCAGTTCACGTTAGTTGCACTTTCATTGTACATTTCTGTGGTTGAGAAGCAGCAGCAAAGATCACCTTTTTACTCGCGGAAATAAACCGCCACAGGTTTGTTTGTGTCAAGCCCGCTGACATCAGTGATGTCCCGTATTCTGACGCATTTTGGGATTTTTTTTTTTTTTTTTTAACGCTTTCTTTCTACGAGTCAGAATGTCGGTGATTTCTAAGCTTTGTATAGATTTCTTACATGCGTTGGTACATTTTCAAATGAACTGTCTTCATCCGTTTTTCCTCTTTGTATGCTTTTTTTTTCAGAAGCGCGTTGCCTCTGTTGCCCTGAAATATATGTCATTTAAAAAAGTAGCCATTCCTTTTCTCGTTTGATTTTTTTTTGAAGGCGATTTCAACATTCTTTAGGTTGACTTTTAGTTCTCAAGTTGCTCGGTTGAAGCAACTTTTGAATAGGGCTGCACAATTCATCCAATTTGAATCGCGATCACGATATTGGCTCCCGCGATTAATTAAGCTGATCCTCTGCAATATTAAAAAGTTGGCTATGCTACATTGTCATCCTGCCACCAGGGGGCAATGTTTCCCACATATTTGCGTGACAAAATCTTCTGCTTTTCTCTCTAATATTTTATTTACCAGTGTGAAATGGCATTGAGTTTCTCACCTGATTCCTAGCTGTCGATTGAGACCCATTTTGAAAATCCGAAATTGGAATAAATTCGGTTAGAAATGGCCGAAAATTTGACTACTAATTGATTAAAAGTTTGCTTAAAAGCAAATAGTGTGCTTGGTTCTAAGTAGGCTTCATTTTTTTCATTGCTTTGCGCTCAGCAACTAAGTTAACTGTGTTGACCTGTGTGCCAAGTTTTTGCCATGTCTTGGCTGAATTTGTTTAATATTCACTTCATTTATTTATTTTAGTTTATTATCATTATTTGTAAGGATCAGCTTGAGGAAGCAAGGATCTGCTTCGATATCAAAAGAAAACGGCAGAGTTAATACAACGCATACACATGCAGAAACAGTCAAAGTGTGATCATAAATTGAAGGCACTTCATAATAAAGACGAAAAATTGACGGGGTGTCTTTCTTTCAGGTAAGCCGCTTGAGATTCACGCCTTTTCTGTTGAAGATAATGGAAACCGATTAGCGTACAGAACAATGCGCATTAAAGGTGCAAAACGGTCTTACTTGTTTGCTCATGTGTGAAGGTGATAAAGGAGTACACCAGACTTCCGGCGATGCTTCAGGAAACATGACAAAAACGCAAAACGCCAGTTCAACGAATCAAAAGTTTTTCGTTTTTTTCATTCTATAAAACACTACATCTTTTCCACAGTAACTACACAAAATATATGACAAGTTAAATAACAGTTTGATTCATTGTTTTAGACATTATTTTGTACTTGATAACGTAAGTTTAAGTTGTATGATGTACCACGACCACCTTGGACAATATTCAATAAAATAGTTAACCAAATATATCCGTACTAATATTTGGCAGAAAAAGACTATGCAACTTGCTAAGTTTTATGTAGAAGAAGAAGAACAGGAAGTTATCGACTTCAAAGCAGCTCCGTTCACTACAACTCATACTCAACCTTAGATAAAAGCAAATCACAGTTTTTGTTTTTTTTTGGGGGGGGGGGGGGGGGTGATTAGTCAAATATTTAATAAAATAATTAATTTGAATCAAAAAGATTTGATCGCGACAGCTCTAATCTTGCTACGTGTTTCAGAAGCTGTCTCACCTCACGTGCAATCCGACAAAGTTAGTCCAGGAAAAAATGTAGTCTCCGCCCAAGACCATTCCAACGTAGGTTACCACGATATTCTGCAACAAACACCCGTGCGCTAACGAGGACACTTACATCATTATAAAAACATAATCAAGCGCTTTACCTTGATGCAGCCCACAATGGAGGTGGTGAGTGGCGAGTTGTGCTGAGTGCACAGCATGACGGAGTACATTAAAATGAATCTGTTGAGGGATACGTGACGACTTAGAAGCGTGCTGGAGGTGCAGTCCGTTCATAAAAAGGAGTGAAAAGTTACCCCGTGACGCAGGAGAGGACAAATTGCACAACAAATAGCTGGTCGGACCATCCGTCGTACTCCAAACTCTGAAAGGTGGAAACAAGGAATGGCTCAGCTAGGAAGAAAAGTTGATTGAATTTATTAACACCCACAGGATTTGTTACGCTATTTCCAAAGCATTGCTAAAAGTACCCTAGCAGTACCTTAAAGTGCAAAAACAACAACCATCACACCATTTTCAAATCTCCGGAGTAGCACGCGTACGCCACAGTGGGTAAAATCATGATCAGAGCGTTGTAGTACAGAAGTCCAAATTTGCCCAGGTCCTGCAAAAAAACAATTCCAATCAGTAAAAAAAAAAAAAAAAAATGACGACGCGATGCTACAATCTCACTTTTGCATCCAGTTTGCTCTTCATGTAAGCGCCATTGGCTGCCGTAAGCACGTTGTTCAGCATTATGAACGCGTAGCCTTCAAGGTCGAAGGCGAGGTCGGCGCTACGAAGCATTTCACGCAAAACGCAGCGCGGGAAACGGCTCCATTAAAGAACAACTTGCGGAAATCTCATCAAGTCTTTTCACCAAGTTCTACATACAAAAATATTTCCCAAAATGTGAAGGGCGTGAAACATGGTGCAAACGCTCACCTGGCCGCTATCAACGCGCCGAAGATCATCGCAAACACGGTGGCTTTGATTGTCGTCGAATACGTCTTTCTGGCAAAAAAAAAAAAAAAAATGTGAATGTTGTACTAAGCGAGTGACGTTTTCATGGAGCGGAACTTGCCTTAGTAAGATGCTTTCACACAGCATTGTAAATAAAATACTGAACCTCCTGAGAACTGTAAACATGGGCAAACTAATCGGGAACAAAATGGAGGATTAGAAAAGATGCCTTGCGTCGTGATACATGTTTCCACCCAGACGTTTTCGTTGTTTTTCTTTTTTCGGGCAACAGCTTGGCCCTAATTTGATAAGAAAACCTAACAAACACGGAACAACAACAGGAAAAACAAAACTGCACATCTTGGTGGAAAGGGTCTAATTCTACAAAACCCACTTGAGTCGCTGAGTCCCAAAAAGTCCGGAAATTTGATTACCGGCATGAAGTAGTGGTAGCGGAAACATCTGCAGGGGCAAAAACAAGTTTCCCTGAAATGTCTTCGTTTCCCTTCACGCGCAAATGCGCCCGTCATAATTCAATATCGAAACGTCACCTTGCGCGGTATACTTGAGTCCAAATCTGGAAATGAAATGACGCCCAGCATTTTGCCAAGCCTCAGAATGACCACCGTAGCCAACATCTGTCAAATAGAAGCAATGGGGCAAAGTCAACAAAGTCACATGACCGCGTTAGCGATGCACGGGAAGCACTCACTTGACCGATTCCAACACATGTTGATGAGGGAAACCTGTAAAAATACACGTGTTCATTTCCAGTTAAGTGAAATAACTGAAAATTGATGATATTCCCCGCGCCACTGCCACCTACTGCAGTGGATGTGTAATTACATTTCATTCTACTGCAGCAAAAATAAGCATGTTTTCAGTAACGCCGGATGGCTTTGGTCTCCGCAAAACGTTATATTTTCCATACTTTCCGCTCGAAAACAATTTTTGTGTTTGAGAGCGGCAATTATTCACTCCTGTACTTTGAACTTTACCTGTAGCTGCTTAGGACACTTTTGTTGACAACCACGATGAGAAAGGAAGTGCCTCCGTAAAAACCTGCAGCCAGCAGTTTGGGAAGCACCGCGGAGCCGTCAGCCAAATTGTCGCTGCTGGTTCGCGGCGATGCTGCTTTGGCCTCGGGGGACGATTTTCGTCGCCGCTTCTGCGGCTCTGACATGACTTCACTCACGTCGCCGCTCGAAAAGTTAAAGTCAACGCGGAAAAGCTGCACTCTAGTGGGCATGCGCAGTAGAGAGCGGAAAGAAGGGGCTTTGCGACCAAAGCGGAAATGATCGACCGGTCACCATCTTGACGAAATGTCTTTCTTTGGTACTCAATCCGTTTCAACTGCTCGATTTGTTCCAGGCATGCGGGATGGACGAGCGCATGCGCCGAAGCGATCAGGTTTTCGTCACTGCCCGACTAATCTCAAGCATGTGCTATGAACGCATTTATTTTGAGCAACGAAAATTACACACGCGTCGGATAATTAATCTTAAAATTACCATCTAAAACTCACAAAAACAAGGATATTGCATAAACAAGTTAAGGCAAAAAAAGCTTATCTTTAGATAGTGTTGTATAAGTATTTTTTTTTCTTTTGGTAATATTTGTGGTACTCAGGCTGCGCATAACCATCCAAGTATCAAGTACTACAGTCGATAAACCCTCAGAGGCACAGGGAGAGCGTGCAAACTCCACACAGGACGGCCGGGTTCCAGAATCAGCAAAATGTTCAGTCTTGGATTTTCAGTTTTGTTTAATCTTATTTTGGAGTGCAGTTTTTATATACTTTTTAAATGCAGTTTCAAGTTTACTTGAGTGTAGTCCTGCTTTGATTGCCATCTCCATGTCTGCCTCCTCACATTCTTGTTTTAAATTAATATTTGTGTAAATATCATTTTATGGTGAGAAAGTTTAATTATAAAAACAAAAACAAATCACGTTACTAGTTGGACGAATGATTGAAAATACCATCGTTTATTAACCTAAAACTACCTAAGTATCAGCGATATTGACACCAGTATTTACTTATTGATAGTATCACACATATCTAGTCTTGATCATGTTGTATAATAAACAGTATAACCTGATTTTTTTCCCTTCAATTTCCCGCAGCTAAAAATGATACAATGATCATGTGATCAGAATATGGACTACTATACTGAATACTGGATACAAAACACAGGGAGACATTGTCCTAAAATTCACTACGTTTTGTTTTCCGCAATATATATAATGAAATCACTTTCCATATACAGAATACATATTACACTTCTAAAGCAATTTATTAGAACAGGGATGTTTGCACAAAGTTTACCGTCATGTGGCTCAAACAGTCGTACAAGAGAAAAAAAACAAAACAAAAAAAACAAACTTCAGCCTCCAGTGCCAGCGCATCCCCAGCAAATCAAAGCACGGCACCGCATTTCAAAGTACTTTGCTACACTTAAGCCCCTCCCATTGACCCGATTCATCAAAACACCACGTTGCCGACAAATGCGGCTCCACACAATAGTTTATATTACATTCTGTAGATCGTGATTGTTCCACAACAGCCGACGTTATGCATCATAAAATAATAATAATAATAATAAAACACGTAAAAATATGCTCGACAGAAACGGGTGGGAGTCTTCGGAGGGCTGGTGCAGACCAAGACCAAGATTTTTTTTTTTTTTTTGGAGATGCGGCCGGCACACGCCCAACCGCCCGCCAACCCGCCAAGGGTTTGGACCGATATTTTCCAAGTAACTAGCAGTTCAATCACACGCTCGCTCATACGCACTTCAGAAGAAATAAAAAAAATCAAAGCGTTTGCTTAGTGGTCCTGAATTTACAGTCCGTATGAGCTAAGAGGACCAGCCTAAAGATACACACATCCTGCAAACAGGCGGCACATCTGGATCAGGGGATACAAAGCATTACTAACCAATGACCCCCCCCCCCCAAAAAAAAAATATATCAAGAGGCATTTACTTTCACTGCACAACAAGCAGAAAAATACCAAGTTTTTTTCTTTTTTTTTAAACTGTCGACTGTCCATCTTCATTTTGTGCCTCTCAAAAAGAGATCGCCAGGAGAATTTTCACACTTGAGCTAGCTAAAACATGTTTCGTATGTAGTGTAGCGCTACCACGTCAGTGTGTGAAGTTACACCGGGAGGGGAGGGGAGGAAAGCACTCCACTTCAAAGGCTTCCGGGACATCATAATACTGAGCCCAAATATTCACACTCCAAACCCCAAAATGGCAGAAAAAAAAGGCATAATTTTCAAGCGGCACAAACGAGCCCGAATTATGCATAATCTCCGAGGGGAAAAAAAAAAAAAGGAACCAAAACATCCCTGCTTAAATATTTTAAAATACAAAATGTCAGTGTAACAACAGGTCCGTTTTGCACTTTTTTTTTTGTCTTGTTCTCAGGTAAAATTTGAAGTCCTTTGGCGCCAGTTGGAAATGACTGTCTCTCTTTTTTTTTTTTGTTCAATTTTTTTTTAGGGGGATTTCTTAGATATCTGAGAATGTGTAAGCATGCAAGCCTCGTAAACGGGGGCGGGGAAGGAGTCTTCAGGCCAGGGCGGGGAAGGCCTCGGGGTCGTCCACGTTGGGGACCGACGCTCCGCTTGCCTGGAGGGTGGAAAAAAAAAAAAAAAAAAGCCTGAGAATTTTCCACGCAACACAGCCAAAACTTGATTATCAAATTACTGGAAGCGGTTCGCCTTTATGTCATGTCATCTCAAATGCTGCCTTGCAACAAAAGACGCAAAGGACATAAGCCCCTCCACTCAAGGCGGAATTTTCACGCACGTGTAAGTGGGTACCCGTATTTTTAAAACGTGAAAAGGATTTATACTTTACATATTTAAGATAAATAATACTGCGGTACATATACTAAAATCTTAAATGATTAAACCTGATACAGTAACTGTGCTGTTATCCTTTCCCTTGCCATTCATTTGGCTGCAGTATCACGGAGAGCCGCAGTTATATTAACGGCGCCCGGAAGTCCAATTAAAGCGAAGCCCGTAGCTTCGATACGATATACGCCAAAATTAAAAAAATATCAGCCCCGATAATCGGCCCGACTGATAATAGGTCTATCTCTAGTTAGCCGCCAGTTAGCTGAGGTTGTTATGATTTTCAACAAAAGAAGCGAGCAGGCAGAACCGACGTCCGAGTCCGTTCTTGTTCATGCACACGAATTTGACTAAAACCGAGAGGAAATATATTCCATCCGACTCGCCGCGACCTTTTTAATTGGTAGCATATCCCCACGTATTCAGGAATCAGAAACTCTTCCTTTAAGGGACTGACAAGCAAAGATCCCATCACATCGATAACTTAGGTGGGAAAATCATTCGCGGACGAGCCCCCGTTGTCAACGCGCGCCCGCGCAGCTCGCAGCTTTTCCACATCGTTGCTTTTCAGCTTAGGCCTTTATTATCATTGCGGCAGAGCGAGCACATTTTCCCCTTTGTCGCGGCCGGCGCCCTCACCTTTTCAGAGCGACCTCCGCCACGCGCCGGCCTGCTGCCTCCCCCGCCGCGGCCGCCCCTGCCCCCGCGAGGGCCCCCGCGCCCGCGCCCGGGGCGGCCCAGGTCTCCGAAGTTGATCTCCAGCTGAGACGTGATGTCGTTGGCCGGTTTGCGAAAGTGGTGGTCGGCGGATTCGTCTGTAGTGCCCTGTGGAAAAGGAAAAACAAAAAAAACGGCGAGCTCGCATGACTGTCGCCATTGGCATTAGCATGCATCCGTTTACGTCGAGCTACATCAACTACCGTTTTACACATACATAATGTTATATGTACATTACGCGCGTAAAAGTGAACACTCTTGAAAGCAGAGCTGCCTGTTAACCTATTGTGAGGTTAACAACTTCCTGTTCTTTTTCGCCTTTATTCTGGGAAGCTCCATGCTCTAATATTGTATTTTTTTTCCCATTGGCCCACTTGGTGTTGCACCAAGACAAGCAACGGAGCCATATGTCGAGATGGTCTTTGCATGTTTTTTCTCCCCATTAGGTATTGCTGTGGTATGTCTTTTTCACTTTGCTATAATTTGAGTATTTTTTTTTTAAATAGGAACTTATCCCAAACTTGTGACAGCCCTCTTTTTATTTGGTCTTTGTAGAAAAAAGTTGCTCAAACATGGCCACTTTGAGGTGGTTATTTTTAGTTGACTTACCCTACTTGGATGACTTTTTTTCCCCCTTACCTTACTTAAAACACAGTACAGTGCCATCTGTGTTTGATTTAAGAAAATTCGTAAATACATTTGAAGTGGTACAGCTCGGCAAATTATATTCAGCGACTCCAAAAGATAACAGTAACGGGAAAGTGATAAGAATCAAATTTAGAACATTTTGCATATAAATATAACATATTTTAGAAATTTTGTTTCAAGTTACATTCAGGGTTAGGGTTATTTGGGGAAAAAAAAAGTGTATTTCTTTTTCTGCTGATACCTGAAAAATCTTGTTAAAGTTTCCGAGGTACGTAGCCCCATTTTGGAAGCACGGCCCCAACAGTGCCGACCATGAATACTTTATTCAATGTGAGGTTGCAAGCACCTTTTGGTACAGCGTTTGCGCGTCTACTTCCGTTTCCGAGGCGTCGATCAAGGCTCCGACGGGCCTCTGAAAATTCAAAACAGAAAAACGACGGAGCTTCGTTAAGTTTTCAGGCACAGGCCGAGGTCGCGCTAGCAGGAATTCTTTTTTTTTTCAGATTCTCGGGAAAAAAAAACAAAAAACCAAAGGCCGCGCTGCCGAGCGGACTCACATCTTCACTCTTGGATTTGTGCAGCACGTATCCTTTCTTCCACTGGCTGTCGGCGCCTTCGTTGGCCTTCCGGATGTTGAACTCCACCTTGGTGCGCTCCTTGTCCTGCATGGCCTTCCACTCGTCCAGCGTCATCTCCCGGGGACCTTCGGGTTTCACTTCTTCCACCTCGTTCTCCCTGAAGAGCCGGTCAAAGTTCAACGTCTGAGCTGACGCCCGCTACCAAAAACGTCAACGACCGTATTCTGATCTCCGTTACGATGTCGGGACAGACTTGCTGGTTCGAACGCCGCCGTACCCCGACAGGAAACAGGAAGCGGGGACTCACTTGTTCTCGGAGCCGGCAGGTGCCTGCTCCTCTCCCTCGGGGCTGGTCTCAGCCGCGGGACTGGGTTCGGCCTCGCTGAAAAATAGGAAAAGCCTCCTTTGAACTTGCATAATCGAACAAAGGTGCGATATTTGTAATATTTGGATAGTGTGTTTGATAGTTTGGTTAGCGTTTGAAGAATAGAAGGGCAGAAAATTCGATAAGGTGACGCCTGCATTTAAAAGGGCTTTGGCTCACTATCACTATTTTCTATGCAGCAAAGGCGTCACAGGTTTGTTTTGTGTTCCAATTAATTTGCTTTCAATTTGAAAAGCATGCCGTTCCCGTCGCCTGTAACAAGCATACATTAGATTTTGTCAAACCCCGGTAAAAGCTTCACATACCCGGCTTCTTCCTTCACATTTCCCCAGTTGTGTGAGCCGCTTCCACTCCGCTTGTCCTCGCTTTTCTGATTCCTGAAGCAGAGATCATTACAAAAGTCAAATATCAGCAAACACGCAGCGACGTTTTACACTGACGCGCCATTACTCGCGGGACTTGCACACGAGTGAAACTTGAAATTTATCTCACTCAAGGGGGAATTCAACTTCCGCTTGCACATCACACTTAGAAGCATATGACACGCAAACAAAAACCGATTCAGGGTGGTGAGGACAATGCCTTGCTCAAGAGCACCCCAGCAGTATCAAGGAACGCGACTAGCATCTGTTCAATTTCCACTTGGCATTCCGAAATGAATGCACAAAGATATTTAAAGTGCTGTTGCCCTGTTGCATATCGGAAAAGGTTCAAAGTAAGTCCAGAAGCTAGTTACAGATTTTCCTTTTTCATCTGGTTTTGCAAAGAAAAAAAAAGCTGACACGGGCTTATGTATTTTGTATGACTGCAAATAACTATTATTTTAATCAATGAATATGTTGATTGATGAAACACATTTTTGAAAAAACAAAAACAACATAAAAAATTGATCATTTCCCACAGTATACAAATATTTTATTTTGAATCAACACAATGATAATCTGTGTGCTTTCATGAACAGCTGACATAGTTTGACAATAATTAATATGAAATAAGCACTAGACAAGGGTGTCAGCTACCCTCCATAAACAATGTATGACAAGAATTTGATTATTTTCATAACTATGTTAAAAGATTAATTGTTGCATCTCTGGGATCCGTAAATATTTTTCAAAGGATTTATTTTTAAATAAAAATATAATTCAGAAAACAATAGAAAACTATACATGCCATACAATTTTACGTTAAAAGATTTAGTTTGAGCAAGTAGGAGGCTAATAGCGCTACTACGGACACACAAAAATACTCACGATTTGTCAGTGCCACTGTGTCTGTCAAAGTCTCGTTTTCCACGCGAGTCGAAGCCTTCTCCTCTGCCCATGCCCCGCCCCCGTCCGCCGCGCCCACCTCGCCCGCCGCCGCGCCCCCTCGGCGGCCGATCTCCGGAGGGCCTGAAAATACGCAGCACGAGAAGTTCAAGCGGGTCGGTTCCCCGCGGCGCGGCGCGGCTTTCCTCACTTGTCCGCAGAGAAGTCGCCGGCGCCCCCTTCTGGCTTGTCCTCGGCCGGTTTCTCAAAGCGTCGCTCGCGAGGCGGTCTACGCTCTGGCCGCTTGTCTCCGGGTCGCCCCTCTCCTTGGCCCACGTGATGCTGGGGCCCTTGGTGACCCTGCTGTTGTTCTGGCCGTCGACCCACTCGCCGCATGCCTGCCGATCGCAAAAGCAGCATCGTTTCAAATTGTTCCCATGAGGTTTAAGAATAATTAGAATAAACCTTGTGAAAATCAGTTTTCTGGGTTTGCCTCCCGTTTATAAATGTAGCGCTGTGAAGAGTGGGTGACTATTTAGTAAAAATGGCCTTTGTTTCATCATCATATCTAAGCGTATAGAAAGTATTAGGCCGCAACTGTTGCGGATTATTTTTTAGGTTTATTTGGGAGAATACATTTTTAATGGGTGATTGATGGGCTTATTTAAAAGTGTTATCTAAATGCTTGGAACAAAAAAAGGTTATGAACAACAGGCAGAAGCAATTGCAATCATCTATTGTCAGAATTTCTCAAAGTCAAATTCTCAAGGGGTAATTTGATCAAAATTTATGGGTCTCTGGACCCACAAACCTTGAGAACAACGGCATTTTAACTCATAGGGGCAGCAGTTAAGTTCATAAAACTATGTACGAATTTGCAACTGATGTTAAAAGTCACACTTACTAAAGCTATTCAGCCATTTCAGCTGTAAAATGTTATCATGCTATCTATATTTCTCAAAAAAATGGCCTTAATGTATAATTAATACCTTTGTTATACCACTTTTCCAATTGTTGACTGAAAATGACATGTTCTCAAAGCTAGGAATTACAACCAATCACAGCACAGCTTACTAACGTCACATGATCAAAGCTAGAAAAGGCGTGAACTGCGATTGGTAGTTCCCCGAACTTCGTCGCGTGACGCTATTATCAATCGACAAAAACTTTTTTTTTATCTTTTCATTTTGAGTGAAAAAAAACCCCCACCTGTCAAATTTACTATAGCTATCATATTTTTTTTTTTTCTGAAAACTGCTACATACGTTTAGCGTATCCACAAACGCGAATCGAATTGAAAATTGATGAAAGTCAGCGTGGAGGCGAGCACCGAGCATCACCCGGAGCAGCGCGCACATTCCACCAGGATGCGACCGGTCACGCCTTCTCGGCGGCGTGCAAGAGCCGCTACCTACGACCTACGGCGTCCCAGCACCTCCACGTGTCCTCCCAACAACAATCGAGCAGGCGGGCGGGCTCCGGTGCTGACCTCCCGCCGAGTGTCGCTGTCCAGCAGCAGCTAGCATGCTAGCAGGACGGTTGAGCAAAAAGAAACAAGCCGCGTCCGCGTTTGTTTACCTTCTTTCTTGAGCGGTGCCGGAGGCTGGCTCTCCTCCTTGTCCTTCTTATCCGCCAGCGGGTTCTTCCGGTCCTTCTGCGACTCCTTCTTGGGCTGCTTGGCGGCGTGAGCGGCGCTTTTAGCCGAGCCAGCGGCGGCCCCCTCCTTCTTCTTGTTTTCGGCCGCTTTCAGGATCTCCGACGGGTCGGACTCGTCGTCCGGTAACTGGTCGAAGCGGTTGGTTACGACGCAGCCGAAGCCTTCTTGCAGGTGGCCGGGCATGATGGCGCCCCTTCAGCTGGATTCACCGCTGATTCGACGAGGCTTGATGCGAGCTAGTCGCTGGATGCTGCCAACAAGATGGCTGGGAGAGCGAGCCCCTTCTCTTCCGGTGCGAGGCAACATCCGGGACACTGGGAGATGCGCGCCAATCTGAGCGCGCGCCCGCCCGCCTCTTAATGTTTTTATTGATATTATGCGATGACGCACTTTCATGTCCTCGGAAACTAATCTGCATTTTTTTCCCCCGTGGGCTCAACGAACGGAACGCTCAGTCATGTAAATGGAATTCACACTTTTTATTCTTTTTTATTATTATCAACATCATATCTTCTATCTTGCTATTCAATAAGTGCCAAAAGAAAGCCTGCTATTATTTTCGTTTATTTTTTTCACAATTGAACATTTTTTTTCCCCACACCGAAAATCCCAATGCTTTGCCAACAGGAAATTAAAAAATGTTCTAATTCTTGTTCTTAAAATATTTTTGCATTCTCAACTGAGTCTCATCTTTCCAATGTCAACACATGTAAACAATTTCCGCCTTTGAATTGTTTTTTTCCCCCTCCACATTGTACCCAACATTAAAATGGTCTCTTTATTTCTATTACAATTGCCCCCCCCAATCAAGATATTCCATATTGTTTGAACTCTTTCCACATGATTCCACAGTCCAATATTATTCCATATAATTCAAAATAATTATAGTTTTCCACAGTCCAATATTATTCCATATAATTCAAAATAATTATATTATACAGTTTTCCAAAGCATTCATCATGCTTCCATATTTTTTCATCCATAAATGAGAATTCACATGCAACTTCGACTATGGATTTTTTTTCCTTTGCCTTACGAACATTTTTGTTTTTACTGAGCTCTTACGAAGATTATGAGAATCAGAATACTTTCTGCTTGAATCACAAAATCACATCACACCCGCTCGGGGTTCAGCTTGCGAAAGGTCACATGACCAAACTCAGAAAACGGTCAACATTTCATGTTTTGTGTTAAAACTGTGGCAAAATCTCTCATATTTTCTTTGTTTTCCGGGGTACATTCATAAGTATGATGTCACTCAAAATAAACAAAAAGTAAATCCCAACCCCCACAGCCATAAATACGTTTCACATGATATTTACGTCATAGAACACGTCCAAACAGGAAATTGAACAGACTTCCATTTAAGCGTTGTTCAAGGCTGGAAAATGATTGAAGTAAAAAAAAAATAAAAATAAAAATCTGGCTAGTGATTGAGGATAAACTCTCATCACATGAAAAAACCTAATAAAACGAATGAAATGCACGGCAGGGATTTTCAGTGAACCTTTCCATGATATCCATCTATGCCGTTATGCTGCACTTGTTTTTGGTCAGCCAGTCTCCTCCTGATGTCTTTTTCAAGTTGAAGAAGTTTCTCATAGAGCACCTCGCACATACTTTCGTCAATATCCATCTGACACAACACAAACAAAGGGGTGAGAAAATAGCATTAGGAAGACAAAAATAGTTCTTCTTTTACAATGAGATGCTCAGATTATATTTTTTGAATATAATAGTTGGCTTAACCTTTTTTTGGTTACTATTGACAAGTTCCTCAAAGTACACAGTAACCCCATTGAACTAATGAAATATTTGAACTGTGAAATATTTTTGCAGCCATATAGCTTCAGTGCAAAGCATTTTTGTTGGGAGGAGGGAAAAAAAGGACTTAAAATAGTGTTGCGACAATGTTTATTTGATTAAACTATGCAACTTCATCTGTATAGCGGTTTCAGTTGAACTATTTGGAAATTAAAAAATAATACATTAAACACCATCATCTACAAAAAAAAATGTGAAGTGGCCTCTTTGGCAAATCAAACTTAATTTTAAATAAAATTTTCAAGTGATTGACAGGTGGCGTATGACAGTTTGGATCTGATATAGCGGAGATTTGATTTTTAGGATAATGAAATTGAACATCCTACCGAATATAATATGTAAAATTTCTTTGACAAATTTACAGTATATTTTTCGGAAATAGTTACATCTTTTTTAATGGATTTTTTTTTAAACAGATTCGACTTTTTTAATGTATTTGGGATTGGATGTCTGGACTCCAAAAAATGATGTCTGTGATGGACTGTGACACTCATTTAATCTCACATTTGAAAAAATATTACTGTAAACTGAACTCTTGAGACGTATTATTCCGTCTTTGGGATTGAATGAGTTCATGCATTTGCAAGATACACCGTTTTAATATTAATCGCAAACATTAACGTGAGTGAAATCTGCGAGGTACTTACTTGCCGTGGTTCCGTGTAGTTTGCACCGAGTCCTGATGTTAAGCTGTGATATTTTGCCCTTGGGTCCAGAGATTCCGGTGTTTGAAGGAAAAGCCAATGCTGCGGAAGTCCAGATAATTTCACATTTAAATAGCGTCCGTTTCGGCATTCGTTTTGCTGGGTTATTTGACGGATTGCCATACCAAAGACCCCGCTCCATTATGTGGCGTGAGCGTGAAAGTATTAGTGAAGATCCGGATCTGCTCGATACAGAAAACACCAATGACGTTTCAGGGGAAAAAAAAAAATAAAAATAAAAAGTCACAAGGCACTCACTAGCCACATGATGGGCATGATGAAAGTCCAGAAAAATGAGGGCAGGATACCATAAGTGAGATTGGTCATCACCAGTCCCGGGCATATGACAGAGGAGAAAAGCCCCTGGTGAAAAAAAACACAAAAAAAAAAAGGTTGAGATGCGAAAAGGCTCCCCCAAAAGAAAGCAAAGTTTTGACAAACCCGGCTGTTCCCGTGTCTGTTGAGGGCCACGCTGAGCATGTCGGAGGCATACTTGGAGGAACTGTAGGGCTCCATGCCGTTTTTGTGCTGGATATCCTCAATGCTGAAGGCGGTGCGGCGAGCGTTACTCGAAGAGGTCCACACCACACGCGACGTGTGACCCGCCTCGCATAACAGAGGCTCCAGCTCCCGGACCTTGAACACGCCATGTACGCATTATTGAAGTGTTCCCCTCGGGAAATTTGGTTGTGTGTCCTGACATTTTTCTAGGGGTGCAGTTAAGGATTATTTGAACTCATTTACTGCCGTTGACGGCTATAGACGTCAAAGAATCATTTTCACGGACTGTGCTAATAATCTATAAATCTCTCAATTATTTTATCTAATCGTGGATTAATCTGTTTCAAAAAGCAAGTTTTGGTCTGGAACTTTCAAGAACCGTTAACTACCGTTAATTGGTAATTTACATAATTTACAGGTAATTACTTTTTTTTTTTTTAGTTTTTTTTATAGGTTAATCTAAAACTGAATATATATATATATATATATATATATATATATATATATATATATATATGATTTTTATAATAAAAATATACACAGAAAATGCAGAAAAACAAATATATAGAATATATATATTTAGTGATATATTAAAAATAAATATATAATTTATTTATTATTTATATAATGTATTATTTTTAAAATATATTTAATACAGTATATATATTTTTTATAAGATATTAAAAAAAAAAAAGGTGATGTGAAATGCAGTATACAGCAAGTGACAAAATGGCCTCTATCGCTGATGGATAAAAACATGTGGATTTTACTCCCTAACTCAAATCCCACATGTGCAATAATAATAATAAGGAACAGTATATTTAGATTAGTGGAGCACATACAGCAAATGATGACAAACTTTTTGCTTTTTGCTCCTCTTTGCTACCTTTATGCTCTTCGAGTAGTTAATAAAGCGCAATATGAAATATTCCTTTGTTTGGTTGTATGAGTACCAGGAGGAAATGTCCAAACAGGTTTGTGGCGAAAACTTCCTGCAGCCCGTCAGAGTTGACGCGGTCCTGTTGTGTTAAAAGTCCCTCTGCTGTCGCAAACATGTTGACGACGTTTCTGTTGAGGGAATGATGCGCATTAAATCAGCGTACACACTGTCCAAAGTGGCCCTTTAGCCTTGACAAATAAAATTCGTCAAGAACTGCACTTACTTTGAGAACAAACCTTTGAAAAAAGCCTTGATATCCACCTGTGGATTGGGCATTATTCCTGCATTTAAATACAAAAAATCTATTCTTTTATACCTGCGGGGGAAAAAAAAATCTAAAATGAATACATGGAGTGCGTGAGAGGTCCACTATTTGACGATGTAATGTACGGACCTGGTTTTGATTTCTCGGGCGGCAGCGAGCACCGACTGCACGGAACCCACATCGAGCTGCACTAGGTCCACACGGGCCTCGGCGTGAGACGCCGCCAGGGCGGAGCGGGCGGCCTCGGCCCGCTGCGTGTTTCTGCACGCCAGGCACAAACGCAGCTGGACGTGCTCGGTGAGAAGCCTTTGACATAAGGCCAGACCGATACCGCTGCGACAACAAGACACAGAGCAAAAAGACATACAAAGAATTACAAATATTGTTGTTGATGGAGTTGGGCGCTGATTTTGGTACCGGCCTGTTAAGTTCATGAAACAAATATTAGAATTTGGATTAAAGGTCGACCAGTGTTTTTATTTGCATTTAACTGTCCGTGGATTTTTCACTCGCTTGGCCTTATTATCACTCAACTTGGGCTGATTTGGAAAGTCATAACATTGTCAAATATAAATATATATTTACTTTCAACCCCCTCAAAATGTTCAGTGGCATCAGCCCTATCCAAAAATGCGACAATAGCAAAAGTAGCTACACTGTATATTTATATATTAATGAAATTGAAATGGGAAATTTTATTACGTCACAATTTGAGTACCATGACTTTTGAAGGTTTTGCATTGTGGAATCCAGGCTAAGCCAATCATCGAAGTCATTGAAAGGCTTGCAAAATGTCATAAGTTGGCTGCTAGCGCCACACGGTGGTTTTGGGGTGTCAACACAAAAATGTCTAGTTTGCCCCGTTTGAGAGTTGCTTTTCAAAGGATTCATGCAAAAATCGTGGGAAATGCATGATAAAACATGGAGTTTTCAATGGCAGTAAATGAGCCAGACATAGGCTACATTTGACATTTGTACCTCTCAGAATTTAGAAGGGACAGCTCACATATTGATAATATGACATTTGCAGTTTGGTTGTATGATCTTCATAAGCTGAGCTGTGATTGGTCATTCCCTGAACTCTAAACAATTGTGATATCATTCTCCCATGTGGCAAAAATGAGGAATGGATAGAACAGGTGAATTTTCTGTTTTATTTTTTATTCCACAAAAGCAATACCATTCAAAATTCAGTGCCTGGACTGGCGGAGGTGCATAGAACACATTAGAGCAACTTCTAGAAGTCATAATCCCTGCAACTTTGTGACGCGTTTTGCATTGTTTTAAATCACAATATTTTCTTATCGCGAACTCTTTATAAATCGAAGCAAACTAAATGTTTACGTTTTTCGACGAGCCTTACGAGCTTTGTTGACTACATCTTCTAATGTTTGGTATTGATCACAGTCGCCTGCCTTAGATATGGAAACGTGCACACGATTATCTTACCTGTTCGCACCAGTTACAATGACAACTTTCTCCATGTTGGACTGGTGATTATTTCCGTATTTACAGGTTATTACTAATGAATAAAATACAACACATGACGCTTTAAAAAGACGGACAGGTCCTGTGGTCCCATGGTCCGATCACGATGTAAACAAACGAACCAATCCACGAGCACGGGGCGGACCATGGTGTGAACGGTTGGCCAATCAGTTTTGAGCTACGGCGAGCGACGAGTTTCAAAAGAAACATGTTTGCGCAACTGACAGGGAAAACGGAAATACTGTTTTGTTTTTTCTTTCAGGGCTGCACATTTTAGTAAACTTTATTCAGCTATCATAAAAGGTAGCTTTGGCTCTATTATATATCAGTTGAAACCCATTAAAAAGACATGATTTTAAATCACTCGATCAAGTCATAACAATTTGGAAAAAAAATAAAAATGTACTTTTTGTGCCAGGCCCCGTTTATTTATTTATTTTTTTTGTAGAAGAAACAATTTTATGTGCTTAAAGCCTAGACATGTTTGATTTCTTGTTGCACTCCAATGGAGCAAATTATTGGTGCATTCAAATCATGGTCATTGGGTCGCTTTGCAGCAAATCATTTTATTAATAAATATAAACAAGGTGATTTTCAAGGCATTACAGATTGTATTCAATATATTGACAACATGAAAAAGCCCAAAAACTTTCTTTTTTGAACAAGCAGTATTTATATTCTAACCCTGAATGTTGATTTGTGTGTAACGTAGAAACTAAAACAATTATTTTATTGGCATTCAGCAGATTAAACAGGTCAAAATGCCCCAAAGTATCACATTATTTTCTGACTTCAATTTTTTTCCTGCAAAGTAACAAATGCTGAAACATCGTGTCCCCAACTGTGCTGAACTTTTCTTTCAAAAAACAAACAAACATCTATACATTTTATGGGCTATACAGAATATAGGATTTATGAAAATACTTAATAAAAGCTGCACAAATGTGTTTCAAGTGCCAGTAATAATAACTTTAACCTAGAAATAGAGGCCAAAAGGCCAGTAAAAAACAATAAATACATACCGACTAATTGAGTATGATAATAGAGTATAAAAATGTATATTCAGTTAGACTCTGAACATTTGTTATATACAGTCCCTTTGTCGCAAACTAGTTTAAAACAACTGGATAACATTTGCAGGGTTGATTGTTACACAACGTTGCTATGGAACAATTTTTGACTCCGCTGAACAGACAGAAATGATCTCCCTCCTGTTACGCCAAATTCTCCACCAACTGACTGTGTATATCCTGAAAGCTCGGCCGCTGTTTAGCATTTCTCCTCCAGCAACTCAGCATCAAGTCATTATACACGCCATCGGGACAACAAGCCGGCTGGGGCAGGTAGACCTGGAAATATGAAAACAAATCATCTACAAATATGTAATATTTCTGCTCAAACTTACATTGTGTGTTAGATACAGCAAGTTCAAATCACAATGATGGAAAAGATGTTGACATTTGTGAGGCTCACCTGTTTGCCCTGGTCCCTGAAGAACTCGCCTGTGTTTTCAATGACCTGCTCGTCGGAGAGATGGGCGTAAGGTTGCTTTTTACATAGAGTCAAGATCTCCCACAAAGTCACCCCGTATGCCCACACGTCACTTGCCATTGTGAATTTACCCTGGAAATCACAAACAAATCAGATGGAAGATCTACAAAAAAAAAAAAAAAAAAAAATCTGTAAAATAAAATGAGCTGTTTTGTACAAAACAGCGCCCACCAAAATTTGACCCAAAATGCTCCAGAAAATCTGGTCGAATCAGGATATCTGATCCAGCTTTTTTGGGAGTTTTTCTCCATGTCTACAGTTTTAATGACGCCCTGATACGACTGGTCGCTCAGACCACTCACCAGCAAAATGCTTTCCCAAGACATCCAGCGGATTGGCAGTACGGCTCGCCCCTGGATCCGATAGTAATCTCCGCGGTACAAGTTGCGACTCATGCCGAAATCTGCAATTTTTATGGTATACTTCTTCCCCACCAAACAGTTTCGTGTGGCCAGGTCACGATGGACAAAGTTGAGCGAGTTCAAGTACTTCATACCGGAGGCTATCTGCACGGCCATGTCTATCAGTTTGTTGTAGCTAAAGGGCAAAGGTCAGAAAGAGAAAACATTTTGATACGGAATTTAAAATGAAAGCGTAGCGAACTTACCTGACCATCCCCTTGTCTTCTTTTTCGTCCTGTCCTGCCTCACAGTCCTCATCAACCTCCTTTAGTTTGAGATCGCGGAGGAACTGATTGAGGTCTCCGTTCTCCATGTACTCGGTGATCATGCACAGAGGGTCGCTGTCCACACACACGGCCAGCAGACGGACGATGTTGGGGTCCGTCAGGCGAGACATGATCCGAATTTCCTCCAGGAAATCATTCCTAAGGTTCGGCACAGAGAAATGTATAGTGGTATCTCCACTTATGCAATTAATTTGTTCCGGAAGTAATGTCGTAATGTGAATCTTTCATAAGTAGAGCATCTTTTCGCTGGTGTCTCAAATTATTTGCCAACAATTTTGCCTTAAAATGAATCATAACTGGGCAGTTACCTCGCATTCTTGTTGGCATCTTCTCGCAGTGTTTTAACAGCTACGAGTAAGGATGCTTGCTTGGTAGTTTTTTCTCCTGATGAGACGTCATCTAAAAAGGCCTGCATGCCTTCTGCTTCGCACAAGTGCACCTAAGAAACAAAACGGAGAATAATTAACCCTAGCGCAGTATTTTGTCCTATCCTTTGATCTTTACATCAAAGATATTTCGCTTCCAAGGAAAAGCAACGAGGGAGCTGAAATTTCACCCGGATGGTGGCATGTCAAAGTCCAGCATGGTACAACCACTTTGGTTATTACCCTGCTAGGAGTGTGAGAATGATGTGGAAGAAAACAAAAAGCCAAAAACCATCAAAACACTGCACAACATTCCTAAAAGAAAAAGAGGTTCAGATCTACACATACTTCTCCAAATTGTCCCTCTCCCAGTTTCTCTTTGAATGTGAGCCTGTCCCTGGGGAACTCTCTCATGAACGGATCGACGGCAGGAAAGAGATTGAGGTTGACGGCTGTGATGGAGTGGCTGTTGTGCTCTGGCTCCTGCAGGTTGATAATGTCCGCTTCAGCATAGTGGGGGGCGCCGTCGGAAACGCCGGCCGCAACGGCTCTGTTGGAACTGCTTGGTCCTAATAACACACAGCGTAAAAGTAAAAGAACCCCGTTTGTCTCAAAAACCACAATCGCGACCGTCGCAATAAAGGACGCGACCTCACCCAGGTGCCCCGTGAAATGCGCAAACTCGGGCAACCTCCGGATGAGGCGGGAAGGCTCCTGGTAGTCCGAGCAATGGGGGAAGATTCTCTCATAGGTGGAATTGGAGGCGGAGAGAGAGGATGACATGGACGAGCGCAGGAACGAAAAGGCGCGAGTCTGAACGGCAAGACGCGCTGTCAGTTCCTCATCCAGAATTCGCCGCGAAGCCTTTATCAGTAAAAAAAAATTGTCATTTAAGGATCGGTAATGGATACTTGGAAAGACCTGCAACCAAATGATTGTTTCGCACCTTTTCAAGCATTTTTTGCCACACCTGCCGCCACAGGATGATAACGATGACCGTCAAAAGGATGGCAATAATAGCCACCAAGCAGCCAATCAGGATCCTTGTATTACTGTCATCCACTTTGTGAGTTGGATCATCTCCTTAAAACAGATGGGAAACAAGTCTTCAAATACTCATGTACAACTTATTGTTTGGATACTTGAATTATTTAGCCATTGGTACAAGAAAAAAAATAGGAAATTGAGAGATAATTTCGGATATTTTGACTGACCGTAGTCATTTATTTATTTATTTTAAATGTATTTTCCCAGTTTAATGATCAAACCAGAGCTACTCAAACCTTGACTAAATATATAATTTGCACTTGATTGCAAGAAGAAAAATGTCTTTTTAAAGTTATGAATTTTACATAAAAAAACGACAGTACAATAATACCATTTTACTGCCGAAAATGTGTAAATTAGTTATCAATTAAATATAGACTCAAAATGAAGGCCTTACTGCTGGAACTGTCTAAATAGATTGAGTATTTCTTTGTTTACTATTTGACTGTGAGGAGTCTGAAAAGTTACCAGCAGGGGTCAGTGTCTGCACATACAGAAAATAAGCTAACCCGTTTAAGCTTCTCGATGCAATTAGCTGCCCCTAGAGCACAGCTTTTGCACCAATTCTATTCGAGCAATGAATTCTAGATGCATACTGGAGCATTGGTTTCCCCGTGTTTCGTCAAAACCCCGCAAAACATCTGGCACAATCTCAGGGGCCTTCAGTTTGAAATCAGTGAGATAACCGGACCTAACCTGGCAGCGTGTTGGTTGGGTGTCCATGTTTTCGAGGAGACAAAGATGTGTTGTACACCGCAGAGCCTGTCAGTGAGAAGATAGAAATGGAGGAGACATGCATTCAAACGTGATCTGCGTAGCGCGGTACCTGACTGGAAGGCGACTTCGCTCAACAGCATCCAGAGGTCACTGAAGTGAAAACGGCATTTGATGGCCATGGCAGTGCGGTCCCCGAGGGGCACGGTGACAAAACGGGCACTTTGGCTCACGTGGTCTACGGGTGGCCTGAAGGTCACCGGGTCAGATTCCCAGTTTGAGCCCGACCGGAAATAACAGGTGGCCTGCCTGAACATCCGAATCCCTCGACTGAACATGTTATTACAGTGGACCTGTGGAGGAGAATTTAAAAAATGCGAATTTGAAGTTTATTTCTTTTTTCATCTCTCAAACTCCATTTCTACATTTTGCCTCGTTACCTTCACTGAAGTGAAGTTTCGGATGCGGTCGAACTCAAAAATCATTTCCACGTAACCTTTGGGGGAGCTCCTGTTGCTCCAGCCCACGTAATCGTAGCCGGGCCACATGCCGTAGATGTGACTGTGGAGAAAGTCGTCCATGCCCCACGTTCCGTCGGTCAGCTGGCCCAATCCCTTTGTCAATCTGGCGGCGATGCCATGAATAGATATATAAATAAACAAACATACAATATCTCAAGAACAGGAAAAGAACAGTAAACCCTTCCTTGGTCATGTGACTTGCTCGCTTCAATAGCTCTTTTTTTTAAGAGAAAATTTAAAATATTGGTCAGCACAGCATATTATAGTCAAAAATAGATGGTTGGATTGTAAACGGTATTTAAATATGATACTTCAAAGGTGCAACAAAAGTTTTTTGTCCATGCGTCGTGTGTAGAACTCCCTTACTTTTGGGCCGATGCTCCGTCGTACACAGAGTCATTGAAGTAGACATCCAGGCTTCGATAGATCATTTGGTGGCCCTGCGGGATGCTGTAAGACATCAGCCCATCTAAGAGCGAAACGGTTAGTGTAACGGCTGCAAAACTGATATTTTGATCGATGTATGAATCACCAACCCAGCCATTCGCAGCCGTAGAGCTCCACTCTCATGCACACTATCAAAGAGTGGTCGGTCACCGGCATGAAGCGCACATAGCGAGCGATAATGGGAGGCTCCAGGTCCTTCAGCACGACGTCATATGCGTTCCTGTTTCCCTCGATCATCTAATGGAGGGGAGGAACGTGAGAACGCGGGTGTAAATGAGAAGCAAACGAAAGCGAGTGCTGTACACGGCTGGAGATTCGTTCAATGACCGCTCACAAATAGGACAGCTCAGCACCCTCTAGGATGCTTGATGGTGCATTGGAGTTCGCCCAACCGGTCTACAAGTGTGGATTTGGAACAGGCGTTAGACCTTGTCCCTCGGGGAGTCCTGTGGAGGGTGCTTCGGAAGTGCGGGGTACCAAATCCCTAATACAGGCCGTTCGTTCCCTGTGCCACCGATCTTGGAGCCGAATCAGTTTCCAGTGAGGGTTAGACTTCGCCAAGGCTGCCCTTTGTCACAGAGTTTATCTATTACACCTTATGGACAGAATTTCTAGGCACAGCCGAGACGTTGAGGGGGTCCATTTTGGGGGTCTCAGCATCTTTGCTATTTGCGGATGATGTGGTGCTGCTGGTTTCTTCAGACCTTGACTTTCAACGCTCACTGGAGCGGCTGGCGGTGTCAAGTGGCTGGGATGAAGATCAACACCTCCAACTCTGAGACCATGATCCTCAGTCGGGCGGAGCGCCCTCTCTGGGTCGGGTATGAGGTCCTGGAGGAGGTCATGTAGGAGGGTAGAATTGAACAGGAGATGGAAAGGCGGATCGGTGCAGCCTCTGCTGTGATGCGGACGCTGTACCAGACGCTGTACCGATTTACCGGTCAATCTACAGTCCTGCTCCCACTTATAGTCACGAGCTGCGGGTCGTCACCGAATGAACGAGATCCCAGATATAAGACGCCGAAGTGAGTTTCCTCTGCAGGGTGTCTGGGCTCTCCCTTAGAGATAGGGTAAGAAGGTCAATTATCCAGGAGGGGCTCAGAAGGTTCCTGATAGATGCTTAGGGGAATCCTCCAGACCCCGAATGCTTTTGGTGCGAACGGAAAGGGGAACTCAAGCTACCAGGATACAGCGAAAGCTTTACAACCGTCCTATACTGTATATGCAAGATATGCAATGAGACGGACGCGCTCACCTGTCGTCCCTTTCGATCACTCCAGCCCACCCAATTGCTGCCGTCGCGGCTGTACTTGATCTTGTATCTCTGGGCAAACTCATTCCCCATGCCGTCGGCGTGGCGCCCCTGCGTGCCCACCAGTGTGATAAAATGCAGAGAGCGTAGGTCCACCTGGAGATATTCCTTAAGGCTGTCAGATTCTGACAAAACATCAGGGCACCAGGCACCGTCTCCGTCCCCGTTGTCAAAATCAAGTCTGCATAGAAAAAAGGAATTTAGAAAGATAAATAACAACAAGGTTGGATACTAATGACTTTCCTGACCACAGAGAATTTCAAAATGACTCTAAAAGCAGTTGAAAATATATTCTGATCGACTCGAATTTCGGGTTATTCATTTAACCCAAAAAGTTAGTTCAAATGAGTAAGCTCATTTTTGGAGAGTTTCACAAAATATCGGCAACTTAGTACATAGTACTTGGTAGCGTGCCGTCACATATTTTTCCCTGTAAAAAATATGCTTATCCAGGTATCTAAAATGGAGGCAAATATTGATAACTCATTAAAAAACCAAGAGGGGGTTGTACAAAACCCAACAAAATGTGCTTGTTTTTTTACACAAACACCCTCATAATTAGCTTGTTGCGTTGCGACCCCAAAATTTGGTTGTCTAAACAAAGTAGTACCCGATCTTATTTCTTTGCACTCAGTGAAATATTGTTTTCATGTGGTATCTTTATCTGATTTGTAAGTTTAAGAAGAGTACTTTAAGTGGTATGCGTGATTTATTCAGCGACTCGAGAAGATGGATTGCATAGCACAGCATAATACATGACAACATTCTTACAAAGAAAGTAGAACTTGCGGGCATTCTTGGGCCAGATCTCACTGACAGTGAATGCTCTTAACTGAAGCTACACCATCCTTCCTCGCTACAAAATGTAATATCAACAGTGGCCAGAGGCGGCGCCAAAAACAAAGATCAAGCCAGACAAAGCACAAATAAAGTATAGATCCGTAACTGTTAAAGAATAAATTCAGTCGGCTCCAAAACATTATAATTTCGGGTGCGGCCCAGTAGCAGTTGCCGACCTCTGCTCTGTAAATATTATATTTCGATTCATGTTTTCTGTCCAGCATTCCCGCACATTCCAGTGACCTGCAACCCTGTCAGTTGGTATTTGGACATGAAAGGAAGATGTGGTAACCTTGTGTTCCATATCATCTCTGCAGAGGTGAAACGAAAGAAAGGTTTCACTATTGAAAATGACCCTGAGATGAAATAAACGAGACCATACCTCCCAAATTTTGCAGCAGTCGACTCTGACCACTGACTGGAAGCGGAGATGTCTTCATCCTCAATCTGCCCCCCAGTCATACCCAGAGGATAACGACACGTTTCTGCAAAGGCACAAGGCATCCTTGATACGCCAAGGCGCTCGCATACCGTATGGATTTGTATACAGTCGGTGTATTTACAAGTCAAGTGTGGAGGTGAGTTGTGTGTGTTTTTTTTTTTTTTTTTTTTTGCCAGTCCCCTTCCTGCGGCCCTGCAAGGCCCCCGCAGCCGAACAGAGGCGTCAGTGTGTAAACGCCAGTCTCGGGAGGCTCGCTCTTCAATGTTCGCTCCTTTTTCCAGAGCTCCGCCACAACCACGTGAGACACATGTTTGACTTTCTAACGTCAGGCTTTTAACTTGAACGCCAAATCGAACAAAAGCTTAAATGTCACAGCCGCGACTTTTTGTACCCGCGCCACCTCGCCGGCAATTACGAAACGCTGTCGCTTAAGTCACTTTCCCTCCAAAATGTCTGTTATATTTGAGCGGCAGGACAAATCTGCTTTATGCTGTGAAAATATTCAAAGTGGGCTGAGTGCGTAGCTGTGTGCTGCCCACGGCTACGCCTAAAAACCGCTTGTGAAAGGTCTGCTTGTTCGGACGATATTTGCTGTCTTACGACGGGTAAACCGCACACACATGCGCGCGCCGGCCTGGATTTTTAGCCCACCCGCCTGATATTGCCTTTGCCGCCATATCTCCATTATGCAAAGGTTATTTTAAGATCATCCGGCTTGCGCATGGAACGTTAGCTAACCGAATACTTTTACAGATCGGCAACATCTGCTTCTGTTGGGATTTGACTCTTGTAAAACTCACTGAAATCACATTGCGCGCACACACACACACACACACACACACACTAGAAGAAGAATACCTGGGTTAACTTGACAACGTGCTGCAGCAGCCAGCAGGACAAAGAGAACATGACGCGCTACCTCTTTTCTGCCCATGACCTTTGTCGTTTCCCGAGCAGTTGCACACCTGCATCGACACAGAAGAATATCGAGAAAATATACGCAAACTCGAGGTGTCCTCAAACAGATGAACTGAGCTCAATTCATTACAGTTATAGTCAAAGCGTTTTAATCGCATTAATCTGATGTTAAATCTCTAGTTTGACGCTTTCTTCATGCTGATTAGATCGGCTTTTGTGCATCAAGCTTGTGCTTGAGTTGGAGGCTCATGTTGTGGGTGCGAGGGTAGTTTTGGGAGCAGAAGCAAAACGTGAAAACCGAGGCGTATTTGAGGGTTGTGAGTCCGATGACCGCTAAAATTAGATGAAAAAAATGCCGCAAATGACACTCTTTGTTAAAGGTAGAGCTATATGCATTATTTATTTAGCCTGCCACATAAATGCGAAGCATCCAGATGGCCACAGCTAACGTTAGCAACAGAGATGCTAATGCAGTAAACCATTGCCAAACTCTTTGCCAAACTAAACACGAATACACAAGTCTGCGATGGACACGAGGGATAATATTTCTATATATATATATATATATATATATATATATATATATATATATATATATGCACGAAGACACACTAGGTTCTTAGTAATCCTCTGATGTCTCCTTACAGCAGTCCTCGATGTGATGAATGCCGTTAAGATGCAAAAACTGGCCTATAGAGGAAACTAGGCTACCTAATGAAAACATAAAACATGATAATGTGTTCCAAAGTAATCGTCTGCTGATCCGGCCTTCTGTGAGTGCATTTCCTCTCGTCTTTATCTGTATTGTAGGACACAAACTTAATGCAAAGATGGTAGCCAATATCAACTTTAAATATCAACATGGATACAATGATTATAAGAACGATATACAAAATATGGATTGGACTTACTCGTGTTAGTCTTTGCTAGTCGGAAAAAAAATCCTCATCTTCCACTCAGTGAACTGCTCTGGACTTTACGGTGGAAAGAAGAGGGAGAAAGAGAGAGAGGGAGAGGAAACGGAGGCTGGTGGAAAGAAACGGAGAAAATAACACACTTTGGGGTTTTGAGGGGGAGGCCAACCTCCCAGAATTCCACCTGATTCACAAATGGTTGAAATTATGGTGTGCGCGGGCACACACGTGTGTCTGCCGTTCTTGGATGGATACTTGGACAAATGCTTTGAAAGACAGATTTTAAGGTTTCAAAAATGACTGAGATTACAATTTGCGTTCATTTCATTTGAAGATAAAAGTTGCGCCCGCGTTTCCCACCTGATTGGAAGCGTGATTTTAATAGTGACGTTAAGGGACACAGTTTGTTTTGATTGAAATTAAAGCGGCTAGTTTTCCTTCTTAACTTTATACTAGTTTATAATTTAAAAAAAGAAAACAGACAGTTGTTAGAGACTTGATAAAAATACAGTTTGACTAATTCCTAAAATAATTGCAGTCTTACTTGACAGATGAAACCACACATTTTTGCACCGGTAAAATTCATAATTATTTAACAATATGGCAAATTTGTTTTCTGTAATCTGTATTGCGTATCTGTGCTTGTCTGTATTGTGTATCTGTATTTGTCTGTATTTGGTACACGCAGCATCCATTTCAACCTGTTGTGCCTGGAAGGGGGCTCCTCCCACCTGAGGTCCCTTCTGAAGGTTTCTGATTTTCCCCAAATTGGGGTTTTGGAGTTTTTTCTTCCCTTTCTGGGAGCTTTGAGCAGGGGATGCTGTTGTGTACCTAGAACAAAAAGATGTCTCCGTACGACTTGACATGACCTCTTTTCACCCTTTGAGACTTTGGTAATTCAGGGCTAAACAAATACATTTTGATTGATTGATTGAATGATAATCAGCAACGTTTATAAATGTAACTAATACAGTTGGATACTTGCAGTCACACACAGCGCTCCAGTTCAGCCGGGGGTTTTCGAGAAATTTTCCTTTAAAGCCGCAACGGTGAGCGCATGATTTGACCCGGGGCTTTCCTTTGATCCAAAAGAGAAGAGCGACGACCCGCTCAGCTCTTGTGGCCAGAGAGAAACAGCACTGGTGTGAGGAGGTGGGCTGTTATAACATGAAATGAAAGTAGTAGTCAGCTCCTGGGGGTCCACCCACAATCGCTATCAAGTGTCAGCAGCTGCGCTACAGGGGTCTGTACGCTGAGTGTGGGCAAACGAAGTGGCGGATTTTCATATTTTCCATCCAATTTGCAGTCTTAGCTCAGTGTGACATCAGGTTCCTCAACTTTGGAGTTGTTGGCTGGCCAGGAACAAACTTGAAGAGGAACCTCTTAAACTCTCTCACAAGGAACGGCGGAAATTTTCTTGCCCGACATTTTTTAGATTTTGGAATATGTATATCATATATGGTTACTTCCGCTTCATCTACTTCATAATATGTTCAGAATGTGAGTCTATTCTTATATTAGTGCCTTGTTATCGCTAGCTTTTACTGCCTTTATTGCCTACTATCGTCTACTTTATTATTTGCTCTATTGTGTGGAATGGAAGTCTGCTGGGAAATGAACAAAGTAAGAATTTTATGACAAGAAAACTCTTGAAGCTCAAATGATTTCAGTGGCCATCTCGTGTACAAAAACAAAACTTCTTTTAGGACTGGAACTCGCTTATTTTGATGCTTTATTCATCTGTTGATTATTTTGTTGATTAATCGAAATTTAAATGGATCATCTTTTCATTTCCACGCCTTAATCTGTTTTTTAAACATCTTTTTTTTCAGATGGAACCGAACTAATTATATTCATTTACAGGTTGACCGCACTTGAGGCTAAGAGGCCGAACCTACATGATGTGAGTGAGGAATGGAAAATCAGGGAAAATGGAAAAGAAAAACAGACAGGATACACAGGAGAGGACATTTGAGGGAGAACTCAACTATGTCCACAATTTAGTCATCAAAAGCTGTCTTGCATTCATGCATGCAAAACTCAGAGTGACAGTTAGCCAGCGGTATTGCAAGGCACAGATTTGTTTTATGCGCCATTCCAAAAGTGCTCCCATAGAGCGCGGCAGAAGCCTTACCGCAATATGGTGTTAATAAATCATGCTTAGCATGGGGGCTGTAAAGACCACACAAAGTGTGATGTTGCCTTCAGCAATATTATACGAAACTAACCCCTCCCCCCCGTTCCAAAAAATAAAACAAGACAACCATTCATGTCTAGAAACTCATGTTTCATTTTCTATGCCAAAAGCAAACAGGATGTCGGTCCCCAGTTTTCTTAAATGAGAGACAAAAAAAAAAAAAAAAAAAAATCCTCGCTGGATGTGTCACACGTATTATAACCACAGTATGGTTGGTATGGCAACAAGCATGAAGCGCCGTGATGTCGCCAAGGCGGGAAGCCAACCTGTTCACAATCGGGAATATACACACATATATTACACAAGAGTCTGTGACACAATTTGCACTTTTGCAAAGCATGCTGAACGTTGAAGAAGAAGCTTTGGTTTTCATGATTATGCTTAGCAATTGCGACCTTGTTTTCAAATGAAATGTGATGAGCAAAATTAATCACTTTCTTCATCATACGCATCATTCAGGAAAAACTCAGCAATTACCCGTACTGCGGTGACCATAAAAATATAAATGCATTTCTACTGATAAAGGTTTTCCTCAAAATAAACAGCATC
The DNA here is from genome assembly GCF_059441005.1 of Hippichthys cyanospilos. Lineage (NCBI taxonomy): Eukaryota > Metazoa > Chordata > Actinopteri > Syngnathiformes > Syngnathidae > Hippichthys > Hippichthys cyanospilos. The sequence continues at coordinate 1,843,527 of NC_142380.1, forward strand.
TTACACCAAATCAGCACGCCAGGCAGTATGAAGAATTACATACAATTAAAACGCCGTCTCATTTACAGCTTGTGCGAGTGTTGCTGTTTTTGCCCCCCCCCCCGGATGTTATATTGTTCCCAGCGTGAAACAGGCAAAATGTCAACTAAACATTCCAACATACTGGAAAATACATTCATACATACGTAAGATTCATACAGTGAATGCTAAAAATAAAGCCAAAAAAAAAAGCATATGCTTTTAGCATTTAGCTAGGCAAATTCTTGTTGGAACACGTTTGCAAATACAGTACATTCAAACACCGGTTCAAAATGTTTACCCGACGTTGGCAGGTTGATGCTTCCGTCGTACTGAACTGTCTGGCAGCAGAGAGCTAGACAACGTTTTAATATATAAGTGTAGACAATCTTCAACTTAGCTAAAAACACAAACATTTCTTTTCACATTAGCGTTTGCAGAGGTCTGGATAGTTTCATTCTTGCTACTTCTTTGACATTTCTTATTCAACATGCACGTATGACAAGTGTGATTTCAAGCCTATAACATTCACAATTTTAGACGTTTTGTTCGCGTAACATCTTTTCACTGCATCAAATGTAAAATATCAGCAATTTTCATCCGTCGTTGCAATCGTCATAGTTTCGTCAGCCCGCCACGCCCCTTTTGGCTTGCAAAGAACAAATTTGCATTCTTTCTCTGATTGGCTGTTGGCCAGTAAATGCAAGATAGAAGTTTTATAATTTGTAGTAATACTAATAATAAAGACGTTTTTTTTAGTAAACTCAAGCTAAGCAATACTTTGTTTTACTTGTAGTGTATCTGACAGATGAAACGTAGACAAATTTAGACAGATGCTAATGGAATCTTCTTTGATAGTTATAGGGCAAGGAGATGAGAACAGACATCCACCGGTTGGATGTCTAAAGCATTACAATGTCATTCAGTGGACATGATTGTTAATTGAACTCCTGTCCCCTGCATTTCTCAAATGTGGTATATTAAACACGATGGTGTAATGGACTAGGGTTAAACGCCTTTGCTGTTTTTATTTTTGTGTTACACTTATATTACTGTGTTGTGTTGCAGTGTAACTGCAGAATCGCAGACATGGTGTTAACTTGAAGAGTAAGTACTAAAATAGAAAACATACTTGGTGTGAGTGAAGACAGGAGTAGTCCAGCACCGGACAAATGATGGACCAGAAAAAAAGTCAAATGTCACCCTCTAGTGGTGGCGGAAGTTGGGCAAAAATTCAGCGACGGACTGACGATTACAATTTCGTCCGGCTTGAAAAGAAATGGCGGACCGACGACGGCGGAAAGGGGGCGGGGCTCTGACGAACGACCAGCAAAAAAACGTAAGTCGCCCACCTCTGAGAAATTCGCCCTAATCTAGCCGAGCGGTTAGACTCGGAGTGACCTATTTGAAAACGTACGCTTTTGCAATGCGGTTTACTCTGTGCCTCTACCTCTAAACGGCCATCTCGTCGCCCAAACAGTCCGACAAACTCTCCGTGTTCAACACGTGGAAGAGTCGAGCGGCGCCGTCCGACCCGACTCCCTCCCCGTGCCCCCAACTGTCCCGGTCGTCGCTCTCGTCCGTGTTGGATTCATACTCCGATCCGATTCCCGATTCCCTGAACCGGAGGAGCTCCAGCGCTCCCATCACCCGCTCGCCCATCAGCGGACTATCGTCCGGGGGCTCGTCGCCGGGCGTCGCGGCCGCCCCCGGGCTTTGCTCCTGACCGTCTGGACCTCGCGAGGAGAAGCGGAAGCACTCCAGACGTACGGCGTTGGCGCCGAGGCCCAGGGGACTGGTTTCGGCGCCCGTGGTGCTTGAAGAGCGGGACCCCGGGAGGAAAGACACCCAAGCGCTCTCGCTGGCCTGGTTCTGGGAGAGAGAGCCCAGCGGGCCCGTTGAAGGAGATGGTGTGAGGGGTTCGCTGAGCGTGCTGGCTGGGCGCGCACGAAAAGTGATCTCCAGAAGACTGTCCTGGGAGCCCACTGGGGACACAAATTGAAGGACGTTTGTGAAACAAGACCAGGAGGAAGTGGACCTCCGTAAAATAAGCAACACATATGATTGCGTCCGTACCATAAATTGATGGTGCGGTGCATTTTATAGTCGGAAATTTACAGAAGGTATTTCGATCCACTGCTACCTTGACCTATAAATCTAGTCCACTCACTTGATGTTAACTGTCCACCAGCTTTGAGCTCAAGTTCCTGGATCTGTTTGACCAGCAGGGAAATGTGCTGAAGCAAGTCAGTGTTCTGCTGCAGCAGCCTCTGGACTCTCGTTTGGGCCTCGCTTCGAGCGCAAACCTCCACAGAAAGCTGGCCCCGCAGCACGTGCACCTGAGCAGAACAAAACAAACCCAAATTAGCCGCGTAAATTTTGGGCTTTGTTTCTCGTCTGGTGGGATTAGTGTCTCATCCCATTCTTATTAGATGATAACAAAACTGAAAAAAGAAATCAAAATGAACATTCAATTCACAGTGTGGACAGGATTTTGTCCATTCCTTTGATCTTTGCATCAAAGACATCTAACATCACTGGGAAAGCGCTGAAAGAAGACACTAGGGAGCTGAAATTTCACCCAGATGGTGGCAACATGTCAAAGTTCAACACGGCACAAGCCATTAGTTATCACACTACCGAGAGCGCGCAAGGCCGACGTGCAAAAAAATGACCCAAAAAGGCTCAAATACTGCACAAGGGTTAAATGGCTGAATACCTGAGCTGATGCCGCCAGCGCCTGTTGCTCCTGCTGCTGCAATTGCTTCTGCAAGAGTTGCACCTGGTGCTCCGAAGCGCTGGGGGCCTCGGCGGCTGACTGAGCCGCACCAGAAGCTTTGGCCATCGGGGAATTCAGCAGAAGAGAGCCGCCGTTGGAGCCCTGCAGCCACAGGACATTGCATATTTTGATATTTTTTTTCAGCCGGATCTCATATTCTGCGGGCGTACCAAATAAAAAGTCTGCTGCGACTAAATTGTCTGAAAGCATCCATAAATGTCACTTGGAAGGGGGCGGGGGAAAAAACTCTGCTGGTGTTTGAATGGAATAACAAGCGAGGGGCACTAAAATGATCAAGTATAATTTACGGTCTCTACCTTCCTATTATTACCAAGGACCTGTTTGTTCCTCTCCTGGTCTGATGAAGTGTTGCACTCGATGCTCTCCTCTGTTGTGGCTTCAAGGTCGGTGTCCTCCGACAACGCAAACCTCTTGTCTGCTGCGGGGAAAACAGAAAGGGGCATTTCACGCCGTGTTTTCACCCGCTGGTGGACGGCGAGTAACTCAACCGTAGAGCCGCAAGAGCGAACGATTTAATCAATGCCTCGGTGGCGCTAACGCGCAGATGCAAGGAGGGCGGGGCAATAAATCCTTGATCTTAACATAAAAATATCAAGAAGCACATGAGATTCATTGTCTGGACCTATAAATATGTCAAATTACGTCTTTGGGGTTAAATGAGTTTATTCGATTTGAAGATTCGCTAAATTGTGAAATGGAGATTTTGCAAAAGTGGCAGAATGCTTAATTGTGCCATTTTAAAGGACAGTCAAATTTTTTTTTAGTTATTTTTTGCATTAAAAAGTTAATATTTCGCATATAATTATCTCTTTTAGTAAGAGACATTTTTAGACACTGATTTAGGCTAACACGAAAAAAAATATTACTAAAAGAGTTAATTATAGACAAATTATTAACTTTTTAATGCTAAAAATTTCTAAAAAAATCGACACGTTAAGACTTGAAAAAATATATATTAACTTAGTATTAACTTTTTAATGTTGACTCGTAAGCACTAAAAAAAAATATATATATATTATATATATATATATATATATATATATATATATATATATATATATACACATATCAAAATAAATAAATGCACTATCCCTTTAAGAATGTTATGCACAAGCTGTGAATGTTACGTTGATGTTTAACCTTTGACAACAGCGGCATTATTTCTCTGCAGCAGGAAAAGCGCAGACTGTGTGTCACCTGGCATTGTGTCAGGCTCCTCCTCCTCCTTCCCCTCCTCGTCCTCCGGGTCGTCTGTTTTCTTCTGCAAGGTCAGCTGGTGGCACACGTCAAACGCCTGACCCACCGTCCGCACAATGCGCATGGCCTGCGACTTGGGACGGGGGAAGCAGAAGAGCAAGCAGAAGAGCGAGCTAATAAAGGAACCCGAGAGCGGCGGTGGGAGAGAACGGGAGAAGCTTTGACTGCTCCTGTATTGATTCTGCTGCCACGCTGATGAATTGGTTGGCTCACACTTAAGTAATTACGTCCTTAAGTCCAGATTTTATGAAAGGACGTTAAAAAAACAAACAAACGACACACCTATTTTACATTAAAAGAGACATTGAAAAACAATTTCAGGTGTCTTAATAACCCTTGCGGCATTATGTTACAAAAAATGGACATTCCTTTGATTTTTTTATGATATCATAAAAGAATCGATGGGGAAACAAAACCCTAGGGTGCTGAGATTTCCAGCAGATGATTAAAAATGTCAAATTTCAAAATACAATGATTCTGACATTTCTTTGTGATTGCAGATGGCCGTTTAGGATTTTATGTACAAAAATAACCATTGTCCAAATTTTGGACCATATAAAACCATTATAATTACCATTTCTGATATTCCTTTTAATAGAATTCATGACATTGATTTTTCTGCAATTTTTGCAACATTCCGTTGAACAGCGATCAAACTATGTCCGCAAATTGAAAAATCTTTGTTGACTTGCGTTTTCACCCCGAGACAGTAGGTGGCGGTAAGGACCAGTTAATGATCGGTTAAGGCTTCCTTAGAAAACAAAATAAAGATATACAAAGTTTTGCAAAGGAGGAACGATAACGCAATTTAGCAAAACGTTTCTTCATGTTGCAATTAATTTAAAAACTCCCATCGTTCTCCAGACAATGTCAAGCAGAGAATAAAACACACACACACACACACACACACACAGATCTCATTTCTCTTCCAACTAAGATGATGAATATTAAGCCTCATCTTGGAGATAAATATGTACCTTTGCCTCTCTGTGTATTCATCACTATACATACGCTTGCTGGACTAGCCATGGTTTTGGTTAAAGTCCACGTGAATGGACTGGAACATGAATAGAATTCATCTTACCTTTCTCTTTGACTTGAAGACATTGCAGCGGAAGCTATTGCTTTCTCCTTCTCGCGCTATGTAACTGAAGATCTTCAGGTCTTGTGCATCGTGTGAGACATAAAAAATTCTGGTGACAGAAACAAAGAAAAACCAAGATTTTATTTATATATATATATATATATATATATATATATATATATATATACATATAATTATTTCGGCCTATGCGGCCCGGTACCGGTTGATCCGCGGACCAGTACCGGGCCACAGACCGGCGGTTGCGCACCTCCGCTCTAAACTACAGCTTACAAAGTTTAAGAAACACATGTCAGAATTAACTAAATATAATGAAAGATTTAAAACGTTTCTACAAACCCGATCCCCACCTGAATATCGGATCCTGCGTCACCAAGATCGTACTCTCGTCCCACGACCAACCTTTTCGCTGTCAGGACGAATAAAAGCGAGACTCGGCGTTAGCATTCAACGTCGCCATAAAACGTCCCTTCCCGAGACCGACCTTCTTTTTTCTTAATATCACTTTGACGAAATCCGTGGAGACAACGATGTTGACCTTCTTTTTCTTGATGTTCTTCAGTTTGAATTCGTACTGCGGAAAAACAAAAAACAGTCGTTAGCGTTTCAAGGTCGCCCAATCAAATTAGAAGAGGTTGAAAAACACGCCGGCGGAGGGAGTGATGAATACCGCGCACTCCCGCCGAGACGGCTCTCTTCACTCGGCTCCAGATGATATATTGGAAAGGAGAGACGGGATGGTCCAGATAGTGGGACGCTTTTGATGATCGTCCTCTCAGAGGAAATACAAGCTTGAGTAAACACGCCGGCCCTTTCCGTTTCCCCTTCTGGAGTCGAAGCTTTCAAATTGAGACTTCACAGCGGGCGCTCGAGACGTTTGGCGCGCTTTCATCACCCCGCATGAATAACGGCGGCGTTTTCCCGATAGACGTCCGGGCCAAGTCGCGCGTCGCGTTTGAAAATATCAGACCGCGACGCGGCGCACTCGGTCAGTCCGGGATATTCCCCCACGCCTAATATTCGAAATGCGATTCAACAGATGGCAAAAAATCGAATATTAATTGTGATGCGTTTTCGTAAAACACGGCTTATGTCGCAAAATAAAAATGGAGTTGTTTATATATTCTAATTCCACACTTTATTTAAAATGATATATACGTAATACGTGGAGGTTGACAAAGTTACAGACCTGTGTAACATCGTTAAATTCCAACCATCAGGAGGAATGATGATGTTTTCTTTTGCCAATGGCCAAATAATTGGAAAATAACATCAAATAATAAAACATCATCCATCCTGTCTATGTGTGTGTGTTCTCGAGTTTAGTTTGGAAAAGCTGCATAATCTTCGTTGTTGCTATCGTTTGCTGTGAGTGCTTTGCATTGATGAGGTAGGCTAAACCTGAGTTGCTTCTGCGGGAAACAAGCACTTTCTTACAAAGAAGGCATATCACCCTATTTTCAAGTGAAATGAACCTTAAGTTGGACCAACACCACACACACATACATGCACACCTACACACACACACACACACACAACAGGAGCCTATTAGGTTCTGCAGAAAACAATGACAGCCAATAAGCCAGTCAATTATTTTCTCTGTTCAATATCCTGTTGAAGGCTATTTCTACAGAAATATAAAAACTATATTTCTACACAATTCAGAATGAATAAGATGTAACTATGAATAAAGACGGAAATGATGGAGAACTGCAGATATTACCTGCATATTCGCTTCACTTCAAGCATTGATTGTGAGTCACTGTATTGCGATGCAGCAAAAGGGAGGCTCCTTACAATAGAGCTTTGTTTTATGAGGTTTTATGCGGTAAAATGTCATACGGCGTGTGCAGCACTTGAATGCATTCGGTGGCGTCACCGTGGATGGGAGTGCCATGAGCGGGATGGAAATGGCTTAACTTGTGCAGTATTTTGACCATTTTGGGTCATTTTCGCGCATATCGTTCTCGCAGTATTTTAATCCAAGGGGCGGCATGCTCTTGGTAGTTTAATAACCAACATATTTTCAAATACGTTTGAAGATATTTAATACATTTGAACCTACTTGTAAAAATGTTTAAACGTACATGCTAGCGTGTTTTTCTAGACGACGCGTAACCTGGAATTTCGTACGTGTTTTTAAACACACTTGGCGAGTAATGATTCCGATTCTCATCCCGAACCTAAAATGGCAAAAAACCTCGTCGGAACTGAAAGCGTACATGACTTTGGGGACATTTCGTATATCGCTGATGTTAGCGCAATCCCCGTTTTTCCAAAATTAGTTCATCGTGAACGTTACCTCTTCAAGACTTTTGAATTTCGATCGTGTTTTTAAACACATTTGGCGAGTAAGGTTTCCGATTCTCATCCCGAACCTTAAATTGCAAACAACCTCGTCGGAAATGAAAGCGTACCGTAACTTTTGGGACGTTTCGTATATCGTTGGTGTTACGTTACCTCTTCAAGACTTTTGATTGGATGATCATTTGAATATGTACTGACCAACCTTGAATTTCGGGGGAAAAATATCCAATTCACTTTACGTTTCAGTCCCATTCCAGCAGCATTTAATTTCTCGGCCACGTTTGCGCCTGAGGACAGCTGACCGAAAAAGCGACATATGAAAGGATTTGGAAAATGGAGATGAAATTTCCTCAACATATGCCAATAAGGCATCACTCCCCCAGATGTGGATTAAGTCCTCGTGGCGTGTCATCGAGGACGCGGCCGACCTCTTTGCCGCTCAATAAGTTGGGCGTGAGATTAGATCTCGCCGCTGACCAACAGACAGTAAATCCTGTCCTCCAGCGCGTCTCCCTAACACCGCAGTGAGAAGTAATTGCTCTGCAGTCGCCGGCCTGCCCTGAGCCTCGAGAGATGTTGATTTTTCAAACGGGCCGGCGTATAAACCTCGGGCATCAAGTCGGAATATGGATGTCATTTCGGAGCTCCCGAAAGATTAGAGGGTGCGTGGAGAATATGATTTGGCACAGCTGGATGAAGGGGGGGGGGGCGCAAGGTGTGACATCAAACACGGCCGTCAGCAAGCGCACACACTTGATCGATTTTCTCTGCGGGTATGAAATATTTGCCCGTCTTACTCGAATTCTTCTCATGGCGGCAACTATTTCCATGCGGCTGCCAGGGCGACCCACTTCCAAGCTGCCGATGTACTGTCAAAATACAAAGGGAAATCCATGTCAGAGAAAATCACCGCACACTTGTTACTCTACTGCAGTGCGATGGGGGGGGGGGGGGGGGGGGGGGGGGGGGCATGCAGATGACCCTGGCTTGGTTTTTTCATGTGAAGTGTAATTGCAATAAAATAAGCCTTTTCTTTCAGGCACTTTGATGCGCTTGTTCTTTTTTTTTCCTGTTTTAGACTAAGCTGTAACCAGTATAAACGCTGTAAAAAAATAATTAACAGTTGATCTATATTGCTTTGTTTGTTAATGTTAGAAAGGATACAGGTTTTGGTACAATTTTTACAGATAATATTCTGATTTATAGTCAGCTTGTCATGCACTTGGTTAATTTTTGTTTTAGATTAAGCTGTAACTTGTATAAACACTGTAAAACATACTTAATATTTGATTTATATTGCTTTTTTTTGTTAATGTTAAAAAGGATACAAGATTAGGTACACATTTTTTTTAGATAATAATCTTATGTACAGTCTGCGCCTCATGCATGTTATTTTTTTTTCAGTTTTAGACTGAGCTGTAAACTGTATGAACACTGTAAAAAATAATTAACAATTGATTTATATTGCTTTTTTTATTTTGGTAACGTTAGAAAGGATACAGGTTTAGGTATACTCATATCTATTATATATAATAATCTTATTTACAGTGAAGTGGAGGGGGGCACAAAAAGTTTTCTCTCCTGGGGGGGGTTGGCAAAATACAATTGAAAAGCACTGTTCTGGTGTCATATTGCAGCATCGCAAACTTATTGACTTCAAACAAAATTGGAGGACCGAAATGACGAGGGCAAAACGATGGCGACGCCAACAAACAAGACGCTTAATCATTCAGAAAGACAGAAAACGAAGAGTGACTATTTGTCACAAAATCGTTCCACGATGAGCAAGTAGGGGGTGTGCGGGGGGTCGTCAGTCGTTACCTTTGCTTCGAAGCAGACTCCATGCTGGAACACCTCCTCGTTATGCATAGGGATCCTCAAATCGAGGGAGTCGTCCACCAAATTATACTTGGTCACCCCTGGCATCGCTCATTTATCGAATGAACGCCCACTCGACACTTAGTTGGCCTCGCGAGCACGGATGGGCATCTTCCTCTTCACTCCCTGGAGGTCATCCGGGTCGAGATGTTACCGCTCCAGACGGATCGATGACTTGGGCTTGTGGAGCTGATCGGTGATTGATGCGCGCGAGAACCGAAGCCCCCCCACCTCTCCCCCTCCCCCTTCCCCCCCTCCGGTCCTTTCTCGGAGGCACGACGGATTTACGCTCTGCAGACGAGTCTTGTTTGCTTCCAGTTCTGCATCCGGCGTCCGCTTGTTGCAAATGCGAAACGTTGACAAAGCGGCGAGCGCTTATCAGCCTTTAAAGTGGGAGGAAGAGAAGAGGCAAGTGTCTTTTTTTTTCCTTCCCCCAGCACAGCATGAGTGGATGTTGTTTGTTTGTGTGACATCTAGTGGTAGCACCAGGAACAGACTGTACTCGTTTGATTTATTCAGTGCGCCTCAATTATATTTTGCAAAGCCCCCCCCAGGAAAGAGACACCCACCCCCACTTTCATAAATGAGGTGATTATCTATAACAAACGTATGCCTAAAACATTTTTTTATATTGACAAGGAAAAAACATTATAAAACAACTTTTAACTACTGTAAACTACTTTTTTTTTTTTTTTTTTGTTAACAGCATTTATTCAGGTTAAAAGTGTGTCCAAGCATATGGCCTGCGGGCCGGTTATTGCTTTTTTTTCCAGTTTTGGACAGTAATAAAATATACTAATAAATTATTAACGCAAATGTTTTATGATTAATCATGATGTTGTGTTTTTACTATTTTGGACAGCAAAAAAAAAACCCAATAAATTTGAAGTTAATATTTTAAAGTTTTTTTTTTTGTAAATTCTTTTTCATTGGTCCATCCCACTTTGGAATAGATTTTGCCCCATAAGGCCAGCACAAACGACCCCCATGTGAAGTGTAATTGCACATCCGCGGCACTAGGTGGTGCAGTCACACTCTCATCGTCATTTAAATCACATTGATGACTAATGTGATTTAAAACAGCTTGTTTTATACATTTTTTCTTTGGGTTGAATTATTTTTAAAGATATTGGTTTACTGTGTTCATGTTCCAGATCTATTTACATTTATTATTTATTGTTTTTTGTTTTTTTTCCTCAGAATCAAATGGTTCAGTTGGTTGACAATCTGAACACTTTTTATTTACAATACCTGTTCAGAGATCTTAATGTGCCAGTGCTTGGCGGTCATGCGATATACAAAATAACAACCAACAGTTCACGGAATTATTATTACTTCACATTATATGTATGAAGAACAATGAACACTTTGGTTAATAGCCAGTATTCCCTTTTTATTACTTGGTACAAGATAGTTGAATGATGTGTTTGGGTAAATGTCACATGACCAAAATGCACATGTCACGTGACCAAAACTTGCCCGTAAAACCCTTGTAAAAGCGGAATATTTGATTCATCTATTTTATTGGATGCATTATATCGTGCACCCATGATTTCCGTTTTATCTTTCTGTCCAGCAGGTGGCAGCAAAGCTCTTTGTTTTGGCAAAGGCCAAATTAACCAAGCAGAAAAGTGCATGTCAAACTCATGAGAGGTTTTGCTCCTTCACCTGTGTCATGCAGCCCCCTTAGCTTTTTTTTTCTTGACTGTGTTTTACTTCTACCATCAAGGTCAAAAGGAGCAGAAGACCCTGTCCACCTTTCCGGGGAACAAAGTGTCCTGGAGAAATAACTTGGAGCGGGCAGAAATGCTCTCTCATATTCACAAGGAGGCCTTCCCATGTGAATGACTCATATGGAGTACCTTTTTTTCCTTTTTTTTTGTCTTACATCGTCTAATACTGTCTTACACAGGGCTCGATTACGGAACACGCATTCAATTTTCAACAAGGGTCAAGTTTATCTTCTTATCTAATCTAACCACCCAAGTGTTTCACCGCCATGTCAGAGCGGTGTGTTTTGTCTGAAGTAATTGCAGTGTCATGATACACCATACTCAGAAGCGTTAGTAATATTTCGAACCTCGAATGCCACTAAAGGAGATTACGCACATGAATTGAGTGACATTCAAAATAAGCTCCTTTCTGATTGTTGCGTTCTATTTAGCCGCGTTGCATTTTATGGATTCACGACAAGGCCCGAAAGGCAGATTGTCCCCATAGTAGAATGGTTCGACCCGACTGGTCCACCTCTCGTTACCTGTCGAGAAAATGATTTATTTTTGTGTCCCAAAAGAGGATAGTTTAAAGTTGAATATTTTTTTCTGGACAGATATTTATTCGTAATTATTTCTTTTTCAGAACAGGTATGACGCTTTATGTTCATTATTTTTGGGGCGGACAAGTATTTATGAATAGTTAAGTTAATAATTTATTCTGTTAACAGATCTCCACTGTAACCCCAAAACAGGATGCTCCATATTTAATATTTTTCTGTGGACAATATATATATATATATATATATATATATATATATATATATATATATATATATATATATATATAAATGTTTATAAATTAGGGTATTTCTTTTTGACATTAGATTTCTTCTATGATCCAAAAGAGGACACTTTTGGTTGATAGTTTTCTGTGGACCAATGATGACAATAAAGCTTGAAAGGGTCAAAGGTTTGATAAATCAGACACTGATTTTAAAGCCAAAAAGCTTTGCAATGTTTGGATTTTTTATCGTTCAAATCATCCTTAAGAGCAGCAACAAATTTATTAGGAAAAAATGCACCTTTTTAGAGTTAGCGTATTTATCTTGCGAGGTGTTATTTTGACACCTTAAGTGCAAGAAACGTACGTCAGCGGGCATCAAGTCCACTTTAGCTCTGATTTACTGAGTGCTCCCAGGATCCAAATCAAACAAAGCGGTACAGTTTACACACTGAATTAAGCTCACTCCTAAAAAGTCTCCTAGTTACCCGAGGTCTTGGCGACGCTCGAATTTAGGTCATGGCTTAGCAATTCACATATGAACTGCAGCCTTGCAGTTTTAAAATTTGAATGTAGCCTGACTTCTATAATCCCTCCCAAAAAAGCAAGTCTCTCACCGAAGCCACACGCCACAACAACGCGGATGGATTTGCTGAATTCCCGAGGCCCCGCCTCTGAAAGTAGCTCTTGTGTTCATCCTTGTTTTGTCATGTGATCGGTCCCCTGTCCTTTTTATAAAATTTCTTGGGTATTCTGCCATTGTGTCCATCTACAATAGGTTGCTTTCTTCAGGCTCGGTGGTTTCATCAAGTTAAGTCAGAGGTATAAAATTATATTTTTTTTTTCTCCATTTTGATGATACTGCAGTGGAAGATCATTGTCACAATAAAAGAAAAATGTTTTTTAATTGCAAACCCAACCTTTAAGTAAATACTTTTTGTTTTATATCTTTTTATAATTGTTTTCCTTACACACAATATAAAATAATATATGACAAAACAAACTAACATACATTATACATTTATTACAGTATGAACAAAATATTAACTATAATAACATTAATGCCACATTAAAACTAATATATACACACTTATTGATGGTAAAAATATTACAATATTCACAAAATAATATATAAATAATAATATTACAGTAACTTATTTCAAATAAGAAATACTGTGTCCATATATTATAAATATATGAATTTGAGTTGATTGATTGAGTTCCAGCACTTTGAATATTGCCATGTTTAAATCATTAGTTTTGAGAAAAATGCATTTAACATTTTTGCACATTCATTTTTTAATGGCGTGTATCGTCTTTCGTAATATACTTGAATTACAATTTGCAGCTTTTGACTGGCCGTATTTTCCAATAACTCAAGACTAATCTCAGCGCATGCGCCTAATTTTGTGAAAACGCCTCATAAATACATAAATAAATAGGTTTTTGAAGCACAAAACATACAGAGGGGGAAAAAAAAGGAGCGGTAGGGCTGCATCTGACAGTGTCTTAGTGTGAATTGGCAAGCGGGCAATTTCGGCAGCTCGTCACATTTCTAATGACTGCCTTCAATTCTGTAAGCAAGGATGAGAACACACACACACGCACACACACACACACATGCAGGGCAGAATGACTAAGGTCAGTCACATGTCAAAACGTCAACATGTTTCATGACAGAATAATGTAACACGTGTTTTATTGCTCAATGTGACTCCGGCTTCAAAAATCCATTGAAATAGCCCATGAAAACATGATCTTTCATACGATTCGTTAGCGACTAGTTTCACAACATAGCTTTTATAAACGCATGACGAGTCTAAATCCGGCAGGGGTGTTTCGGGCGAATCTAAAGTCAGATAAATAAAGTTGCATTAAGCTGTCTTTGAAGATTTACCCACCTTCGGCGGGTCACGGCTGTCATGGGAAATACACAATCAAAACATTCAGGGTTGGCGTTTTGAACTCGGGAGGCATTTTTATCTTTGAATTGATTACTCACAAATATTTACAAAACGTTTGCAGGACCCCTAACTGATGTGTGTTAAGCAAGCAGCGATTTTCACTGTCCAACTTTTTCTCTGGGAGGAACTAGGCGACATTTTAGAGTTACCGTCACTTATATCACTGCCCATTGTGTCTCCAATAGATCCATGCTAGAAGGACATATATGCTTTGATGTCTTACTGTGGTGATGACTCACCAGATTTGTTGTGTTATGTCACTCACAATACAAGGAATAAAATCCCGCTTATATGACAGCAGAAAGACATAACGTCTTAAATGTGGATGGGGGAGGGGCAGTGGGAAAAGGGGCCAGAATAATTGTATGTGTATACTAGTGCCCTTGGGGTGTTAGTCCAATAGTCCAATGTAAAATAGTAAACTCAGACCAGCTAAGATTGACGTTTCTTGCTAGCGAGGGACAACTAAGTTCCCACTCTCGTGTTCGCTTCAGAGCTTTCAGGGAACCTTGAGCTGCCAGTCCAGTCCAACCAACAGTTTTAAGACCACTTGATAGGGAAAGAGGGATATTGTGGCATTTTGAAAACTCCTTGTCCTCCGGGGGACGAAATCCAAATAGCGATTGTTTTGGAAGCGGGCCGATAAGTGTGATCGACCTTAGGTTCGTAGCATGAAACTCCGAATGGGCTTCAGTTTGCCAAATTAGCAATGAATCCTTTGAGGCACACCTCCAACTGCTAGGAATAGCAACAATGTCCCTGGGTCACTTTGACCCAGGGGCGTATTTAGTCACCCAAATGTGTCTGAAGTGTTTATGATCCAAATCTGGTATTTTGTTTTAACCAGTGATATATGTTCATTTCTCAAGAAGAGCAATAATGTCTCAGGGTCAATATGACCCGGAGGCGTGCGCAAAGTGTTTTTTCATCGCCCCCCTGGGCTGTCGTTTGGACAGCGCCGGTACAAACCAATCCTGAAAACCTCCAGTGAACCTTGTTCAGTTTTGAATCATGTCTATGATCATTACCATCCATGTTCACAAGGCCTGGCGGTAAACTTTTTTTTTTTAATCCAAAACCTAACTGAAATGAAACCAACATAACAAGGCCAGCCATCTGTTCTGCAAGGGTGTGTTCCCTTGGTAACCTGCGAACCACGACTACAGCGCTTTGTTTTTATACCACACTTATACATTCAAGCTCTATTACCGGCGCTATTAATCACCAGTCACATGGAAAATATGATTTTTAAATGAGGAATGCTGGCTCATCTCTGCCGGTTAGGTGGGTGTCCATATGGAGCATGTGTAGAAATAGGGCTCCATCACCTGTGGGCCAGATCATGTCACCACCTCCATAACACTTCTATGGACTCTGTTATGAAACACGAAAGCGCTTCTAACGTGTCTGTCCATGTCAAAGGAGTCTGCAGCTTGAAAAATTGTTTATCATTTCCTGCGGGGGAAAGTAACCAAGCACAAATATTGAACTATAACACTGAATTGACTAACTAGGCTACTTACATGAGTAGATACTTTGTCAATACTTTTTGTCTTATTTTTGAAAATAGAAATAAATACTCAGTCTTTATTTGAACAAAAAAGGCTCGACAATAGGACACCAAAACGTAAAAGAGGAAGAGATCATATAAAATCGGAAAAGTCTAAACATATTAAAATCTGATCTTGTATTATTGCTGTTATTATCTTTTACAGTTAGGCTTGGGCTCGTAGCTCTAATCTGCAGTTGCTGTTAGCTTAACTTTTGACCACAAATCCTCAATGCTGTACATTCAAATCGGG
Organism: Hippichthys cyanospilos; assembly: GCF_059441005.1. NCBI lineage: Eukaryota > Metazoa > Chordata > Actinopteri > Syngnathiformes > Syngnathidae > Hippichthys > Hippichthys cyanospilos. Next base: position 1,859,151 of record NC_142380.1, read on the forward strand.
TGTTTTTTTAAATTTTGCTAAAAAACATGTTCTCTCTCACTCTCTCTCTCTGTTTATCTCTAAAACTCTGAAGCAAACACGAGAGTGGAAGCTTAGTTGTCCCTTGCTAGCAAGAAAAGTCAATCTTGGCTGGTCTGAGTTTACTATTTTACAGTCTAGTCTGGGCTTGTCTTTATAGATTTCTCTGACACAAGCACACTGAACTAGACTTGCGCCAGCAAATGATGCGGCTGTTTTTATGCCAAGCGCAGTCTACTTTCTGCCACCAAATTGTCAGGGGTGCGGCGGATCATTCCGAACCTGGAACTTGCTCTTGCATGAAAATGGAGGTGTGTGAAATAGGATCATTACTTTGTTTTATCGCCTGTTCTCAATTATTGTCAAAGTTTGACGCAGCCCCAAATGTGAGTGTTTGCTTAATATGACTAAGAATTTAAAGAGAAGACTCATTTTCCAGGAGGATTCGACTCATGTTAATGATTGTGCCTCTGCCTCCTCAGGGCCTGATTATTTGAAGAGGATCCTACCTTCGCAGTCTGCACGCGTGGGATCCGAGCGGAGAAGTGCGGCTCGACAATATGAGGGTCTGCAACACAATGAAAGAAAGCGGCTTACAAACAAAGCGCCGCTGAGTCAGGTGGTGAGTGGTTTCCAAGGTAGAAGACAAACTCGCTCGCCTCTGCAGGGCTCACTATAGGTGACTCATTGTCTTCGTAGTGAGGCCCCTTCCTTCACGACACTTCAAATATTGACAATGAGCAGTTTTTGAAATTTCTCAGTAAATACAGACTCTTTGATGCTATTCTCTTGATGTATGTCATTAATATGAGGCATCCAATATTTACAAGACTGTAAACATTGTTGTATTGTCAGTATATGTTAGTATTCATACAAATAGCAGGGCTTTCGCTTCTGTACCCACACAACAGGAAGTTCTCTCTATTTTTTTCAGACTTTCACACACAGGTCATGCAAACAAACTAGAATTATAGCATTTTTACAAAGAAAGCTTCAACTGGCTAAAGCATCAAAGGAAAATTTCAGCGTCAAGTGCAGTGTCTTCGGGGTGTAGTCAAGATTTGAAATAAAACAAAGACATCCTTTAAAAATAATTGTTGAATCAATTCATTGTTTCAGGGAAATAGAAGTTCATGAAACAAATTTTATGTTAGGTAGCTTATTCAATTTCACTTTTTGTCCCCCACACTAGAACGGTTCGACCAAGCTTGTTAGGTGCCACCTCTCGTTACCTGTCATGTTAATGATTTATTTTTGTGACCACATCTCTACTATGATCCCAAAAAAGGACACCTTAGCTTGATTGTGGTTTTTGTGGACCAATACAAATGAAGTTTGAAAGGGTCTAAGGTTTATTAAATCAGACACTGATGGCATATTTTAAGTGTTTTTTTGTTTGTTTGTTTGTTTTTAGAGCTTTGCACTGGTTAAGGGGTACTTGACTGAAAAGATATTTCTTAGGGGGTACATCACTGACAAAGGTTGAGAACCGCTGGTTTAGTACAGTGAAGATGGTAGGAATGCCAGAAGACTGAGAGGAAATGAATGCTTGGGGTTTTCCACCTCTTGTAAACACTTTATTTGATTCCTGCAAATACGTACATTGTTTTTTTTCTTCTTTTTTTTGCATTTGCCTGAGACTTTGTCTATTTTTTTCACTTTCTGCTGGATCTGTAGGAACATGAAATACAAATTCACTGCGCCATCATTTTATTCCTTTCGTACAACGAACCGGCGACACTTTTTATTTTGTGCGTTTCACTTTGCACAATAATGAAAAAAAAGACACTTCCACAAAAAGGGTTGTAAAGCAAATATTATTTCCGTTATAAATAGTTTAAAAGAATAAATAACACAAACAGAGTGATGGATTTGTTGTCTGAACGCAAATCTGCTTCCGTGTTGATGCCACGCCGGCTATCAGTCTCGTGCGGGGATATGTTTAGAAGTCTCTCACGAGCAGCTCGGTGAGCATCCTCGCAGCTTTGCGTCCTTCAGTTTGGACTCCAGTCTTCTGAACCTCGGGCACGACTCCTCGGTTCAGGTATTTGTTGCGTACCTTTTGGCTAGGCGCCGTTAGCTTACACGCTCGGCTCCGCGGGAAGGATCACATCTGGCGGGCGTTGGCCGAACAGTTTTTGATGAAGTCGCTTAGTCGGTCTTGACCGCTCTGCTGGCTCAAGGACTTGAGGAAACGAGGGTAGCAGTCCTTCTCCATCAGGGTGTAAATTTTGGCTTGGGCCAGATCAAAACATGACTGGGTGGGAGTCTCGATGTTCTCCTTGGTGATGGCTTTCGTCACATGATCCAGATTGACCTGTCAAAGGAGTTAACAATCTGAGTTGTTTTTTTTTTTTTTCTCATACCTCACAAGGGTGCTCATTTTGGGGCGGGGATCCGTTACCTCTCGGGGCGCGTCCGTGCTGATGAACTCGTCAAAGATTTGCTTGGCTTTTACGGACATTTTCGAGGGTTTTGTAGCTCTGTAATCCTCGCACGCCAAGTAGAAGGCGATATTTTCCTCGCTGAATTCCGACACGAGGAAAGCTCTGAACAGGCACAAACCGTCTAAGGAGAAGAGAGAATAAAATATCAGAACGACCTTTTGCCGTCAACAGCAACAACATTAGACCTGCACAAGTGAAAAATATCCAAATACTGCACTGCAATGGCATTACATCATACTGGGAGGTGTCTCGACTATTTTTCTCCTCTAACATCCTGAAAATTCGGCCATATTAGAAGCCACTCTCAGAAAGACGCTCGAAAACAATAGGAACTATAATCACAGTGCTAGTTTAATCATACACTGAGATTGACATTGGAAATGAGCAGTTTTTGTTTTGTACTATATGCCATTACAGAGCTGACTCACCCATTCGGCAAGCTAAGATAGATTTAAATTTAAGGCACCGCCCACTTCATATTACTAGAAATGATGTAGCAGTTGAAAAGCTTTTATTTGCTGCATTTGCATCTGGCTAACTCATTTTGTGTCCCATTGATTTTACATGTGTTAAATCGCCCTCAAAATGATTATAACCAACAATTAATACTCTGTAACTTTGTGTTTACGTATATGCTAGTAAACTCTGTTCCTGACCATTTCTTTGGTCAGTTTCTAACATAAAATGTTGCCTAGTGTGCCTTGTGTGTGTAAGAATTTCAATAATAAGAAACGGTGAAAAAAAACCCCGTCAAAAACGATCTTTTGCAAAAGAGGACGAGCGCACAAGTCTGCTTCGATTTATTATAAAGATTATAAAGAAGGCGGTTACAAGTTTTACAGTCATACCATATAGGGAATGTGTGTGTGTGTATATATATACACATACATATGTGCAGGTGTACCTAATGAAGTGTCTGCACTTACTTTGACTGGAGAGCAGTTTCTCAAATGAATCTTTCCACTTCAGGCGCTCGTCCACACTGCAACGGAAAACGAAAATACGTAAGTGAAACGGTAAATCACAAATGCAGTGTTCATTTTTAATCACTAACAACACACACAAAAAAAAAAAACTGAAGGAGATGTACCTTACCTGTGAGTGTCACTTTTTTTGGGCTGCACAGGGACGGCGTGATCCGACTTGTGCAGCAAACTTCCGAACAGGGCTTTCAGCTCCTTTGCCCTGTGATGACAAAGCGAAAATGAAACATGGGAAATGGGAAGGAATCATAAACCGCACCAACGCGCGGCCTTTTTGTCATCCGAACGGCAAAAGGAAATACGAACGGCTCACCTCTCCAGGCAGGTGATGGGCAACAATTCAAGTCCTCGACACATGATGAGACGTTATCCGGCGGGCCGATGGATATTTCCGGGGCGTTTGTGAAAGGCTGGCCGCGTGTGGGATCGCTCTCTGTCGGTCTATCCGTCGCGTGTGAGAGGAAGGGCCTTTTTATAGCGTGGCCCGCTCGGTGACATCACGGCTCTCGGCCAATGCGGAACAAGAGCGGCGGGAGGATGAGGAGATTTGCATCCAGACTGCAGCCGCACCGAGAGGATAGATGGGGGTAAATTACACAATCGTGTGCATTCATTTCACATCGGGGCAGCGGGAGCAGAGTCTAAATTCAATTGCCACACGTGATGTCATAATCAATATCGTGAATACATTCAAAACAAAAATGATGACATACAAGCGTTTACATGTTCTTAATATAGAGTCATTTACATACGGCAAGGTTTATTTTTCTGCCAAAATCAATGGCCTCAGTTCGGTTTTGGTATAGTTCAAAGATATATACTTTCATCCTGTTCAACAAGCTTTAAGTCATTCAATTCCAAAGACATATTTTTATGCACTTTTAGGACTTCAGATGTTCTATCGCAGATATTTATATATTATAACCATACTAAAGGAAGTAATAAATTACATGAGTAAACAACTGGTTTCTTTAATAGTCAAATATCTTATGTACTTTCTTGTGAAAATGGATAAATGTAGTTGTGTGTCATCTGCATAGCCACGATGACGTTCTTAGGAATTTGACTCAAGGGGCACAAGGATTGACCCTTGAGGGACCCCACAGGGTGTGACCACTCCATCAGAAACTCATCCCCAAATGATTTCTATCCTCCAATTTCAGCCTGCAGTTTGTTCCGTTTTATCCTACCTAAATTTCCAGCCTGTTCAAAAGATAATTATTGACTGTATCAAAAGCTCCACTGAACACACATAATATTTAATTTGTGTCATTATCTGATCATTAAATATTCAACTATCATCATTAAAATTGCCATTCACAAGATAATTACATGTCAATGAAAGTTCTCGTCTTCTCCATGACACACGCGCACGCGTCAACAGGAAATGACCAATGAGTATTTCTTTTTTTTACATTTCTTTTCCTTAGTACAAAGCAGACAAGCTAAATATAGCCGGAATACAATATTACGTTTGAGCAAACCTATTGTTTAGTGCAGAAGGAAAATCTATTTTCGGCATGAAGGACCATTAGCAGGAAGTTCATAGAATCTCAGGAAAGGGTGACGGATAAAAATGACTCATTGAAGGTGTCTGAGCCAATTTCCTTTGCAAAAGCTACACTATATATATATTTTTTTGGTCTAAGCTGGTCAAAAATGGCCAAGAGGAAGTAACTGCTCAGACACGTCTTCCAATGCAAACAAAAAAATGAAGTATACTTTCTTTTCAAAATGCCCAGAAGGAGAATGGGGAAGAAGAAAACGGATGGATGAATTAATTATGCCTGATTTTGAATGAAAAAAAAAACAAATGAATGAAAAAACTCATTAATAAAGTAGTGGCGAAGGATGAGCGATAAATTAATTGAATGATTTTTTTTCAGGAAGTTGGTAAGTTTTATAAACATGACAGGCTGCAGGGTGGCTTTACAGGACAATTTTACAATCGTTACAGACAAATCATTGGAGGCATTATTGGAAGTTTTGCACAACAGTCATTTTTATTTATAAATAAGTCTAGGCTAATTCAAATTTAAAATAAGTACTAGGCTAAAACTCATTTAAAATAAGTATGCTTTATTACTGTCTGAATTTTTTCCCACAGAAAATATTAATCTTGTTTGTTAGGTATATTTAATAAAATCGATTAAAATCATCATTTTATATATATATATATATATATATATATACATACATATTTTTTATTTTTTTATTTATTTATATTTATTTATTTTTCTTCAGTCATTCTGGGGGATTACGATTGTTTATATATATATATCAATATATATATATATATATATATATATATATATATATATATATCTATCTATATATATATCTATATCTATCTATATATATATATATATATATATATATATATATATATATATATATATATATATATCTATATATATCTATATATATCTATATATATCTATCTATCTATATATATATATATATATATATATATATATATATATATATATATATATATATATATATCAATATATGTGTGTGTGTTTAAAAAAAGGGTCATTTCGCCCAGTAACTAATTTCAGGTTTAATTACATACATCATAGGAACATATTGTTTTCCCTTGAGATATTTTTGACACTTCTTTATGCGGTTAATTACTAAACTCATTGACCTTGGTGCAAATCAGGTTGTACTCTTGTCTTTCACCTTGTGACACCTTATTGTCGGCTGTTGCGCACAACATGTGCCCGTTTTCATTTAGGTAAACAAATGGCATAATATAAGCTGCTTCTCCGGTGTTATCTAACAGGAAAAGATGCAATGTTTGTGCCTTTTGTATACTCTGGTCTCATTGTGCCCGGTGACACAGTTACATTGAGTCAAAGATGACCGCATTTTGTCACGACGACAATCTAGGTTAGGTGAAAGTCACAAACATCGCCACGCAGGCACGGTATTGCATAAATGGTGGTATTGGCTCACATTTAACAAAAGGTAAGACTTAATTGACTTCATGCTCTCCCGTAGTTTGATGCATCACAATACGAATGACCTGAAAGGAATGGGAACAAAATGAACAATATACTGATTGAGTTGCTTTGAGTTGCTTTGGCTCATACTGGGTTAAATGTGAGCAGTAACACTGACCTACATTTCTCACCTAAATTACATGCCTAGAAATTATATTCATTAATTCCTTGGTCCATTTAATTTTATTATGTTCAGTTTGCCCTGGATATACTCAAGTGGATGTCAACATGATTCATTTTTATGCAATCTTCACCTTTCGCTAACATGTCAAGCTAATCTACACCCAGGGCCTTCAGAATCAGTAGTGCTGGCCACTTTGAAAGTTTATTGGTCGCAGAGTGGTCGGCACGTCTGCCTCACAGTTCAGAGGTCCCGGGTTCAATTCCAGCTCGAGTTTACATGCGCTCGCCGCGCTGGCGTCGGTCCTCACCGGGCATTCTGGTCTCCTCCCATTTTCCAAAACATACATAGAATTGTATTGGACACTCTCAGATCTCCTTCCAGTATGGTTACACATCCTTTCCGCTCCTCATGTATTCATTTGGTAGAAAAACCATTGCTGCCCTAAAGGATTGAGGGAGAAATCTGGCAACGATGCAAACAAACAGTTTGTGATAGTGGGGGGTGTAGGTGCGCTTCCATGCGCTTCCAAAAATGACCCCATGCTGTTCTGTCCTTGGGTCGGGTTATGGCGCCTGCTGTTGTTCCTAGAGCTGCAGGAGATGTGCCGTCCGCTCTCACCCCCCATTTATGATAACTAGACATATAGTTATATTTAAAACACACTGTAGGTCGTTAAGAACACATTTATTTGGGTTTTTAAATTTTATAATCATTTCATTTATTTCTTTTTCATGAAAAACAGGCTATATCTCACACATTGTCCCTCCAACTCATATTCTCATGTTTTTCGGAGCATATTTTTGGTATCTTGGATCTAATATGATGCTTTATTAAAAATCGCAGTCAATACGCTCATTCACTGCGTGCATCCAGCCAAGCAAGCCCTATCATCACATCAGCAGGCTAATGTATTTTGACCGTGAAGACTCGCTCATTGTTTTTTTGCCCGATCCGTGTCTAAATATATCCAGCTTGTCTCGGTCTAAGAACTGAGTTCTTATTCAGAAAGGAGCCCTCGGGGTGATGCGCAGGACTCATCCATGTCACGATTCTGTGAATTTGGGCCTTTTGAAGTCCGACGGCCTACTCTTGTAAGACTGCAGCCTGGAAGTGTTGCACAATGTTTGTTGTCGTGTCAAAATGTTTTATCTTGATACTCTGGGGAAAGAGTCACCACTTCCTGTTGCTCTCCTGAACGCATGGTCTTAATGAATTGCCTCCGCCTTGTTTCTGGAAGAGCGGACCTACTGTGGAATTCCCAAATAGTCACTCCATTTCCCAGCTGACATGAGCCAAGATTTTATCTGGATGTCATCCAAAACAACGACAAAAAAAAAGTTTCCAGCATGAGTTCCTCCTAGATCTCGTTTTGCGCCTGTAAGTTTTATTTAGAGTGGAATACGTTTAAAAATATTTTCGTTTGGCAGAACGGTTTTGTGAATCGGTGATTCCATTTGAGGAATTTTAACAAGTTTTTTTTTTTGGAGGCAATACCAGAAGTGTTTTCATTTAACGATAATAATATGACATGATTACGAATTATTATTACTGTTATTAATGTTTTATGCGTCAATGGCCTTTCTGTTTGCTAGATGCATTGGTTCAGATTTTTTTTTTTTTTTTACGGGACTTCCTCTTTAATACGTTTAATCATCTGCGTCTCGAATCAATTTATTTAATCAGATTTTCTGTGTCTTTGCCATGCCCGCGAAAGTATTGATTCTGAAGTGCTTCATAACAGACAGTTATGTCAACGAATACCAGCATAAACTTCTGAAATGACAAATGTCATCAAATTGACTTTAATGAAGTTCCCCTGCATATCCAGTACATGGCATATGGCAGGGGTATCTATCTTATTTTAGCTTGTAGGCCGCAAAGATTTAAATCGATGGGCGAGACCAATAAAATCAAGGTATATATATAACGGATTTATTATTCTTTTTAATACATTCTAAAATAGTACAAGCACAATATCACGATTAATAATAAAACAAACATTGGTATTAATCAAACATTTCAAGTTTTTCCTTTATTGAAAAAGATGTAGCTAATTTTATATACTTTACATTAACAAAAACATCTTGCGGGTCGAATTACTGCCTTTTGAGGGCCAGAAACGGCCCGCGGGCCGCACCTTGGACACCACAGACATACGGTATTGAGTTCTAGGGCAATTTATGTAAAACTATTACTTATCCTATTTTTGAAACTATAAGTGTTAATAATCATGCTAAATGTACAGAAACAACATGTGTTTATAAACTGAAATATTTCAAAACGTTACAATTTTGTGGAATCTGAATGGGTAAAAAATGTACAATTTTCTTCTCTGTGTCAGAGCATTCAGAACCTGCTTGAAATATACCCGAGACTTGTCTTGTGTTTGTATTGTTTAACGGCACGAGCTGGTGTGAGCTGCAACAGGCTTTTGCTGCTCTTAAAATTAAGTTCCCATTAATTTGCGGGACGCAACCGTACTTTTGGTCTTCATTTTTGGAAAAAAAAAAGAGCGTGTCTCATAATTGCGGAATGACGGTAATTTACGTGCATACATTTAACTTCTTGAGCTTATTTGGAGCTTTGCTGGTATGCCTAGACTGGGCCCGCATTTGTTTAAGTCCAGTTTTGGATGCATTAGGTCCCGTTCAAGAGGAGCCATCTGGACACGGACAGAGGATCCATCATCTGCATATTCAGCCGCTGAACCATCTCACAGAACAGGTGGAGGCATAGCTGATGCATTTCAACGAAGAAGCTCAGCTCAGAGTTGGCGGTGGAGCGCATGATGCTATCTGCGCGTTATCAAATGTCAACTGGACATTGATCATGCGGACCGGCCGCGGCGAAGAAGGCAAATCCATGTTAAGCGGCCTCAGCATGAGTAGAATATCAATGACGGCGCATGGAAAAGAAACTCGGACCCAGCCGTCTCCCTCATCACAAGCTCTTTGGATATCATTTTTATTGTTCTGACTTTTATAAAAAACATGCAAGAGTTGTTCTCCTACAATGACGCTAACCTAATTGGGACTCCATCTCATTGAAGGTAATAATCTGTTTGGTAAGTCCTTCTATGAATTATGAGTCAGAAAAAAAAAATGGTTTTCCAAAGAATACCCGGCAGGAGACTAACAAGTTTGGACTCACTAGCACAGAAACAAATAAGCTTGCAGGAAGGCTCGCGAGGCGCCAGCAGGATGTGCGACACAAAAGCTAATTGGGTACATTGCCGTAAATGGGCTTGTGTGAGAGAGAAATCTGATTTATAGGAAACGCCTGTGCCGCCGTATACCGCTAATGCGCCCACTTTTATTCTGAAATATAACCGCTCGCCGACACAATAGGTTGAGCGGGAGCAGAAGGCGTCAGTAAACAAGGCGCAGATGTCACCTCGGAATGATGAGGGCGCCGGCGTCTCTTTCATATTTATTGTTGCGCTTATTAGATTGAATTTGTTGCGCAACGTGATCCTTTCAAACCTTGTGTGCAGAGATGGATGCAAAGGTTGAAAGATTTCAAACCTGCGCACACAAGAGGTATATGTAGTATGCATACTACATTTTACACATTTTCTTTTTATCGTATATTTATTTGTTTTCGACTGGAAGATATGCTCAGACAATGTTGAACACACATTTATCGACGCGATTATTAATAAAGTCACATAACTGGTACGCAGAAATCGCATATTATCACGTGCATTTGCATTTTCACCCATGACAACAACCGAGCCTGAGCTGAAATGTGTCAAACTCGCGGACACAAAAGGTATACTTCGCATACATATGGTTATGTATTAAAGTGATGTAAGCAACAGAGAGGGAACCAGAATGTATTTTTTTGTATTCCCTAGAAAATTCTTGGTTTGTTTTAACTCAACCTTAAATTCTTAGTGTAATACAATTAATTCTCAAGATTGCCTTTTTTATGGTTTGTCACATTTACAGCACGTGGCGCTGAAGTTTGAGAGGAATCCTCGGATCTCCAAAATCACCACTTTACAGGAGGCCCCCAAAATTGCAAGTTTTTTCAGCCATTACTGTAAATTGTGAAAAAAGCCATTTTAACAATTTTTGGTCAATATTTGGTTAAAAATAAATAAATAAATAAAAATAACAGACATGTATAGACTGAAGGCTCAGGGAGCGCATGCAAACTCAACACAGGAAGGCCGGGGCGAGGTGGATTTGAACTCGAGCCCTGAACTGTGAGGCGGGCATGCTAACCACTGCTCCACCGAGCCAGCAATTTTCGACCTATACCCACACTGCAAAAGGTGTTAAATTCGGGTTACCCCTCTTGGGGCTGGCTTTGCGGGTGTGCAAAAAAAAAAAAATCAAACTTCAATTAAACTTACTTTGAGCCTGAAATGAGAGCCTAAGATGATTTTGGGTTTTGGATGAAAAATAGGTCAATTAACGTTGATTCAATGTGATTTTGTCAACATTGAAGTTGATTAAAAGATGGCATTGGAGCTATTTTGTTTTGATTAAAACGTTTGTAAGGTTGATGTTTAATTAACGTTGGATCTATGATTGACCTTCTCTTTTTTTTTCTTCCTCCAGCAAAAGGGCGGGAGGGCTTCTGAGTGGGACAGGCATGCCGTAAATATTACATAATTACCTCATCACAATTACCAAATTACTTTACATGATTGCACTTCCTTTTGTTTCACGCTGGTGTTTTTTTTTTTTTTATCTATGGTTGAAAAGCAAACGTTAAATCGACATTTTATCAACCTTGGGCATAATTTAACACTTAAGTTTAAACTGATAAATCTAATGTTTAATTTCGCAAAATGTACACAGGTACGCATGTGTCTGATAGTTTTCATATATGCAGACGCATCTCATGTCTCATTTGTTTGTTTACTGGTCCAAAAATTGGATGATTATTTTTGTACACAATACACAACAATCACATTTTAAAATTGTACATGTTGTAATCATTTGCTGGAAATTTCAGCTCCTTCATGTTTTTTTTTCCATTCATTCTATTATGTGATTGTTAAAAAAAAAAAGAAACTTCCATAATTTGTAACACAATGCCAAAAGGGTTAAAAAACGTTTCAATAATAATTGTAAAGTCAGCAACTTAGCCTTGGTAATATGACTATCCCTTTCATTTTTAATGTAATGGTGAAAAATTATTTATATTTTTACAAAAAAAATCCTGATAATGTAATCAATGTGTGTGAAACTGGAAGAATGGGACTTAATCCATTTGATGTCAGTAAACAAGCCAGATGCAAACGTGGACGATCATTTCGCATTAGCGGACGACTGAATGTTTTTCTTCAAACAAGCCGTACGTGACTTTACCTTGCAGCTTTTTTTTTTTTTTTTTTTTTGGGATGGAACATGAAAGCCCATCATCCCAAAGCGTGCCTGGCAACATTCAAGTAGGGAAAACGGCGGCGGGCGGGCGGGCGGGCACTCTTCTCCGAAAGTAAACCTGTATATGCCGCTCATTAGACTGCCGAGTCATGCTCGCAGCGTGGTCCCAAAGCACGCAGCGAAGCAAGCGCTGAGCGAAATTCTTCGCAAAACGCGCTGGGGCTTGTGTGCGGAGGCCGCTCGCTTCGGTTCGCGTCTCATTTAGCTAAACAAGGTCAATAAAAAAGGAAATGGAAACACCTCTCAGAAGGATGTGGCTTATAGCCCAAATTATTTGAGCGTGTTTAATGAAAACCATTGCTTGTGTGTGTGTGTGTGTGTGCGTGTTTTCGGACATACATTTGACCTGGCTTATAAGTCGAAAAGCTTTCGGGAGCGCTAAGATTTTTTATTATTTCTCGGTGTCTGTCAGCGACGGACAGTTCGTTGGTCCCGACCGAAAGTAAAGAGAGCGAGAGAGAACAAAAGACTTTTAAGGTGGGAATTTAAGGCGGCGTATACACAGGAAATATTCAAAGAAATAAACCTTCACAAACGCAGCACATCAACAATAAAGTTGCCAACAAAGTTAAAGCTCAGGTGAGGCGCCGAACACAAAACAAGGCGGATAAAAAAAGCCTTCCAAAGACTGTGACATTCAACATTCTATTCTTAAACACACTGACAAACTTCTCTCCAGTCCAACTCCAGTCCTTGATGTCGTGCGAGATATTTCTGCTTTCATCTGTTTTTAGTTGTGCATTTGCAAAGAGATAACAATCTAGAAAGTTTTTTTTTTTTTAAATAATTCAAAAGCTAACATACTTATTAAAATCTTCATCCAAGACAGCAAAATTTACACATAAGGCTTTTGGCTTCCACATGCACCCTACTTGATATTTAGATTATTTTTTTATATATATACTCGTGTATTGCGTCGAGAGCCAATCTTGTGTCTTTAAGGAGTGCCCGTCTCCCTCATTAAACTCACAAACAGTTTGGTAGACGCGAAGGAGTGAAGAAGCGCTGCACCAGAGTGTTGTTAATCTCTTACCTAGATTTCTTTTGTAATAAATTTGAATTCCGACTGTAAACTGATTGTTAGCATGTTTGGTCAGCCACAGGCTTCACTTTATTAAGACTTTCGGGCCGCTAATATAACCGCGACTCTCCGTGAGAAAACAGCCAAAGGGATGGGAAGGGATAACAGTACAGATACTGTTTAAGGTTCAATCATTTAAGATTGAAGTAAATATGTGGACTGCGGTAGTTTGATGTCTGAGGAGTGCTCGTGGGAAGTACTTTTATTGTTAACTCGTCTGTCTGGCATGCAGGAAATCTTCAAATTTTTTTCATTTCTATAAAATCTGCAATGCACTGAGGGCGCGAAGGGGAGGCACAAAGTAGCGAGGGACTGTACGACAAAACTCATAATACGAAAGCCACTCTGGAGCGGATTGATTTAAAAAAAAAAAAAAACAACATATGATGAAAATAAGGCACCGAAAATAAGTGAACGTTGCACATATTGCGTCACTTCGTATCGCAATATAATCGATACTATCACTAACCTCCAGCTATGTAAAAATGATAGTCCAATAGTATCCCTAAAACATCACAAATTCCCTCAACAGTGATGGGCGAAACTTGAACTTGATTTGTTCCTTTTACTGGTTGCACATTAAAAAGGCGAACACAAAAAAAAAAAAAAAACAAGACAATATGTACTACTGAGAAGGAGGTGTCTAATACAGCTGATAAGGATGAAGGGAGAGATTCACACAGCACGCCGCTTGTACGGCAACAACGTGACACTTGTAAACCCACTCAACTCTGTGAAAATCCAGCAGGAAGTCCGTGTTCTGTGTCAGCTCAAAGCGCTATAATAAGCAATTTATTTGTTTAAAAAAAAGAAATCACAAACATTGGACCCCTTAATTCCCTTTAACGCCAATTAGCTTCCCATTAGGAGACTTATAAATTTCTCATTGTTGCCATTAAAGCATTAGGCTGACAGCTGTGTGTGAGTTTATCATCCTAAGTGAATGTGACAGGAATGACCATAAACTTTCCCATGTTGCCAAAATTCGGTCATGTGACTGCCAGCCACAGTCATGTGTGGGAATTGCTTCCTCCCCTTGGGATGGAATACCATGGTTCAGCGAGCGAGTGCAACCCTGCTCACTTGTGTGGAAATATCCTTTCGGGGGAGCTGGGGTGCAATTGGGGCTGCGCAATTGATCCAATTTTAATCGCGATATTGGCTGCCGATATTAAGCTGATCATCAGCGATATGAACATTTAAAAAGTCAAAGACTTTTTTTTTTTTATTTAATCATGTCAATTACAGCACTTTGCCCACCCTACCAACAGGGGGCATTGTTTCCCACATGTTCACATGACAAACTCTTCTACTTTTCTCTCCCGAATATATTATTTACTATTCTATATTTCTTATTTTAATGACGTTGAGTTTCTCACCTGATTCCTAATATATACAGTGCTAGCTGTCAATTAGACCCGGTTTGAAAAATCCGATTGGAATTAATTCGGTTTGAAATGACCTAAAATGACATTTTGATGGCTAATTGATTAAAATTTGCTTCAAAGTAAATAATGTGCTTGGTTCTAAGTAGGCTTTTTTTTTCATTGGTAGCACTCAGCATGTGTTGCCCTGTGTGACAAGTTTTTGCCATAATTATGTACTTTATTTTAGTTCATTGTTATTATTATTTGTAAGTATCAAGCGTTGAAGCCTTGTTTATATCCTGCTTGTTCAAAAAAAAGGAAATAAATAGACATGTTGATGAATAACATGATGAAAAATCGTGATTAACAATCGTGATTTCAATATTGACCAAAATAATCACGATTATTATTTTGGCCATAATGGTGCAATGTTTTCTAAATATTATGGAATTCTGTACATCTCCAGAAAGTCAGAGAAAACTCCAGTGATGAAACAAGTCAAAGTAACGCAATAGAGAATCAATTGAGGATTTTATTAGCGTTATCTGCTTTTGCAAAGAGTGGGAAGGTCAAATTAAATCAGAATCTGTGAAGAGAAGCAATATCCACCATTCGCATCCTCTGCCTATAGCGTCAAACCACATCCTCAAAAAAAATCAGGAGAGCAAAAATGGAAAATTAGTAGACTCCTCACTAAATAGGAGATAACTCCCGCTACAAATTAAGTGAGCATTAGTCGCTGTTTTCACGAATGTTCGTGTGAAAAAAAACACGCGATTTACAATACAGTTTTATTGGTGTCTACCGCATTCATGCATTTCCCTTTCTCGCCAGCTGGAGGCAGCATAGTCACGTCTATCCATACAAAAAGTATTGGGCCACAATTCCACACTTGACATCTACAGAAGAAAAAAAAAATGTTTGTCACAGGCATGCTGGAAATGAAAAGGCGCACTGAATTAATTCCAAACAGAAAAATACTTTGAACTGCACATTATTAAGATGACATTGTGCACTCGGCACAGGCGAATCAGTAAATTCCAAGCCTTAGAAACATTTAGCAGGCTTTTGTGTCACATAATAGGATTGTGTGAGCATGTATGCCTGCGAGCTACTATGGATGCAAGTTGCATCACACACATACACACGCGCGCGCGTCTGAAAGAACACAAACAGAAAGAGGAATGTGTATTCTGTCTTTATGATCAATTTTCCTACCCCGAAGAAATCCTTGGATACTTTGGAGTGTTTTTCTTGCATCAAAGGATAACATTATCATACATTTTTCCATAGTCGACAAAAGTGGCAAAGTCTATGACGCGTTCACGCTTGATCGTTGCGCGGAATTATGCGCGCGTTGGATCATGTGTGCTTACAGTTGGCTTGAATTACAAACATTTGATTATATGTATCCTCGGAATGCACATGAACAAAACGTTGCCGTCAGCGATATTCTTGCATTATTACGTTCGATAAACAGAAGCGCTTTTGCCTCGCAGTTGGAGTTTCGGGGTTCGAATCCCGTTGGAGTTGACGTGTTCTTGCTGTGCTTGCGTGGGTTTGCTCTGCATACTGCGTCTTCCTCCCACATTCCGTAAATTCAAGACGGAATTTCCCATAGGTGTGGATGTGTGCGTGAATGGTTATTTGGCCTGCGATTGGCTGATAAATAAGATGTCCGGGGTCACTCCGAGTCAGGAGAGAAGGCTCCAGCTCACCGCTGAAAAAGCTACGCTTCCTCTCCATCTATTTTCAAGCACGGCTTGAAAACTAATGGGAATAAATGACGGTGCCGACTGATGATGGAAGACTGCGTCTTAATATCCTATTTCTGCAACCCAAAAACACGATGGCCATATATAGGAGTGTCATTTTGTTTGTTTTTTTTTTGCTTTACTTTCGGTTCAGGTTTTTGTGAGGGCTCAATTAGAAAAAAAAAAAAAAAAAAAAAAACGTTATTTGATGAGCAGCTTTGTTTGCTTCCGCGAGGTTGATAAGAATGTGAATATTTGTGCGATTAAAAGCCAAATAATTGGAAAATGAAAACATGGATCTGATAATGCCGCCCATAAAAGTGATCTCATGACTAGTGATGGGCTTTTTGACGTTTAAAAGACGAGGTTTTTATGTTTTTTTTTTTTGGGTGGGGGGGTTGGTATTTGAACCCTTGTGGCATTGTGTTACAAATTACGGAAATTCTTTTTTTTTTTTTAATGAATCAATGGGGGTTTAATGAAACTAGGGAGCTGAAATGAATTGATTAAAACATGTAAAATTTCAAAAAGCAATGATTTTGACATTTTTATGTGGTTGCAGTTGGATCTGCGAGATTTTGTGTACAAAAATAAAAATTGTCCAAATTTTGGACCATATAGAACCATTATAATTAAAATTTTTGAGATGCATTTGAAGATGATTGATTTTCCTGCGATTTTTGTGTCAGAAAAAAGAAAATTCTTTATTGACTTGTGTTTCACCTCAAAACAGTAGGTGGCGGTAGAGACCAGTTAAAAGTTTTTTGTTAAATTGTCACATCACGTCACAGACTACAAACACAGAGCACTGCATTCTCCATTTTTTTTTTTGTGGGTGCTAATAAATCCAACCTATATATCTGCGAATACAAATGATGCCACTGATAAATTTGAGTGGTTGAAGGAAAAATTGACATATCGCCGACACTCGCCGGTTGGCAACGTTATCCAAAAGAATATTTTGAACCCGTTTGCGACCACAGAGACTTCAAAGGTCAATTTGAAGTGCTGTCAAAATATTTTTTGAACAGATTGGCATTGAGTGAGTTTAAACGACTGCATCGGGCATATATTTGCTTAACATTAGTTCCGGTCGTGATGTATTTCCGTCGGTCACAGTAAAGATGCACTTTGCTGACATTTTTGCACGCTCATTATGTTGAGTGCTTTGCGCTCCGCTCTTCATGTATAGATGCGATGTACTTAGGGATGGCAACATGTTCGCTCGCTGGCCCACTCTATTGTCATTTCAAAGGCAAATGAGTAATCAGTTTTCATCGTCGTACGTCAAACTGCTGAAAAGTTTTTAACCGGAGTAATAAGGGCGATCGCGCGAACGTTTCACAGGTTATTTTGCTTAAGTGCGCACAAGCATGTGACTGTGGTTCTCAAATATTTGAAGGTACTCCAGAATTGAAAGAAGACATTTTAAAAATCTCCTATAAACATTATTGGATTATTGTTTCAGGAAAGTATGCTGTAGCCATACAAGAAGGTTATTGAATTTCATTATTTTAGAAGCTCAGATCCCCCATTTTAGAATGTTCAGCCCAACTTCATCAAAATGTCAAGTTTATGATTTATTTTTGTGAACACATCTCTAGTATGATTCCGAAAGGGGATACTTTAAGTTGAATTATTTTGTGGACAATTTTTTTATAGGGTTTTTTTTTTTTTTTAGAACGGGGCTGAAATTTTATGTTGATTATTTTTGGTGGAAAATATTTATTGATAAATTTATTTTTGAGCACAGATCTTTACTGTGACCCCAAAAAAGAGGACACTTCATGTTGAATATTTTTCTATGGACAATTGAAAAAATATATATATATATACTTTTGAGAATATGACAAACTATGTGATTAATTTATGTGGAAAAATATTTATTAATCATGAAGTTAATGTTTTATTTTTGTAAACAGATCTCTACTGAAATCCCCAGAGAGGACGCTTTATTTTGAATATTATTCTGTGGGCAAATATTTATTTATAATTATTTCTTTTCGAGAACAGCTCCGACACTTTACGTTGGTTATTGTTTGTGGACAGATATTTACTAATATTTATGTAATTTCTTTTGACAACAGATTTCTTCTATAACCCAAAAGAGGGCACTTTTTGATTATTTTTTGGGGGATCAATACAAGTTTGAGAGGTTATAAAATGTAATAAATCAAATACTGATGACATGTTTTAAGTCTTTTTTTTTTTTTTTTTTGCACTGGGTACATGGCTGAAAACATTTCACAGGGGGTACATCATTGAAAAACGGTTGCGATCCACCAGCAATTGGGCTCAATTATGACTCATAGAAGGAGAAGAAAAAAATCCGGATTTGGTCGACGACGCGGAAGCGATTGGTGATCAATGCGCGTTTTTTTGCAATTTCAAGAACGGCCGACGAGAGCTTGCATCCGGCCACTGTGACTGAAGCCCGTCTCCCGGCATTATTCCGCTCACTATGACACCGGCGTGGAAACAGCGGCGAAAACCAAGCAGGAAGCAATTCTCCAGGCCCATTAAAAAACACACAATCCAAGAAAGTTCCATTCAGTAAAAATAGTGTACCGCATGTACCGCAGCCTAAATAGTGTCCATAGTGACCTCCAAGTTTATTACACGCCTCCACTGCTGCAAGTGTAGCTATTATTATTTTAAACCGGGATTTGAGGCAGAATGCCAAGTAATTCTCCGTCATATCAGAAAAGAATTACAGCTGTATGGGGAGAAAAAAAAGAACAAGAAAAAGGCAAACTACAGGTTTGCAATGTTCAGTTTTTGAACACATTCATCAGAGCACTTAAGCTAAAAGGGTAATTTCATAAATGGGGATAAAATCCATTAAGGTGATTTGTCTAGCTTCCGAGGAGAATTTCATAGTGTTTTTACTCGCAAGGAGCAAAACACGGGCGACAAAGGAAATAGCTCAATAAATGACTGGAGGCAGTCGTAGGATCTCCCGTGCTGCTTGGTGATATTATGTTGTCCTGTGTCCCCCCCTCAGAGGAAACCGTCTTCAAATCTATATGGTTATTCTGAATGATGGCCGTTATGCACTCCTAATGGGAGAATTTTCTTCTCCCGTTCCTGAATGGTCACACACACACACACACACACACACAGATTTGACGTCATCATGATGTGAGGCGGGCATGAGCGTCTTTGAATTTTGCAGTATGGAGGAATGACTTGTTGATTTTTTTTTCGAGGTGTTCGTGCGCCTCATGTGGTCAAGTTCTTTTCTTAGATCCTTGTTTTTTTTTGTGTCAGCAAGGAGCTCGCTTAAGGATATCTCCAAGCGTCACATCATTTGATGCCGCTCTTAGGGTATGATGTCGTGGGGAGAAAATGTCATGAAAAGGATGAAATGACATAGTCCTTCAAAGAAAGCAAACTTTTAAATGGATATATTCTGCTTGAGTAAAAAACAGGGCTTATCTAAAATTATAGTGTATGGAAGCTCAAACAGAGCCACAAATAGAATTAATTTTTCAAAAATTATCCTCCTGAGATCCAGCCCATTCATTTGCGTCCATTTTGTCTCCACAAAACCGCAAAGTTAATTGGAAACGCCAGAATGTCCTTCACTGAGCACACTAGGACTTAATAGCTGGCTTGAAGGAGTCAAAACATATATGGCAAAAACAAATGTCCATGATGGACATAAATTAATAGGCTGGGTCTGGATGGTGGTTTACACAAAACACATTTCACAGTTTACAATTAGTGCTGCTGTAAAGACATTAAAAAAGATAGATTAATTACAGCGCAATTAATTAATCTATTAATCTATCAGATTAATTATTTTACAAATAATTGCTCCAATTAATCTATGTTTAATCTGTCCTAAAACACCTAGAAAAAAATCCTCAGTTAAAAAAAAAAGAGATTATGTTATTATTTTGGAAGATTAATAGATTTATATACTGTACAATAAAAAAAAAATGAATTTCATCTGAAATAATCCATTAAACAAAGGAAGACAAATGAAGATGCTATATAAGTATTTATTTCTAGTTTGAACAACTATTTAACTGCAGTATTCTGTCAGTGTTATGTTGAAAATATCCATGCATTTTCAGTTGGTGCTAAACATGTAGGCTTGTTCAGTTTGTTGAAGTTGCGTTAAGCAACCCATTAAAAAAATGCAAAAAAAAAAAGACAAACTTCCATATATCATCTTTCTGGATAAATACGTGATATTATGACCCATGTATTATAATCCGATGCGGATCCGATGCGGGATATCCGTGACAAAAATCGTCTTTTTTGCTCATTTTTTAATAGCTGTGTTGAATCATCTAAAGAGGACGCTGATTTCACACGGTTATGTACAAGCTGCTCTCAGACTACGTCACATTATAGCAAGTTTTATTTTATCCATCTCTGCTGCCACACTTCTGGTCTACATGTTCTCAACAACAACTCATATATATTTTCCGTCCTTCAAATGTATTTTTTTCTTTCCATGAATGTCGGTGTTGAGTCACTTTAAGAGGACAGTGATTTCACACTGTTATACAAGCCGTACACAGACTAGACCACATTAGACCGAGTGTTATTTATTCAGTGTTGTCCCATAAAAAGATATGATAAAATATTAACAAAAATGTTTGGGGTGCACTCACTTTTGTGAGATGCTGTGTACTCTCAGGCAAAGTCAACTGAGATAGCCTCCAGCTCACTCTTGACCCAAATGAGCACAAGCGCTATCGAAAATGGATGGATGTATCGGGCTACGAAATCCTGTCGCTTTCAAATGACTGTAAACGAAAACAGTTAATCTGTGCAATACTCATGAAAGGATAATGATCAAGCAAAAATAATCTATAGATTATGTAAAAATCTATGGATTGTTTTTATTTTTAAAATAGATCATCTATTTTTGTAGAGTGAGTATGTTTATTAGCTGTGTCAGGTTCGGGCGACCTAGAACATTTTGTAAATGACAAAGAGGAAGGAAGACAATGGCCTTTTACTCGCGAGGAGAGCGGCCAGGAAGCTGCATTTTTGTCAGAGCTCCTTCCGGTCTGGTTACACTTTATATCCGCCCCTCTGTAATTCGGGAGGGTTTGCCGTAGTTACAAAGCCTCTCGCTGCCCTAAAAGATTTGGGGTTGACATTATGGCAGCAAGATAACAATCAGTTTCTGATAGTGGGGGAAGTTGGTGGAAGTCCATTCACTATCAGTCCATGCTATCACTGCTATCGTCTTTCCCAAAACACGCCGACAGACCCCGTTTTATTCGGATGCACGTTTTTATTAGTGACACATGTCTTCCCAGCAGATGAGTGAGAATAAATCTTACACAAGGTATCCTCTGGAGATCCCGAATAAAACACCTACAGTCGAAAAAACGTCAAAAATCACTTTCAAAAATTGTTGAGAACCACTGCTCTAGAACAAAGCCTACTTTTATGAAATATGTCCATTCTGAGTAACGGCATTCATAAAAATAAGGCTGCAGGATTGTTTTTTGCATGACATAAAATTTTAAATGTTTCTGAAATCCGTGCAGTTGGTGCTGTGTTAAATTATTTGTATTTTTTTTGCCATTTCCCAGGATGTCTGCCTGGAGCTGTCCAGATTTGATAATTATGAAGTATTCTATCTTTTTTTAGGGTCATTATCCATCTGCCATTGCGGTCATAAAACAACCCCCCCTCCCCCACACGCACATTTAAGATTCCAGGCACCAAATGAGAATATTTTCCAGCCCTGTCGGAGGCGCAGCGCCGAACGTGAGTCAGTCGATTGCAACGGGGCTTCAAATGTCAGTCGCGGAGGCTGCGCAGCGGCTGCAACCCGGGAGTTCTTTAACGACCGCGGGACAAAAATCCACAGTCGGTAAAGTCACTGGGGTGTCCCGGCCTGTCGAGGACGAACAAGGACAGACGACGGAAGCCAGCAGAGGCCGGGGCTCATCGTAATCCGCCCACATGCATGTTAGCTCTCACTTTACCCAGGAGAGCTCTTATGGCTTATCAAGACAGATACGCAGGCTAAGCCAGCGCTGATTATGTTTAATTAAGAATCACTTGCGAATGCTCTCGGTGGATGTAACATCTCACTGACGGAGGATAACATGCCTTCCGGGTCACTTTGAAGCCTCCCTTGTGACCGCCGTAGCCACGTAAATGATAAGTACTGATCCGGCGCCAAAAGGAAACATTGAGATAAAAGAAAGGGCTCGGTATCCGGCGGATACCACGTAATTCAAACGGTATTGACTTTGCGTCGGGTGGATATTGTCAGATGTTCCGTCGACTGCGATTCTCGCGTTTTCTCTTCTCCTTGGGCCCTATTTTCACGCCAGGTGTATGTCTAGCAAAAACGAGGGTGAGGTTTTCTTTGTTTTGGCACTTTCGCAGATGTGAGCAGTGAGAAACGGGGGCTTGCGCCGTTGTGGGAGTAAACGCAACTGACTGGCTTCTGGAAGATGACACCAAATCGCTTTCGGGAGGTTCGCAATCCATCCGAAAAGTACATTTCAAGACCTCAAGACCCAAGCGGAAATTTGATCACATTAGTTGGAAGAGCGGTTTTCTACGTCTCACGAAAAAAACCCAAGAAAATGCAGGGACAGGAAAGAGAGCCACTGGACAGACACTCAAGAGACAGGGAACATGAAGACACAACCCAGCCAGGGCACTAAGTCCAATCAGGGCCAGGCAAATCAGGTCTTTTCACCGTGGCAAAAGGAGTTTGAGTTATGAAGGACATGGAAGGTCAGAATCTAGGCAGACTGATTAGAGGGAGAAAGCTCAACATGGAGGACGCAAGAAGCAGGAAGAAGAGGCAGGCTTCCATACCAGCTGGGTGATTGGTTGCACCTTGTGGTGATTAGGCTGATTGGAATGCGGTCAGACAATTCGTTCAAAATGGACCGACTGAAACTGGCATATTGTAACCTACAACATTATTAGCAATTATTATTATTAATGTTTAATGCATCAGTTGCCTTTTATTCTGTATGAATAAAATAACTTTTATTCAAAACCATCGGCGCACACTTGATTGTCAGTTTTGCGAGTATATGCTATGAGTTATAGGAAACTGCTGATTATGACCCTTGAATTAGTATTGGTAATATAAAATAAAAGTTATTTTTGAGACTTGAATACACACTTGAAATACATCAATTTTCTGAAAACTCACCGTGCGCCTTATGAATGGATGTCGAATTGAAAGTTTGACTCGTACGTTGCCATAGGTCCCCAAAATGTCCCCAGAAATACGGTATACTGCTGTACGAGCAGGGGAAAAAAATCCATTACACCAGTGGTCAAATGTTTAGCAAACATTCATCATCTTCTGGTGATATTTTGGTGAACATATGGGACCTTTTACAAACCCTGAGATCAAAAGAGATACTAGGGTTAGGGTTAGGGTTAACCCTAACCCTACTTATTGAGGCCACGCCTTATAATCAGCTGCACTGTATAGTCAGAAATATGACAATCTTTCAGCACGGCCTATGAAGAAATGAAAAGAAAAAAGCAGCAACATTGGACAAGAGTCCAAGCCTTTTATCAAATAAGTGCTTCTAATAGCCAAATGTTATACGTGGAATTCTCATCATTCACACTAAACATTTCATCCCCTTGACCTTTATCTCCTTCCGTAGCTCACTGGGTTACTCTTACAGCGCCAGAATTCAGGGTAGGATTCTTAAATCACTCCATCAGTTTCCAAAAGAATTATGAGGATGAGCTTGGTGGCCAAATGTGTCATAGTCAGCCTGCGTGTCTTTGGTGCTTTTCCATCCGTGAAATAGAGCCAGGACAAGTGGCTCTTACTCGCCTCTCCTCTTCTTCCATAATGCTTTAACTCCTTAAGAGAAGAGATGATCAGTGACAAATAAGAAGACGATGTCATCATCTCTCAATCGGACTGTGACTAAGTGTGAAACAATGTCAAGTTACAGAAGCACGTGAGATAAAAAAAAATTGCATCGATTGTCAAAACATGACCGTTTCCAATATGCCGCGCTGCCGTCCCTTCTAAATGCTTGCAAACGGGAGGTCGAGAGGTACACCCTATTGGTGTCGAAATTAGCCCATGTCAGGCTCGTTTACTGCCATTCAAAATTGGAACTATTGTCAATTTTGGACATTTTGAAAACGCGGTTTCATCATGCATTTCCCCCGATTTTTGCGTTAACGGCAACTCGCGAACGGGCCGCAATAGAAATTTTTGTGTTGACACCCCAAAACCACCGGGTGGCGCCAGCAGTCAACTTTTGACATTTGCAAGCCTTTCAATTACTTCAATGATTGGCTGAGCCTGGACTACCACAATGAAAAGGTCTTCAAAAGTCATAATACTCTAATTGTGACAGGCTAAATATTCTTATTCGTTTTCAAAAACATATAAATACACAGCGTAGTTCCTTTTGCAACAGTATTATTGCATTTTTCCCATTTTTGTACGTAAAGGGGGCGTAGACTCCCTGCCCTCCCGAAAAAAGAAATATATATGTGTTTATCAATAGAGCTGATGCCATTGAACATTTGGAGGGGTTGAAAGTAAAAATGTATTTCTATTTGGCCATGTTAAGAGCCTTTCAAAGTCAGCCCGATTTGGGCGATAATAAGGTACGCTGGTGAAAAATCCCCAGGCACCCAGAGGTTAAACATAGGCAGCAAAGGGCGGACATGCCCGAAATGTCAAACAAAATGATCCACTCAACCAATTTATTACCCCCCCACCAAAAAAAAAATAACGGGTCTCAACGGGTTCCCTCCACAAAAAACAAAATGGCTGCCTCATCTTACCGCTACAATAAGATCAATACAAGCTACCGGCAATTTTCATTTCAGAGATGGAGCGCTCAAAACGCATCACTTAGATGAACTCCCCACGCTATAATGTGGGAACCACAGTAAAAGGGAACCGAAAAAGGTAAAACGCTAGACCGTTTTGTAGCGCTATCCCGCAGGATCGGAATAGGTATTTTACTGTCGGGAGGAAAAACGCCTTGTGTGACAAATGGTTTGAACTCCTCATCAAAGTCTTCCGCCCGTCGCATCAATGCTTTGGAGAAACCGATCGGAGACAGCGTTATAATCTTTCCTTAGCTTCCGGTTTTCTTTTAAGTGAGGGAACGGAGACAGTGAGGTGACCTCCAATCGTGGCGGTAGAAACGCTGATATTTCTCGGACCGACCGGCGGGAGCAGGGAGGTTACGGCATCCTTTAGGTGATCAAAGGCTTTTGCCGACAGGGATAAGATCTTACTGGCCGCTGCAGAGGAAACACTGAAAATTCATCAGCATGTTCAGCAATGACACATTTGCCCATTTAGATAAATGATCATATTTTTCAAAGAGTCTATTTTTTTTAATCTTCCGAGTTGCGGCATTTTGAACTCTTGTACTTTCAGAAATGTTACCTCCTAGCTTGACACCATATGTCAAACTGTGTACGTTTCTTTCTGTCTCCTTGGCAGGCAGCTTCCAGTTTTTTTGTCTGTATGCCGCCGCTACCAATTTGCTCACCGTATTTTTTGGGATTATAAATCACCCCTTTGTTTGGTTCGGCTAGGCCGCGACTTATACTCAGGTGTGAATTGCAGTCGTAGTCTTGGAGATGGGTGTTGGTCTAATTTTTCAAGGGTCTTTCTCTCGTCTGAGAATCAAAGGCATTTTTAATTGCTCTTATCTGAGGCAGGCTGTCAGGCAGAGGAGAGAGGGAGAAATATAGAATTCAGGAGCTATGCTGCTTTACCGCTGTCATCTGCTCAGAAGTGAAATTCATTTCAATGTAGCAGAATTTGTTATTTCTTTGTTCTAACCTGAATATAAAAAAAGGGATACAGATCTTTTTGTCGACTTTTTTTAGCTGTATCTATTTTTATACATATATACTAAAAGTGTAACAGTGAACATCTCACAATCTAACTTGATTCCTATTTTTGGGTCTGATCAGATTCAGAATTGATTTTCGATTCAATTAAAAACAAATTTCTGCACGACGCAAACAATCACTATGCTAATTCAGTCTGCTTTGTAGGACAAAATAACAAAGGGAGACGTGTTTTAGTTTCACTTAAGATTTGATTCTTAAGGAACTTTTTTTTTCCACAGAAAGAGCATGTGGACATCCTGCTACACTTTGAAGCTAGCTCATAATTATTTTCTCCCGCACTTGCAAGTTCAAACACACAAGTACAATTGACGAATAATCATTTTCAACTTGTGGTGAAATGATAGCCTACGTGACTGGGCTAATAGCCACGGTTATGTAAGGTTATATAACCAACGGAAGGTTTGTCCAAATATGGCTAGATTCGCTGTCCTGCGATGTCTCGACAGGATTATGAAATGTTTTGATTCAAGTTCCATGTAAGCGAGTGTTGCAACAATAAACGGGGGGCTCGTTCGTTCTACCAAGCTGTGTGTGGAAGTGACTGCAAGTTTTCTTGGTCATTCTCCAAACCAAACAAACTCACAAGTATGTATTTGAAAATACAGTGGATCCCCGTGTTACAGCGTCCCTTGCTTACATTCTTTTCATGTTGCGATGTGGAATACGGAGTTTTTTCATCCCCTCTTTAGGTATTTTCCCTGTTTCGCGACAAAACCAACTGTCATGACCCTAGGGGCTTGGCTGTATTTGTGTTGTTTCGTCTCCATCTGCAGGTTTTTAGGTAATTTCTCATTCGCCTTACGAGCCAAACCACAGAATGGATTAATTTCATAGCACTGGGGCCCACCGTATATTCAAGGATATGGATTGACTAATCAGGAAACTCTTAAGTTTTCCAATAGCCAGCAAAGCCCTGTGCGAATTATGTTGTTACGACCACCTCTCCCAGGAACAAAGAACCCTTCTCCCCAGCTAGCTTGCTAGTTTAGCACGCAGCCTCCAACGGGGATTGACTATTTACTAAGGCTGCAACAATGAATCTATGAAAAGTTAATAATTAAAAGTGTTGGCAACGAATCTCAGTATTGATTCGTTGTGTTGCGCGATTATTTCATGAGCGCTTCACTAAAGATATTATCTTGGTGAAAAAAAGACACAGATTCCTAGGCCATTTTACTGTGGCAGAAAATATGCCATTTTTTTTCACCGCTTCTCCCGGCGCCGCAGATGATGCCTTGCAGTAGTCAGCAGGCGGATGATGGAGTAACATTATATTCAGGGTCCTCATACATAAGCCTCCTCAAGGTACTGCTATAAAGGCATCGTCACATCAACTGTGCAACCTGTCATATTTAATATTTATATTTAGACCCGAATGTATTTGGAAAATGAGAATTTGAGTGATTTATGAAAACTGCCTCCACCTCCTTAAAATGACCACCTTTTCCATACTTCCTCTGATTATTCTGACAGAAGCTGACTTGATTTTCACCCATCCAAAGAGTCTGCTTCCATTACAAGTCTAATGTGAATCTCACCAAGGGTACGAACCTTGTCGTACCATAAACGTAAATATGAAGTGCAAACTATTCGTATTTACATTCACAAAGGCATCTCTTGGTTGCATATTATGATAATGAGGCACAATTCTTTCTCGAGAGTATTTCAGACTTGAGAAGATGTTTGAAAGCGTTTTTCTTTCCCAAGGATTCTTTCTGCAAGCATCCATTTCATTTGTCCTCTGTGGTTCCACGAGCCTTTTGATGTTATTGAGCTTTTCATTTCTTTCTTTGATTCGTGATTTGACCACATGTACGGATTCTGATGAAAAAAAAAAAAATCTACCTAAAGATGGTTTCTTTTACTCGGAGATGTGTAAGTGTGTGTGTGTGTGTATGTATGAGGGGGGTGTAAGTCCTGATTCAATTTTGGAACTTCATTCGTATCGCGAGCTCTCAAACTATAACGTGAACTGAACGGCTAATTGAAGCTTTCGATTGCTCATCGGGCTTCAATCTTAGGGATAATGTATGCACGTTTTTGGTGATGCTTTTGTGTGCCATTTTGGGTCAATTTCTTTGATAATGACGATACTTTGGAGCGACCTCTGCTGGCAGAAGCAAGAACTGTGGAATCCTGTTACGTAATAAAGAAGAATTAACGAAGATTGCTATACTATTTACTGTTTACTTATTTATTTTTGTGGTTAAGCGGTGGTCAAACTCTTAAAAAAACATTGTGACGAACCAGTTTTAACATTTATATTCATGATTTTCAAAGAAAATATGGATTTAGAGTCACAGGTCATTAGCTTGCAAGCTACAGTCATAATTTTCATAATCTTCAAACGCCGATTACCAAAGAATGGAGTAAGGTAGAATCTCACCTTCTTTTTCTTGGTAAAGAATGAAACCCCATCTCTCATTTGGTACCACCAATGTCTACATATACAAAGCAATAATCTGTCCGCTGTAAAAGACGCGTCAAACCTCAAATTCGGCTATCTTTTCAGATAACGTTTAACACGGAAAGAATGAAAATTCCCTACTCCGACGGCAGCAATTCAAACTCAACGCAATTTAGAGTCGCACTCATACGAATCGCTAAACGCGCATCCATCTTTTTGACAGCGATCTTTCTCCGTAAATCCCCGGATCTAATAGAGAGAGACTTGCCCCTCTACTCCGTTAGTATGTTGGCCGTTCATTTCCCAGTTAAATGCTTCAATGTCGGGATGTGCTTCAAGAAAGCCAGTCAGTGAAACGTAACAAGCACGTCTGAAATCCAGCCAATTTGTCTCCATTTGCCCATCGGAGCGCTTTGAGCATCCCTGTGATCCGTTGGGCGGACGTCTCTGTGTGAAGATGACTTCACTGAGCCACAAAGAGGAATGTGACACTTGAGCGCGGCTTTGCATCGCCGTGCCGACGCGGGGTTGAAGGTGGATGGGAGCCCCGGTGAGTGCGTAAAAGTCACCTGTATTGAGAGTAATGAATCCAGAGAGAGGAGCGGACATCTCTTTCATCTTCGCGAGGACTTGAGCCACTCTTTCTTCATCTTTTGGGGGGGAAAAAAAAGCGCATGCTCATGGCACGGATGTGGTTAGCGGCAGAAAGAGAAGACGTGTCTTATTGACGAAGATCTTTCACCGCTTTACCTCGTCGCTGGCCTCCGTTGTTTTGAAGCTGATGAGTAAACGACAAAGCGCACAGTGCGGGTTTTTCTATCCAAGTGGGGACAGCCCATTGACATCGTGCATTTCCTGGATCCTAACCTTGAACCGTCACAATTTTTCTAACCCTTAACTTGTGGGGTTGACCAACATGGTCCCCACAAGTACAAAAGGTCATCACAGACAGTATAACCTGGAATGTACCAACCACGGAGCAAAAAGCAAAGGCACGCACACCCACACACACACAAGGGGGGGTTTCTATCATAGTGAGGGCATACCCATGACATAATGCCTTTCCAAGCCCCTAATCTTAACGCTTTCAGTGCCAAGCGTTATCAGAAAAGACAACCCCTAGAGTGTCATCGATTTCGAGCATTTCGACACATTTTTCAAGGCTGACAGAAAATTGCATCGTATAACTATGTCAACATATGAAAGATTGGATTCTATTCTTTACCCAGAAAAAGAAAGTCAGATTCTACATTATTTCTTTCTTTAGTAATCACTGTTTGAAAATGGGTCATTTGAGTGACACCAAGCTATTTTGGACAAAAGGGAGAAAATGAGCTTTTTTGTGAAAAGATGTGTGACTTTGACACTAATGTTTTTTTTGTGGCGCCTGAAACATCTCAAGTTCTTCCATTCGATAAAACATGGACAAAAACCGTGTAATGTATTTGATGACAAAATAACGGTTTGCGTACGAATATAACTGCATTACAACAGCGTTCAATTGGCATAATTTTAAGAAGAGCGCTGGCCACAAATGTCATCCATTAAACAAAAATTCTTGTCACTGGCACACAACCCAACTATTTTAAATGACGAAAATTCTCGTCCACGGCACTGAAAAGGTTAATCCAAAACCCTAACCCTCAAAGAGAGGTCCGAACTTGTGGGGTCCAACAAAATGCTCCCTACAAGTGCAAAAGGACCCCACAAAGACATTAAAAACAGGAACCAATAGAAAACACACACACCAAAAGACAGAAGAAGGTAACATTTATTTTTGCTCGAAGCAGCCTTTATATTGACCTTGATTAACCAAAGGTAAAATTAGGGATGAAAGCATCAAATGGCCAAATTGGATGCCCGCATGCTGCATCTGGTTGGTTGTCAAGGAAACAGAATTTAAGTTACCTGATGCACTCTATAGTTTTCTTCAGATTGAAACCTGGAAAAGTGTAATTTGCTATTTAAATGTGGCTTGTAGGAATGTTAATAATTAGACATTATGAGTGCACACCAAGGAAAAAATTAGTCATAAAAATATTAAATACTTGCATAACTTAGCTCTTGATTAATAATATATGTATTGCTCTTTAAGAGGCCATTTTTTAAGGAAAGAACTAAAAAGAAATCTGTCGAAAAAGGGAAAAGGAAAATTGACTGTGACAAGCACCTGTAAAAACATTCCCCGTTAGCGGTGTTCTTTCTAATTATTTGTCATTTGCATAACCACGTGAATTGATTTCTCATTGTTACCGTTTTCCAACCGGACAATTTGGAATAGATCTAGGCAAACAGTGAGGATTAAGTGTTTTTTAAAAAAAATTTTGATAAACATGTTTTTCAACTGCTTTATTAACTTGAGCAAAAATAAGGCAAAAACAGCAATAAATGAAAAGACAAAAAACATTTTATACCCATGATTATATCTTAATATACATAGGGTATTTCCCCGGGGTACAAGTCGGGTTTTTCCCCTCATTTTTAACCCTCGTGTAGGGGTGGTCTACTTTTAACCCCTTAACTAAAAACAGACCAAATTTTTCCACATATCTGTGTTTGAATAACATTAATTTATATCTGAAATAACAACAAGTCATGTACAAGGCTTAAAATGATTATATATACCTCTAATTCGATATAGAAATTGTCTGTAGTGACAAGGTATATTCCCGGATAACAGGATTTGTGCTTTTTTTTCAGCCGTTTGTCCTAACAAGATGGCAAAACAAACAAACAATGGAAACTGTGTGTCAAGAGAGTCTTTGCATGTGTTTTTTTTATTTCTTTCCCAACCATCGCCGCTGTATGCCTTTCAAACTTTACAATAACTGAAAATTATTTTTGTCACTCTGTTTTTAATAGGAAATGATCCCAAATTAGGGATATTTGTGGAGTCCTTGCCACCATTACAGCACTGCATAAGTTTGCAAGAAAGGCCCCTGCAGAAAAGTGGTGGTGCAAACATGGGTCCGACAGAGCTGTTGCGCTGGGTATTTTAATTTGATCTATTTTAAAAATGAACTTACCACACTTGGTCAACTTTTTTCCCCAACCCTAATTAAAAAATTAAAAAAAAAATCTAACTAAAAATAAACCTGCTCAAACCTAATTTTAACGGACTGAATTAAAAAAAAAAAAAAAATCATATTTTGGGTATTTTCACCCTAGTAAATCCAGAAGATTTCGTGGTAACTGAAAGTTTAAAAAGCATCCACGCTATTGCCAGTACTGGCAGTATTAACCGTTAATAATGAAATAATTCCACAGCAAATTGAAATTGTGAGCAGCGATGGGAGAACAGAACACGAGCGTGGCGGTCTCGGCACCGGCGAGCGGTCATCGGCGCCGCATTTACAACAAGCTGCGGGCGACTGACGGAATCCTATAGAGAGAACTGCAACCGTCCAAATGAAAGCCAGAAATCTAACTATGCAAGTGAGCTCGCATAAAAGTCATCAAAATGTTGCGTTATTGGCTTTTGAGTATTTGCTGCCGTGTTTTAAAGAAACTGCCGGAAACAAATGACTTTATTGACAAGATATTGTTTTTCTGCAACCGTTTCAAGCGCTCATTTTAACGCGCTTGGGAGTTTAATCGGTCGCAAGAACAGGAAGTAAAGCAACGCGTTGTATATATTCATTACGGCCGAAGACTACTGTTAGGTAATGAAATCATTGAAGGCCGTTCCCCCCTCTGACAAATGCTCAAGGTGAACTACAAAGGTTCAGGGTGTGTCAAAGTGAAAGAATGATGCGATTCCCTCAGTCTAAAACAATCATTGAATCATTTGTCATCCTCAGGAGAATTGAGATGCAGCTACAGGGCACGGAATGAGTAAGAAACTTGCCACAGTGCTGAGTGAGTTAGAGAAACTTCCAGGTGCAAAAAAATAAACTTTTCAAAGAGGTTTGACATAAGCCGGAACTTGAAGAAGAGAAATTGCATCCAAAAGTTCCGAAGGTTTAAACTAAAAGGATTTACTGTACACAATTCTGTGCTATGAATACATTTCGGTCAGGCCACTGCTGAACATGCGATCACATGCACAGAAAATCGGATTTAAAACACAAAACAACAACTCTGAATAACATAAATGTCAGGTTCAGGCCACTTATAACGTTTAATAACCGACAAACACGAAGGAAGACAACGGGCTTGAATTGTTTTTACTTGCGAGGAGAGTGGAAAAGTGGAAAGGTCAGGGAAGATGTTATGGCAGCAAGGCAATAATCGTTTACTGATACTGGGGGATGTAGATCAAAGTCCATACACTATCAGTCCGTGTAATCACTGCTATTTGCTTTCCCAGGAACTATTCTTCAGATGGTACTCCCCATTTATCATCTTTATTCTTTATTGCTGATTGAAAAGGTTGACTGATTGATCTGATTGTTTTGTTGAAATTCCCTTTAGCGCAGCTCCATCTAGTGGATACATAACACAACCCCAACCACTACTGCAGCTTCTATTCCATGTGCCTTACAATGCAGAGTGTCTTATATATGAAGAGTTTTAAATAGGCCGCTCATTGAAGATGCGCCTTATAATCCAGTGCGCCTTATAGCGTGGAAAATACGGTATTTCAAAATAAATAAACTCTGCTTCAAAAAACAAAAGCCACATTCACTAGAGAGAGGATGCATGAAGGATCCAAGAAAAATCAAAACTTTTATTTGGACTTTTTTGACCTTTATTTAACCATGAGTGTCACATTGAGATTAAATATCTCTTTTTTTAAAGGAGACACCTGTGTATTGTAACAATAACAATGAGCCTATTACAGTGACAAATTTATACTTTGTTCAATTTTCAACGCTTGATTAAATGTCTGCAATTATCTGACGCTTCTGTGACAGGTGCAGCAAACGGAATATCCTGTCCTGTATGTATTGCATCAGAAGTGAGAGGACACAGTAGGATTCAACACGTCGGCCGATGGAAAAAAACATGCGTCAAAGCCGTTCAAAGCGTCAAATGAGTCAAATTTCCAATCTGGCGATGCTGTGCGGTCCTGACAGCAAACTGATGTTGTGTCAAATTGAAGACATTTGCAATGCGAGCCTTGTTGTGAGCTTGTCAGCAAACTTCTTTGAGCTGTCACCCGAGTGTCGCTTAGCTAGTAAATTCACTATGTTTTGGTTTTCAAAATGGGAGTCTGTTTGTCAAGTTCTGTCTGTTCAATTTATTGCTTTGCTGTCCTGGAGCATAAATGCCTCGCATTTACAAGCGGGTCCTTTTCATATGAAAAACGCTCGGGCGCCGGCCACTTCACTGCGGCACAGAGAGTAACAGAAGAAGTGCCGTAATATTCTTAAATGACTTCTCAGTGTCTCCATGGAACACAAAACGAATTATAATGAGAAGAAATTGACTTGTCCCCCCAAAAGTAAAACTCAAATTCAATAATAAAAAGTCAAACAAAACAGCGCAAAACTCATGACTGGGGGGAAAATGACTTGTGACAGCACGGCAAACCACAATGAACAGACGCTCTCTGACAGGAATCACTCAAATAAATACAAGATAACTTGATGAGATAACGAGGCACACCTGGACAAGATGGAGTGGCTGAAGGGAGCTGATTGATTGGTAGACGCAAAGCACCACCATGATGAGACCAGCAACAAACAAATATAAATAAATATATAAATACATAAATACTTAGGACTTATGCACGCAGTAAACAATTGGCTTATCACCATGGAAGTCAAATTCGATATTATTAAGCTTTCTAAAATCGGTGAAACACCAACGAACAAATTGTTCTTCCGATTGTTATGTTCCGTTTTGCGGTTTTGTTGACGTAATAAAAGTGACGGTTGAGATGGACCCCGCCTCCCCGGGCACAACGCTCGCGCACCGGGGAGAAAATGGCCGCCACGCCGTTTCCAGTTGCACGGCCCTTCAAAACAAGAGTTCACTATAAAATAAAGTGACGTGCGAGAACAAAGTTTATCAGACAAAACGGGGGCAAAAAGGGGCAGAACAATAGCGCAATACTTTACAGTACAGTACATATAGAGTAATATATATATATATATATATATATATATATATATATATATATATATATATTTATATATAGTAAAGTGGGCTAGTGATTTTTGTAGTCAGCTGTGCTAAGCTCCAGCTACCCTGGATAGGATGCGCTGTAAAAAATGAATGGACGGATGTCTAGACAGCACCGTCATGGATCGGTTGGTGATAGGAAAAAAAGCCAAGAACGAAGCAGGGAAGGCCATAAAGATTCTCCCGCACGCTGTTCCGATAAAGCTTTGACTTTGCAGGAAACAGGAAGAGGAAACTAACCTCCGGACTACGTTAGAGAGGGCAAGAGCTGCATGTACTATACGATACAAAAGCCTTTAAAGTTCCGGATAAGTCGTCAGATTGAATTTCCAGAGCTTGCAGCAGATCCTCTCTGTGTGTATATATTTTTCAACCTTTACAACTACTCAAGCCGGCTTTCCTCTTTCGAAAAAGCATTTTCCACATTTACGGAATAAATAAGTTGAGGGCAAGCCGTAGCAAGAGAATTAGACTGTCACTGTCTGGCACTGTGTTGCCAAGAATAGAAAGTCCGTGTGCGGCTCACCCACAGCCTGAAATTGCACTCACGCTTAAGAAATAAAAAAATCTCCTCTCTTGTCCTTATACTGAAGAGCAATGGTCCTCTGGTTGCTTTTTAGATGTACTTGAAGGTCATTTTTGGCTCTAAAAGCGGCATTTATCCAATAAGGCCATGGGGTAAAAACACACTTTAGCGTTTGACCGACATTAAATTGATACGTAAACTTGGATTATTAGTCTTTTTTTTTTTTTTTGGGTCAAATTACCAGAGGTGGGCATTTTTTTGCTCGTTCGACATTTGTCATCCGTCAGAGCCTCGCCCCCTTTCCTCCATCGACTTGTACCACATGGTAACAAAAGCATATTTTCTTTAATCAAGCAATAACCTCTCTTATAAGTTATTCATACCGCATCGCCATCAAAATCCAAGCGAAGAGGGGTTGAAAAACAACATCTCGACTTATACTCATAGAAATACGCTACGCGCCGGATGTTGCTTCCGGAATCCACCTCACCACATGGTAACGAAAGCATTTTTTCTTTACTCGAGCAATAACCACTCTTCCAAGTTATCAACACGCCGTCACCATCAAAATCCAAGCGAACCGCCGCCCCAAATGTAATCCGTCGATTCCGATCTGTTCCCAAATAACTTATTCGCGCTCGGCGCAAACGTTCACAAGCTAACGGCGGCCACGCGATAACGCTCGGCCGCTCGCAGAAGTCAGATTGTAAAAAAAAATCGAGTAAAAGTCAACGCTTACATCTCTCTGGCCTTCCTCAGGTTATCCGAACCTGACTCGCCCTGCCTCCGAGAACCAACGTGCGTGTGACTCAGCGTGCGCGCCGCTGATCTAAAGCTCAGTGGCATTACCCGGTCCACAAGCAAAAAGACACCATGCGCCCGGACCATATGACTGGATTCTCCGTGACCCAGTTAAGGCGAAGTCTTTGCCGCTCGGCCGTAGTGAATTCTCCCCTAATTGAAGAGACGGCCCGGCGAGCGAGGGGGGCAAGCAACTTTCAAAGGGCATTCAGGTAGTTTATTTTCACCGGAGGTGAGATTTGTCACCCGCCCACGTGACTTCGGCGCCACTCCAGCGCACCGAAACAATCCTCATCCGCTCGTTCATTCCGCCGGCGAACAACACATTTAGAGAGATCAATGGCTTGTGATTTTCAGACGTAATTACTACATCCAGCTCAGGTTTTCTAAGCTGTCCGCGGATACGCCGCTTTCCTCCCAATAATTGGCCACCAGGTCCCCAGCTGTGAGATTACCGTCCGTCCAGATATGGCAGCTTCTGCTTTCTAACGGTCCCCGTGGGCCGGAAGCGCTGATTCCAATGGCTTTTATTAAAGAGCTTATTCCCACCTAATCACAAAACGGTCTTCAGATGCTTCTTTTTTTTTTGTTTTTTATGAGGAAGTCACAGTTTGATTAATGTGATCAGGGAGTGTAGAAAGTGCTCCCGGGCTCCAGGCAGCCAACAACGCTGAATAAATGAAGCATACTAATTGTTTGCTTGAGAGTTGGCACATTAATACCATTAAAAATACAGCACGCGCTATATGCGGCCATTTCCTGCAAAACATCGCATGGGACGAATATGTAGCCGGTCGTATAACTCTGCGTTTGGTCAAACCTCAGAAGTAGGGAAGCTACATTAGGCTACATTATTTTGTTTTGCTGTAATGATGTTATCCCCAAAAGGGGTGGGGAAAAAAGAAGCATGTCTTTTTTAGAACTTAAGCAGATTATAATGTGTTTTGGGGGGTAAACATTTGAAAGGGGTGTGGAACGCCGCGGCGAAGATCTTAATGAGATGATGAAATGTCCTCCAAACAGTTGCTGCGTATTACGCGGCATATTGTCACTCTCTCTCAAGATACATGAGATGTTAGTCATACACACAGAATATTATGAAGAACAAAAGGCGTGATTATCTGGTGGAATAATCAGATTCTCAAGATGACAAGCGCTCCCGAGTTCCTGATTAACGGACAATTAGACAGTTGTGCTGAAGAGCTACTTGGAGTAGTGCTTCTCAATCTTTTTTCACTCATATGTCCCCTGTGAAATGTTTTCAGCCAAGTACCCCTTAACCAGCGCAAAGCGCTTTTGAGTTAAATTAAAAAAAAAAGACAACATCAGCGTCTGATTTATTCAACTTAAAACCCTTTCAAACTTCATTCGTATTGGTCCACAAAAAAAGAAAAAAGTCAACCTCTTTTGGATCATGGAAGAAATCTGTTTTCAAAAAGACATAACTTAATTATTAATACATCATTTTCCACAAAAATATCAATATAAAGTCTCAGACCCGTTCTAAAAAATATATACATATGACTAAATATTTGTTGGCAGAAAATATTACAAACATCCTGTTTGGGGGTTGGATTAGAGATCTGTTCACAAAAATAAACATTAACTTAATTATCAATAAATATTTGTCCACCAAAAATAATCAACATAAAGTGTCAGACCTGCTCTGAAAAAACTATTAGAAGTAAATATTTGTCAACAGAAAATAAACACAAAGCGTCCTGTTTTGGGGTAACAGTAGACATCTGTTCACAAAAATTCATACTTAACGATCAATAAATATTTGTCCCCCAAAAAATAATCAGCATAAAATGTCAGACCGGTTTTAAAAAAGAAATAATTAAAAATAAATATTCGCGCACTTAAAAATATCTGCTCCCCACACCCCCCAAAAAAAGTAAAAAAAGAAAAAAAACGTGTGGAACACAGTTATCAAAAAGAAATATGAATATTCAACTTTTAGGATCATAGTAGAGATGTGACAGGTAACGAGTGGTGGCACCTAACAAGTTGGATCGAACTAGTGTGGGGGAGAAACTGCCTTTTCACAATGATGAAAATGAATAAACTACAGAACATAAACTTTGTTAAATGAGCTCATATGATTTTTACTGGATTTTTGCATTATTATTCAAACCCTCGATCAGAGCCTGCAGTTCCTTCAAGTACCCCCGTTTGAGAACCACAGACTTAGAGGACTCATCGGGCTTTCCGGAGATATGAAGAGCAGATAGCGTGTACCTCTTGTGTACAAGCCTTGTAAATTCCAAGCAACTTCATTTTTCTTCTTTTTTTTTTTTCTCCTTAGATGTTGCAGGTTGGAGCTCCGGTGGCCCTCAGCGGGGTTTCTGCTCTCACCCCCTCTAATGCTGAGAGTTAAAAGAGGATGACGCTGAATCAGGAGTCTAAATCCCAAATCCCTGGTGGTGCAAACCCCAGGCACGCTCCTGTTTATGCTGCGCGTATCAGTGATCTGCGAAGCATTGTAAATCCTCTCCATCTTCTCTTTCATCTGCATACAGCTCCTTGATCCTCGCTGTGTCATTAGCACTTGGGCAATAATGAGCGGGTGGGGTAAAGGGAATGGCAGCCTTCGCTTTGTATTTCCTCTGCGCGTGTGTGTGCGTGCGACAGAATGACTCGTTATGGAAAGACTTTATGTAAATCCGAAAGCCTCTGTTGTTGTTAATCATGGCGAGGAAGTGATCCCGGCCATTTTATTGTGCAGCTCGCAGCTCTCCAAATGAAATAAGATGATGGTGTTGATTATGGCTGATAGCGAGAGGAGCAAATGGCCAGGACTGAATTATTCCGAAGCATCTAATCAGTAACTTCATTTGCTTTTATGGCACAAAGGTCCATCCTTGAGGGCAACAATCCATAATTTGCTTTGTTGACGCATGCGGGGATTTTTTGCTTTACGGTGGTCTAAATTCTGGAATCTTACCTTCTTTTTTTGGATTTATTCACTCATCCATTTTCTACAGCCGCTATTCACCCATCCATTTTCTACAGCCGCTCGTCCTCACAATCGGCTTGCTGGTGGTTCGACTTATAACCGCATAACTCGAAACAGACCATTTATTTCATATATCTGTGTCTGAATAATAAATTAAAAATAATATGATGTCATTTAACAGGCTTAAAACGATTTTATATGGTTGATTGGATGTAGTCTCGCAAAATTCCCTTTAAAAGCCTCTTGTTAACATCGAGGCTGTGTGGGTAATCTTTTTGATGTATTATGAAAAGGAAAAAACGGCTTGACTTGTCTCTGTCAGCTCTTGGACGAGTGCTTGAATAAGCTAGCACGGATGTCGGTGGGTGGGTGGGGGGTAGGGGGGGGGGGGGGCATAGCAACCTTCCACGCTCTGATTTCACACCCATCGTCACTCCGGTAAAGAAATCTTGGGATAATATCCCAAGTAAGATGATCAGCAAATCATCTCATTTGCAAATCATTTTAATAACAGTTTTGTCATTTGAATAACACACACCAAGTGTTTTTATGGGACATCCACAATCTATGTAACCAGTAAAGTCAGGGATAGACTTTATCACGACTTTATAATCACATTTTTATACATTTCACCCAAAATGAAGTAAAATAAAATGTGTGTGTGTGTGTGTGTGGGGGGGGGGGGGGGGGGTAACTTGATAGCATTAATCTCTGTTACATCTCACTATAAAAAAACATACAATTTTTTTGTGTTTAATTTATATTTAGCTGATCCAATTATAACTCAATGCATAATTTAAATGCATGATGGACAAAAAAATATGGCATCACAATGAAATTACTTGACATTTGAAGAAAATGTTTGTGCTGGTGAATCATTTGTGAGTCACATGAACGAGTTCATTTCCATAAAAGCGGAGGGGAAAAAAATTGTCAGGCAAATCTATCACATTAAGAGAACAGCTGTTAAAAAAACCCAGATAAGCAGCCCGTGGTATTTCACGCTGCTGGAGACCTGTACAAAATACCGTTTGTGGTGTTCCTCCCTGACCTTTTCCTGTCATGCTAATGCAGTAAAACACTTCTCATTCAAGGCAATACACCTCCTATGTCTGCAGCTACTATGAGCAGTCAAATCAAACGCAGTGTGGCCACCATCATACCCTGATAATAACCCTATTGAGAACCTGCTGAGAATACTTAAAAAGGAAAACCTATAAAGCTGGCTAATCCAACAGCCCAGTGAGAAGTAGCCACGCATGCATCCATTCATCATTCTTTATCATGCTATGTACAGTCAAGGTCGAGAAAAAAATTATACATTGACATCGAGGTATGCAGTTAATATAAATAAACAATATTGCACAAAAGTATTGCATGCATGTAAAAATAGCAGAGAAATAACACATTTAGAAAACTACATCACTACAAAGACAACCAAATGGATGTAAATTTAATGTATATATATATATATATATATATATATATATATATATATATATATATATATATATATATATATATATATATATATACAGTATATCCATTATATCCTTTTGGTGTGGGTGTGGCCTCAATTTAATCAGAAACTAGTTTGTGATTAACTATTTTTTTCTCCTAAATTTCTTTACTTTTTGTTGATTTTCGCACTCTAGATGTGATACTTGTTAATTCCAAATTTGTCGTGATTAATGAATGAAAAAAAACGCTGCTGATGAGAGTGTTTATCCCAAGTGCTTTATTATTGAAATTCGCCACTTGTCTCTCGTTTGCAACCCCAATTTATTAATTAATTTATTTATTTTACTGCCGTGATCGGCTTATCAAAAAATAAAAAATAAAAAACAAAGAAAATACCAATTTGATTTATATTTTTGTTAGTGGCTGTAATGGTAACTTGGAACAAAAAGCAAAAAACTATCAGACCCGACTGTTGTAAAGCGTACAAATTGAGAAAACAATTCTGCTGACTGTTGGAATCATGATGAGCATGGAATTGATTGTGTGCTATTAACGCCTATGAGGAGCATAATACTGAAACGGAGGGTTTTAAACTTCTTTGATCCATAAACCTACAGTGACATTAGCATTGATTTTAACTGCACACAATTTATGTGCCACAACAAAGTCTGGTTTCGTCCAATAAAATCCCAATTACGGCCCTATGATTGACTGGCGACACGACGGAAAACGAATGATAGGCAGCTTAAAATAGAGGAGAGTATAGACTTCAATATAGTTCTTTCTGAGCCTCCAAAATATCCATTCTAAATTACATTTGGTATTAAGGAAGATAAACAACACAGCATATAAATAATAAAAAAAAGAGCTTGTCAACAGAGGAAGGATGATAATATGGTGATATTATATATATATATATATATATATATATATATATATATATATATATATATATATATATATATATATATTTTAGCGGTACTTACAATACTACTAATTTTGACATAGGTTTGTATTGTCCACCATACGATGGAACGCCGGAATGGATTAATGTCGTATGGCGGGGGTCCACTGTAGAAGTAAAACTGTCGAATGAACTTTTGGCCACCCAGGTGACATATAGATTTAAAATACACTAAAGATTCTTTTCCAATAATATCCTCTCCCCTCCCGCCCCGATCGGCGGATTTCTGTGTGGCGCTGACATATCATCAGCTATTATTCGGGATGCCTCCCATGAGCTCGTTCTCTCGGCAAACTCTCCCCCCATCATCGAGGCCCCACCTCCCCTCACCAGCAGCACGCTTGTTAAACAGACACTCACATTAGTCGAGTTCATGTTCCCTCAGAGACCCGCGCAACTGCCAAGCCAAAGCAGCCGCTTATCACTCAGCCTCTACCCCGCGTTTGAGCGTACAAGCGAGCATGTGCGCGTAGCTGCTCGCACGCATTTATAACTCTCGCCCTCAAATAACCCCCCCTCCCCCCACGTCTACCTTTTTACCAAATTGCAACATTTTTCTTCTCCAGTGGATTGCACGTTTGAAACGGTTGAGGTCTGCTCCGGGAATCCATTAGTTCTTGTAGACACATGCAGATTTTTCAGGTGCTCGGTGCTTTTATCGGAGCGTGCAGTAGATGCAGACCTCAGCACAGGAAGTCTTAGGAAGATGGTGCTTGATACACCCTACGCAGGTCATATCAGTTTGAAGTCCGTGTCAAGGAAGTCTCGGGTCTTTTCTTCATAGTTGAGTTCAAACATCAAATGCGGAGCAAATCTGCAGTGTCTTGCAAACATCAAATCCAGACTTGAAAAGTCAGCAGGACAGGTGATATATAAGACTATAAAAAATCTGAGCCTTCAGGACGGGTCCGGAAAAGCGCCCCGAGAACACATCAGGACTTGATCCATTATGCGGCAATTAGTAAAAGAAAAACCTTTTTGTTCCAATTAAAGCTTTGGTGCTTTGCCTAATGATTTAATCTTTATGGGCTCGTTTTTGTCCAGTTGTAACAGAAAGTCTGCATCCTGCTTGTTATTTAAAAGTAAGTCTAATTTGGTTTGCAGCTGCTACTCGCCCGTTTTAAAATGTATGTATAATTAAACAATTATTTACACAACGGGGACCAAGTGACACAATTGTAGAATCGGTGGAGTTGGATGTTCTCAGATTGGAATCAGGCCCCTTCCAATCGTGAAGAAAAATGCTGAGAATACACTTGAGTACACAGGTCAAAAGTTCAAAATACACCAATCAAAATATTGAAAAACACCCTCTGAAAATGTATAGCTACCCTGAAAGAAGAAACAATTATATATGGTATAAAACAATAACATATGGTATAAATGTTGTGCATTAATCATGGAATAAAGAAAATAACAGTTGAAAATAATCCAGTGGAGTAATTGTCAGTTTTAATCATAGGGAAGAAACGTCGCTTGAGGGCCCAAACATATATTACCGTATTTCTGTGACTATAATTCATTATAAGAATTTATATTCAGTTGTATTAGGTTACTTTTTATTTTTTGATAACTGTTTTGCGGGCAGTAAATCACACTTAAATTCATTTAATGATCCCCAAAATTGACAGTGAGCCCTATAATCAGTTGTGCCATTATCTATGCACGTCAAAGTGAATTTAACTCTATCAAAAGCAAAACTCATCAAATGCTCACACTTAATTAGCTCAATGAGCTCAAAATTAAGAGGCGCGCTGGCCATGAGTGCCATCACTCCATTAAAAATAAAGTATAAAAAAATAGTAGTATAAAAAAGTATATAACAAGTATTTTAAATGATGAGAATTAATCTTTCTGGCATGGTAAGAGTTAAATAAGCATTTGCTTTACTGGTTTATTTCCCTTAATGTGCATGAATGCACTTTATAACCCGCTGCACT
This sequence comes from Hippichthys cyanospilos, assembly GCF_059441005.1. Taxonomy (NCBI): domain Eukaryota; kingdom Metazoa; phylum Chordata; class Actinopteri; order Syngnathiformes; family Syngnathidae; genus Hippichthys; species Hippichthys cyanospilos. The sequence continues at coordinate 1,902,329 of NC_142380.1, forward strand.
TTATCGCCCAAGCGTGCCCTATAGCTGAAATTTTCCATAAATACAATTGTTCATTGTACTTGCGCCTTTTAATCTGAAGTGATTTAAAGTTTGGAAAATATAGTACGATCTTATTTCCCGCGGTTTACTTCCTTTTTTACGTGCCCACGGTTTCCGTATCTATAGTTACCTGTACAAACGAGTTGTTCTTGTCTTCAGTGAATGTCACTTGAAATGTCTTTGTAAGAAAAAAAAACAAGTAATTAAAAAAAATTCGCTAAAGGGATCCACTGGAAATGGAATTGGGCACTAGGAGAAAAATCCACACCACTTCACACAATCCAAACAATATAATCCGTAATCAACTGTCTGGAGACGCCCCAAAACACCCTCCAAACAATCGAGACCAAAGCTTGGATGATAATCACAAGCTGTGAAAAATACACCTACAGACCACCTACACTTTGAGAAAAAAATAAAAAAACAACCTCAAAGTCAAAGATCATCTTGACATGAATGGCACACAAACACAAGCAGCAGCCCCCACAAACATAGACCACCCACTACACTACATAGCAGATTATTTACATATTGCAGAAAACATCAAAACAACAACCGAGCGCCGCTATCACGCACAAACGCTAGTTTCATCAGAGGCTGTCTCGGCACTTTCCATAATCATATCACTTTTATCGTACTTCAACTCGCACCATAACGCATACGGTGGAAAACCGCTGCACACAATCACACACGGCGACTCAACAACACACAGTCAATTTGTTGCACCTATGGGAAAATCCGGTGACGTCCGCGGCCTTCCTCCGGGAAACCAGGTTGTTCGGCAAGACAGCTTAGGGAAACAACAGTGACAAAAATCACAACAAGTCCATCAAGACTAAAACCTTGCTTCTGTTGTCGTTGCTATCTCCGATGAATAGCTTTTTGCTCATAATAAAGCAACGGATACGTCTTAGCCACTTCGCCACGTTTGTTTGTACAACTTGAAAAACATTCTTTTCATACCTCAAGAACGTTCATTATAGATGAATACAGATAAGTCAAGGTTATACTGTTGGAGGAAGATGCCGTATTTTCAGCACTATAAGGCGCACCTAAAAGCCTTAATTTTTTTTTTTTTTTAAAGCTGCTGGTGCGCCTTATAATCAGGTGCGCCTTATATGTGTATCAGTATTGAGATTGGGAGTCGTAGATGGGGAATGAGCTGATAAAGTAAGGGTAACCCTAACCCTAAACCTAACCCTTTACCTATTTCTTTTGTGTTTTTACATTTGAACAAGGTTGGTCATATTGACATTGCGCTATTATGCTATTGAGAGTCATTATTTGAGTTATTATTGTTATTACTTTGGTAAATGGATTTTCACTTATATAGGGCTTTTCTACCTTGGGTACTCAAAGCGCTTTACACTAACTAGTACTTTGAGTATTACTATATTGTGATTGCAAAAGTTTTAAATTGTGTCATTCATTGAGGGTGCGCTTTATAATCTGATGCGCCTTATATATGGATTCGTAGATGGGAACGAACTGATAAAGTAAGGGTAACCCTAACCCTAACCCTAATCCTTAACCTGTTTATTTTGTGTTTTTACGTTTGAACAAGGTTGGTCATATTGACATTGCGCTATTATGTTATTGAGAGTCATTATTTGAGTTATTATTGTCATTACTTTGAGTATTACTATATTGTGATTGAAAAAGTTTTAAAATATGTCATTCATTGAGGGTGCGCCTTATAATCCGGTGCGCCTTATAGTGCGGAAAATACAGTACCTAACTTGATATAAATATTTTGACTTAACATTTTTTTAATGGCCTCGGAGAAGAGCAGCTTTTTCAAAAGTGGTCAATTCTCATTAATGTTTCAGGCCAACCGTAGCTCAACCGCATCTGCTCGGCGAAGTCAGTACATTAACTCTGGTTATCAGCGAAGCCCACTCAATATCGCATGTCTCCAATCAAAATACAAACCGCTCTGTATGCTATGTGAGTAAAACCGCAAGTGCTTTAATCTGCGGAGAAGCATGTTGGGGGAATCTTGATGAAGCTTTGTCTTTGTCTTCAGACGCAAAGATCGGAATCAAAGCCGCGCTGTATGCCGGCGGCTCCTGTACGGGCATCCCCCGGGGGATTTAAGCTAATTTTGCGTTTGGTCCGAGTCGCTCTCGATCCCTCCGGCGGCACTGTCCTCGTCGCTGATAGCTAACCCGCTGCTGTTTGATGCTGGTCATGTCCCACTGCCTACCAAGCTCATCTATCACAGTAAGTGTGAATGGCAGTCAGGGACGGCGGAGGATCAGAGGAGGGCTGCTTCCAACCCTCCCCCCTCACCAACTATATACTTAGTAATCTGTGCCAAGGCTACTGACTAAAAGGAGAATGGAGACCTTGTGTTTGAGGCTCCAGATGGGGTACAAAAAACAACAACAAAACTTTCCAGTGGGGGAAATATTAACAATGTGAAGCTTGCATTGAACACGCTCATAAATTCTTTTGATCGATATTCAAACAAACATATATATGTATATTTTTTTTTGTGTTTTATTTTAATTACAGCATTACCCTAAGCAGCCACATTGTGCAGTGATTTGAATTCAATTAACTAGCTTCACAGGAGTTGCAATGGTGCGCTGGCTTGTAACAGAAAGAATACTATCTTTGTCATTGCCATGGCAACTACGGATCACCTTCCTTCTTGGTCTACAATAACGGCGGACCATCTCGGGCAGCGCTCAAATTGTGTGCGATGTGTGTAAGCAAGTTTGTCACAAAGATGGAGGAACCCAGAAGCACAATGAAATGCAGCGCATCAAGTCAAATTGAGAAATTGAACAATGCAGCTGCATTAATGTTTGAACTCTATTGAAATGCTATGAGAGTGACTTGTGAATTATCCTAGGTCCGGCAAAAAGAAATTATGAAGCAGAATATTTTTATTAGGTCTATAGCTTGAAGATTTTATCTGGTCGCGTCGGTAATTTCTGATAATCACATCGAAATTGTACCGTTTTGAAGGCAAACGGGGCAAAGCATGCTGCTTTTGTTCCTTGTCAATCGAATTGGATCGAACCCCCCACGTGTGCTTGGAATCGATTGAGCGTGCTTGTCGTCTGTAGCGTTTTCACACCAGTGAGAAGCATATAATTGAACCGGATGATTTAATCATCTTTAATTCATAAAACTACATTGACATTAGCATCGTTTTTCATTGCACGTAGCTTATGTACAACAAAGCCTTGAACATTGTACGTTTCACTTGACAACAAACGGACCCAGCTGAAAGAGGATGCAAGCCAGTACTGTACGCAGCGGGAAAATAGAAAACACAACAAGGGCGCCATTAGCTACATAGTTTGGTCGCCTCGTACTCCACGTAGCTCGGTTGTCTGGCGCTGAAAGTCTGCAGGGCGGTGAGGATCCGGGTTACGTCCGCACTGGAGAGTTTAAGTCTGTGGCGCAGCAGACAGGCAAAGAGATCGGCGTGGGGGGCGCCCGGAGGCGAGAGGCGGTTTACCCTGTAGCGCAACTCCACCAGCTGCAACAGAGCCGAGTCCTGTGATCCCTGAGTGTACGGGTAGTCGATCTGCAGAATCAAGTCCTGGATTGCCTCGGGATCAAAATGCATGCTGTATCCGAACAGCTGCATGCTGTTCACTTTCATGTAACCGATGTTGTTGGGCGGCTCTGTCGCCTCCACGGGCTCGTAGTCCGCCGACGTGTTCTTGGATCCCGTTGCCGCGCCCTCCTTGATTCGGCTCCTCAAGTAAAAATGCACCGTCTCGAAAAAGCTCTTCCATCTGTTTCCAAGAGACAACGTCCAGTTATAGCAGTCCAAGGGAATGTCCAATTTGGTCCGCTCCCAGTCAGGGTAGCCGTGTTGGCCTATGGGCATCGTCCAGCTCTCGGAATGGCTGCCTCCAAATGGGTTCACAAATAGGGAAAAAGCTGGCTCGAGGGTGCTGTTCCTGGTGAGGCAAAACTGCAGGGCTAGTCCAAGGAGCATGTGAACGCGATTGGATTTAACCCGGTTGCTCTTTAGGGTCAGCAGCATTCGCTTCCTCCACGACGGATCGAACCAACTGTTTACCCGCACGTCGTTGCTTACGAACACCGCGTGCAGAGTGATGCGTGGATCGCGTCGCTGAAGGAGATAGCGAAGCTCCATGTCGTGCAAGTCTTGGTCACTTTCCAAACCCAGGTAAGGGTCAGTAGGGTCGGGCACCGCGTGCCGGCAGACCCCCTGGTTCAGGGTGAAGCCGGGATTGCAGTTGGAGCATCTTGTGCGGTTCTCGGTCGAGCAAGATGAACAGCGGGCTCCGTCGCCCATGGAGCATGGTATGAGGCCTTGGCAGGGGGGGTGATTATAGGGGCAGGAGCATCGCCGACTCTCGTCGTTGTAGACGCCCACTTGGTTGTTTTCACTGCAGTACAAGATGGAGAGGGTGTAGCTCAACCAGAAGTGCAGAGGCCTGCGAGAGAGAATCACATCTTCTAAGTGTTTGGTGTGATCAGATGAGGCAAAACTGTTAGCCTCCATCCAAAAAAGTGCCTAAAGACGTAAGAGGCGTTGGGTTACAAGGTGCAATATCAATCAACAGGCCTATATTTGGAAATTTCCAAACATACGGGGTTATGAGACTTACACGTTATAAGGAACCGTCTCAATCAACGGGACTGTTTTCGGAAATCCGTACACAAGGCTTACGAGGTTATACAACGCACCGGCGTATAAGGCCCAGTCGGAATGAATAGGACAGCGAAAATTTTCAAAATTTCTATGTATAAGGCGCACTGGGTATAAGGCGCAATCTCATTAAGTAGATTGAGTTTTGAAAATGTCCGTAAAGGCACACCGGGTGATAAGGGGGGTGAATCAAAAATCCGACATCCATAAGGCGCATGTAATTAAAAGATGTTCTGCCAATACTGGAGAAAATGAAAAGCTCATAAATATACCTTGTAGTAAAAAAAAAAAAAACAAAATAAAACACACAGTACCCTCAATTTGTTTAACTGATTATAATTTTCAATGTATTTTGGTGGAAGGTAATAATTACAACACTGTAATGCCTCTTAATTACAAGGGCCACTTATCTCTGGTTTCTATCTTGTAAATGTCTTAAACAGAAGGGTAATGGCTGTGCATTTCATTTTAGTCTGATTAAAACATACAGTTAACATACTCTTTAGCATTTTGCAAATTAAGCATATTTTCAGAGATAGAATTAAGGACAAAAAATAACAGATTGACACCCGTACACACAGCGGAATACGCTTAATATGCTTGTTTAATAACGACAGTTACGCATTACCATATGATACATGCTTCACATAAAAAATATCTATTGGATTTTACATTTACAATAAGACTTGTGAACACATGGAAAATTTAATAAACCCACACCATAAATGTTTCACCGGGGCACCAACTATAAAAGAAACAGATGTACCTACTGACCCAAAACCAATATTGTCTTTATTTCATTTTGCAAGCAGCGAGTGTGTAATAAATAAGTATAATTGGATTTTAGAGTGAAGTGCTAGTGTCTAAATTTGACTAGTAAGCTGGAGGCTTGTACAATTTCATTCAAATCCTTTCCAGGAGCAACCAACAGACTGCAGTCATGACCACATTGGTTGTGAGAAGATGCTTGAATCGAGGGATCTACGGTGAATGCTGAAAATGGAGCAAAAAAAAAAATAGATTGAGCAGTAAAGGATAGCAGGAATGTAGCCGTGGCTGAATTTCTTGAAAAACGGTTAACAGAAAATGGACTGCATTTATGGAGCACCTTTCTCACTTCAAACTACTCTGAGTGCTTTTACAGTGTTGACTTGTTCACACAGTAATGGTGAATGCCGGAAATAAAGAATATGGCTCATTTTCCAGCTTGGGCTGGAATTGTCACCTTTAGTCCGTATTTGGCTTAGAGCTACTTTGAAAAAATGAAGGGAGGAATTGGAACTTGAATCAGGAAATTTTAAGATGATTAACAAAAAGATAAACACGTCCCATGATGCACTGAGTGTTAAAATAAATGCAATATTATTAGTTCGAAAGACTAAGGACCTGGCGGTTGATTAAACGTTTGCAAAGTATTTAAGAAAGCGGCAGGATGGTGACTGTTTTCAGACATAATTTTTGTATTTGGCTCTTGGAGTTCGAAACCCAATAAAGACAGGAAATTGCTTTTTCCGCAGTGACGTGGTTTCGCACAATCAGGAAATTAGATGCTTAATGATGTGAGAAACGGCATCTGGTGTGGAGTATTTCAGCGGCACTGATGGGAATGTTACTTTTTAAAAGTAAATTTTAGTTACTCATTACTCGCACGAAAACTTAACAATAAAAGTAACCTGTTAAGTCAAAATATCTATTTTCGGTCCTCTGAAAAACATGGTTTGCATCTTTGTGGTTTTTTTTTTAAACAATTTTTAAAAGACATTTGAAATGAGTGGACTGACCAGGTAATCATAAATCTCAGTATTTTTTTTCCCAAAGGACATGTACTGCAACACTCCCACGCTCAAATGCTAACGTGAGCAAACGTACATGTAGAGAGGGTTGGGGTGTGGGCAGACAAAACAGATGACCTTACATGCAAAAATGGGTGAGGTGGGGGTTGTGTTGGAAGAATGTAGATAATATTGCACAATAGTTTTAAATTAATGTTGCAAGGAATCCCTTTGTGTGACCTTCTTCTTTGCAAATAATTGCAATGCATCACATTTAACATGCAATAACGACAACGCCATTTAAACTACAGGGAAACTGAATTACCGTATTTTCAGAATATATGCCACCATTTTTTTCTCATGATTTGAGCCCTACAGCTTATAGTCCAGTGCACCACCAGGAAACAATCCACTGGTAAAGCAAAAGTGTGTATCTGTTAAAGGTGTCAATAAATGGAACAGCTATGAAATATAACTAAAAAATGTGAATCAATGACAGCGCTTAAAGTGTAACATTGAAAATATAAAAATGACAAATAAAAAGATTTTTAAAAATGTACGTTTGAACTGCTATTTTATGTTATTTCGCCATCCATCTATCTTTTTTCTATGAACACGCTGGTACTAATCATGCGGGCATGTTCAGTCCGAAAAAAGGAAAAAAAAAACTTTCATAACCATCTTTCTGCGTAAATATCTGATGTTTGGACTTCCGTCTTATAGTTCAGCGCAGCAGATGAGCAAAAAACAAACAAACATTATGTTTTTTGTTTTGCTCATCTTTTACTGCTGCTGCTTATATACCAGTGCGGCTTATAGTTCAAAAAATACGGAATATTACTCCGCTAATTAAAAAAAAAAAAAAACCTAGTTTAAGAGGCCTTATTACCAATACACGTATGAGAACCATTTGTATGAGTACAACAGTGTGGGAGAAGTTGAAACTTCCCACTCGTCGCACTCTTCTGGCATTTGCTATTTACACAGCCGTCAGCCCGGGCTGGTAAAGCTCCGATAATACCGTCAAATATTGAATATTAGTGGGAAGGCAAAAGTGTCCCCATTCCATGTCAGCGCCGTTTGCACTGTTCCAAATTATACTACATATAGGATTTAGGTTAGAAAATTGGGTTTTATTTTTTTTTGAGGGGAACTTTCTTTCTCCTCTGTTTAGCTCAGGGATATAAATCTTAGACAAAAAATGATAATTATTTTGCCAAATGAATCTGATTAAAGGAAAATAACTTCAGGCTGTTGTTCCACGTATTAGGAAAGCCACAGTTTGTAATGTAGGAAAAAAAAGATGCGACTGCTGGTTATAAATCAATGTACACCTCAGATAAAGAAAATTACTTTATAAAGAGTGTGAGTTTAGAAGCCAAAAAGCTTCTGATAAAAGCAAATTAAGGTACGTTTCTATCAGGCTAATACATGTCATTTCGCTGAGAGCAGCTGCAAAAAAGTCACAGATGAGAAGGAATTTTGAAGCTTTTTTCGCCTCAGGAATCCCAAGAATCTCTCAAAGCAGAAGCCTCCAAGGAGAAATGTTTACAGACGTAGGCTAATTTTCAAATAGTTTTGTTTTGCGATGAATGATTTGGGACCATAACTTCAGTTCTGGTGGCCTTACTATTTTACTTCCTTCTAAGTCGGACTGGTCAAAAAAAATGTAATCTCCATCAAATAAATAATAAATTGATTTTCTACACCTCAATGTGCTTTACATAAGCTAACATTCAGCCAATCACAAACACGTTCATAAACCAAGGTAAAGTGTTCCGAAGTAATGATGCTTCTGCAATAAGCCTTTCAAAAATGCAATGAAACAAACAACTCTCGATTGTGTAAAAGCAGCCGTAGCGCACCTTGGAAGCACCTTGATTTTCAGGCCGCTGATTAAAAATTCCACTTGTTTCTGTTTTGCATCTCACCTCGGCCGCTGCAGGATGATTTTGGGCTGTTTACGGCACCTCTTGCTGAGGCTGAAGAGCTTGTTGACGGTGCGGCGGGCTTTGGTGAAGAGCTGCTGGCTGCTGGTCTCCAGTTGCCTGTAGCGCTGGAGAAGGCTGGCATCTGTCCTCCATAAGTGCTCCACAACAGATGTGTTCACAGCGTAATGCGTTGGCAGATTTCCAACAAAGCTTTGGAATTCCTCTGGAAAGCGAGAAGAGCGTAAAGGTGCAAAATCAGCTCGTGGTTATTTTGCAGAGAAGGAAGTCAGAACTAAAATAGCGAGCTGAATTTTTCTTACTATAAGGCAGAACGTATTATAAGGTGCCGCCTAAATAAAGAGGGATTTTTTTTTTTAGGGATTAACATCTATTGGGTGCTATTGTTATAAAGCTAGTTTGCTTACCAGTGCGCTAACTTGCTAGCTTGCTAGATGGATGGATGGATGGATGGATGGATGGATAGATAGATAGATAGATAGATAGAGCTAGCTTGCATATTAGTGCGCTATCTTGCATATTTGTGCACAAGATTGCATATTTGTTCACAAAATTGCTTGTTTTCTTGCAATAGATAGAGCTAGCTTGAGTATAGTGTGCTAGCTTGCATATTTGTGCGCTAGCTTGCTTGTTTTCTTGCGATAGATAGATAGATAGATAGATAGATAGATAGATAGATAGATAGATAGATAGATAGATAGATAGATAGATAGATAGATAGATAGATAGAGCTAGCTTGCATATTAGTGCGCTAGCTTGCATATTTGAGCACTAGCTTGCTTGTTTTCTTGCAATAGATAGATAGAGCTAGCTTGAGTATAGTGTGCTAGCTTGCATATTTGAACTAGCTTGCTTGTTTTCTTGCGGTAGATAGATAGATAGATAGATAGATAGATAGATAGATAGATAGATAGATAGATAGATAGATAGAAGGCTAACACCATGGAGAGATGCCAGAGTTTGAACCTACAATTTTAGAATTGTGAAATCAATTTGCAAAGCACCATTCTGCCTAAAATCCTAACAAATCCTTCAAAGTGTTTTTCAATCATGCTCGAGGGATCGTATAACCTTGAATTTTAGGTTACGCCTTTTTATTCATGCCCCAGAACAGATTAGATCAGATTTTCTGCAAACCTCTGTGTAAATTGCTCGCTAAATGCCAGTTGAGGCTGCTAATCCAATCAGGGATGGGTATGTTGCGTTTATGCTAATGATAGCTTTGTTTCAAAATGATGCAATATTACATTATTAAGTCCTAGGACACAAGCTGGGCTTTGTTTGATCGGTGGACCATTTATTTGCGCACAAGGCGATTTGCTCGATGCAAAGCTGCGGGAAATTACAAGAAGGGCACAAAATGAGGACAACCAGCCTTCTTAGTGGAGGTCACGCAATCAATTAGCGAGCTTGACACCGTTATAGGTACATTAGCAACCCCCGGTGATAAGCGCAGTCACGTTCTAACTTCACCGGCACGCTCATGGCTTCATTTAAGATTTTCCGATTGAATTAGTCAATTAATTAAATGTGTTGATGAGTGACTCACAGCTAGACTTTTGTAAAACAATGTGGACCGCAAGCGGCTTTTATTTTCCAGGCAGTCCAGGCTCCGGTGCCTATAGAGAGCCGCATACTGAGATCTGACACTTTGAGTGGCAGATCTTTTGATTCAGACCGGCAACACATGACAGCCGAGCAAGGGTTTCGAACAGGAACAAGACATGGCTTTTCTCTTCATGTTAGCGCTCAAATACAAATCTTCTTCTTCCAGCGAGCAAGAACTTAAAGTTCAGAAATTTCAAACAGAGGTCCTCCCGCCGGAGCTTTTCGATCGCACTAGTCACGCTGACATTTTCAAATGATATACAAGGGCAGCAATAAATCAAGACCCCTGACTCACCGGATGCCTCGAACTCCTCGTTTGTCCGCCTCCAGGCCTCTTTGATGCGTACTAAGTTGTTTTCCAGAGTGTCCAGGTCGGCGCGGGGACAATTACATTGCGGAAAGTCCACGTTGCACGCACACCAGCATTCGCTGTTTTGGCACATAAAATGACCCTCGGATTTACAGCCGATGTAGTTGAGAGCCGCCTGAATGAAGCGGCTCCGCAAGTAGCTCGGGAGGACGACCTGCAGCCCTGCGGAGCGTGAAAGACAGGGCCAAGGCAATTATTATACTGCCCCATGAAAGATGAGAGAATGAGGCTGCTTCTTGTAATTATCATCAACAAATCGCATGACAACTGTGACAAACTAATTGTACGGCTAGAGCCAGGCCTGATGGATTTTAGTCTATTTGGAGCCAATATCTATTTCGCCGGGTGTTCCTTTATTACATGTAACACGGGCACGCCGGTTTATTTTGCCTAGCATTTACACCATTCCGCTGCCAGCAATTCTTGCTAAAAGGCACCGAATGTTCTGCTGAAAATAGCCTGCTGCAAAATTGATCCGTGAGCAATTATCCACACTTATGACGGCAAATGTACATGGATTGACTTTTTAAAAGGCGTACTATACATTAAGAGCCCATTAAAATCATCAATGTGCTTTCAACAGTGTTCTCAACATATCTTGAATACAGCACAATGAGCTTGTCAACAGGGGACAGGGGAAGGATGGTGATATGGTGAAGATTTTATATATATATATATTAGGGCATTTTTGAGGCCATTCTGATATTTAGCAGAATAAAATTATGACATTTTTACAAACTGTCTAATTAATTTAAAAAAAGTATACTGTATTTTTCCAAGTACAAGTGGAGGTTCTGTGGTGTGTATGTATGCACTAGGGCTCAAAGACGGAGGAAAAAAGATAACAAAAACATCTCCTGTGTAGAGGTTGGGGCTCGCGATCATGTTGTGTGCGATACGTTTGGTTACCTTTGAAATTGTAGTGATATAAGAGGATTGAATAAAGACTACCATTTTTTAAATTATACTAATCTGCAAGCTGCTTAGGTTTTGAGGTAAGTCCCAATCACTGCTATTCATATAATAAGCAAATAACATGTAGTTTACAGATTACTTTGACCAATAATGTGCAGATAAGCACTGCAAGAGCACATCATATTTTTCAGTTACGTTGGTGGCCAATCATTATCGGTATTTATATAACAGTCACAGTGACTGATGGTTTTTTCCTGCGTCTTCAAAAACGATTTTGACGTTTCCACCCTGTATCCATCTTCTTATGAAATGGTTTGCGAGCCTCCGGTCAATTTTAGCCTCTCATCTGGAGGTGCGTCACGATGCCTGTTGTCAACAGCTGCTAGTTAACAATGTCGGGGTAAGAAACACTAGCACAGGCATTCTCTGTCGGGAAATCAGCCGTGGGGAACGTTTATGGGTCGATTCCACCACAAAGAGTAACTTTCTGCTGGTATTTTGCTTTTTGAAGAGCTGGCAAGGCCTCAAAATACTCTGAAAATGCCATAATAATCCGGGTTGTTAGTTGATGTTAACAGCGCACACAACTTCAACATGTTGGCCGCAGTGGAAGGAAAGACATCCCAGAATGCTTTGTTGTGGGGGATGTGCAAGCAACGTATACCGGATCAAGCCAATCACTGAGTATAGTATAGAACAAACTGTATAATATGACGTATAAGACAATACATTAGTAAATAATCAGACAAACTCGTATTCTCCATTTAGAATACAGTATACCAGAGCTTGCTTCACGTTGGCGCTGAAGGTACAGTGTTATATTCCCTCTCTTGACACGGGTCGTTTGAAGCTTAGCTCTTAATAGATGAGAGAGGAGCAAAAGATTGAAGTCTCCTTTGACCGGTCTGAGGGCGCCCGGATCATAGATGTCGTGATCACGGTGTGTATGATGTCACGCACTGTTTGCTACCAGCTGGGTTTGAATGTGAACAAGCAACTGTAGTTTTTACACAACTGATAGTTTTTTGGCAAAGAACACACATACAAGGAAAATTGGGTCAAATTTTCTTGTCCAATGTGCCAATACTCTCTTCCAAAGAAAGCTGAGGCCAAAAACAGCAGGCTACAGGATGTACAACATAAAACAATAAAAAAGGATGGGGAAGTACAAACTATGAGGAAAATGCACTTGCCACAGGAACTCCTCAGACATCAAACTACCGCAGTAAACATATTTACTCAAATTTTAAAGGACTAAACCTTAAACATTAACTGTGCTGTTGTCCCTTCCCTTTCCCATTTCTCAGGCTGTAGTGTCACGGAGAGCCATGGTTATATTAGTGACGCCCGGATGTCTAATTAGAGTGAAGCCTGTAGCTGACCAAACATGAGAAAAATCTGACTTTACACTTGAAATTCCAATATATTACAAAAGAGACCTAGGTAAGAGATTTACAACGCTCCGGTGCAGCGCTGCTCTTTCCTGCTCTTCCTTCGCATCGACCTGACAGCGTGTGGGAATTTCATAGGGAGACGGGCACTCCTACAAGACACATGATCTACTTGTGCCCTCATTGTCAGTGGATATTTGCCTTAAATATTGTCACATTTAAAAAAGTCAGGAACCCGCATACACCTGCATGACAATTCCGTGGGGGGTGTAACGCTACTTTATTCCCCATTAACCGCGAAAAACGAGGGAATACTGTATTATAAGATTGAGAACTTTCTTACCTTGTAGCTGAACCTTGTTCTCTGGACTGTGAACAAGAACAGAACTGACGGTGTCCAGATTGTCGTAATTGCTGCATCCAAGTGGCCCTGTCCTGGTTTCTGTTACCTGCATGCATCAAAAAAAAAAAAAAAAAAGAAGCTAGAACATGTCATGTCAACCTTATATTTCATCGCGCGTTATTTCATGTCCAGTAGATGTGGTTTTGCTAGCAGGGTGACCTACTCAGCTCTCCTCGCCTAGCTTCTGGTGCAGTCAGTTTTCCATTTCGAAATAAAATCACAGTATATAAGCCACACTCCTAGAATTGGATCAAGACACTGTCACAATCTCAATGCAGACTGTCCAGATGTCCTTTGTAAACATGTGTACACTAGATTGTTTTATTTTATTTTTATTGCCTATAGAATGTATTGAATCTGCTAAACCAGCGGTGGTTTACCCCACCCGTATACTGTCGTATAAGCGGTGTATGCTTGGAACCCCAGCTCTGGAAAAATACCTGGTTCTTACCTTTACATATGGAAACGTGCCAATATTGACAAAATATACAAACGTATAGACAATGTACCGACGAAATTACACACCCTTTGTTTTGATTACAGGCTACTTTAACATCTAAATGTGGATTCACCTTGTTTGTGCAAATAAATAACCTAAACAGCCCATGAAAATCAATTTGTACCTCAAATTACATTCACTGGCAAGTAAACCGTGAAGAAATCCTGAAAAGGTATCCGACGTACAAGCTTCTCCTCCTCAGCGAAGCGTTAGGAGGAGGAAATCTACTTTGCCGTGACCATCCAACATCAGACAGACTCATTGCTAACTACATTTCTCCTGTAATTGACCCTGCTTGGCGAATCTAGAAATTTGAAAGCACACATCTGCAGAGGCTTAAGTAACAAATCCTTCAACGTCGTACAATATTAATGAAAGGATATCAACGGAAGCTTCAGTTTCTATATCCCTCATAAAGAGTGATATCCATTCCCCGGCACCTTCGTCTTCTTCCTCCGCTCTTCATCGGATGAAAAACAGCCCGGCTGGGAATGAATGGAACGATATCGCTAATCGATCAAGCCGACGGATAACCATAAGAAGATGTTTGTGGGGTAGCACTTGTCTTCATCAGCAGCTACTCACTTTAGCATCTACGTTTTACCCTCGGGCTGATGTATGCGTCCTCTCTAATAGCTACTTTAGATGTTAAAACGGATGATTGGTGTTTCATTGTGAGGCCTTGAAACCGCTGCACTTGTCCAGTCCTCTTAAGTTCCCCTTTGGGATTGGCGAGCACATAAATATTCATTTGAATTTTACAATGAAGTATTGCTTTCCATGTTACGGTTTGCTATAACTTTATGGGATTAAGTTGACAAACTTTGTTAACTGAAGTACACTGTAAATCTCGCAGGCGCATCGGGCTAAATAGTGTAAACGCCTCACGTTAGGTGCACTCATTAAATGTGTCTATCACCTGATTTATTATGTAAATGAAGAGTTTCACTTAAGCGGTAGGATGAATCTGTCAACCGAAGATGCTATTTCGTTATTTCGTTGTGAATTCAAGCGCTCTTTCGGGAGCTTTTTCATGATACTCCGGGGACATGGTTTTGATTGTTAACAATTATACAGAACATTTAGCATTTAACTGAATCATAAACTCACTAACCAGTTCAGGAAGAGCTGCAACAGAAATGGTACCACATATTTCGGACAATAAGTCACGCGAAATATCCTTACATTTTCTGAAAAATTGAACGCACGTATGACGGTCAGTTGAATTTTTTAAATCTTTCACATTAACCGTGTGCTATGAAAAAATACAGTACTTTAGATTTGTTTACAAATATTACATTAAAGCAACAATCTTAAAACAACAAAATCTAGAATTTGAATTGAGCAAAGTTTGACTAATTTGCTGCGTGCAGTAATGTGCCTTATATCCCGATGCACTTTATAACACGGAGATCTGTTTATATGGACATCTCACAAAATAGACCTGAACCTTGGAAGCAACCTTGTGCACCTTATACCTTCTACCCAAAATTGAGAAATGAGACCTTTTCATTGCGACTAAGCCTTATAGCCCGTTGCATCTCATACATAATAATTTCCCAAAACAAACTGGTTCATTGATAACCTTAGAACCAAGTCCGGCTGTTGACCCAGTGTGCCTTATACAAGGAAATTCCACAAAATAGACCTGTTGATTGCTACTGCACCTTATAACGCAGTGCAAGTTATAACACTCTATGCCTGATAAGGAAAAAAAAATTAGACCTGTTAATTGAGACTGCACCTTGTAACCCATTCCCCCATATAACCCGGCATGCCTTACATGATGAAATTTTCCCAAATTGTCTCGTTCATTGAGGCTGCGCCTTATAACCCGTATTATTCGCGGGTGTGGGTTACATGTGTAAAATAAAAAAAATGAAATAGTTCACCGCGACAGTTCGCTTTGTAACTCGGTGGGCCTTATACGAAGACATTTTCAAATATACACTTGACCATTGATACTACGCCACAATATCTGGTGCACCTTAAAACCCGTTGCGCCCTATAGTATTGGACACACCCGTTCATCAAAACACACCATCCAACCCAGTGCAGATTTTGGTCTAAAAAACACGGTAGACTGACTACATTCGAGCGTTCTTTGCAGTGTCTTCTTAGTCTGTTCATACACGTCGCTGTGACACATGCACGCAAAGGGTATTAATATGTCGTAGCATTGAGAATTTGAAACAAGCTCGACTAGTTAATGCCCTCCAAGTAACTATTACGCCGGACAGCGGTCCCGCTGCCTCGCGGCAGGGCAGATGAGCCGCCCCATCTCCCAACACGCTTCTCGTCTTTTTACACGTCTCTACATACCCGTATGGCAGTGGAGGCGATCTGGAGGTGGTGAAGCCTGCGAAGGGTACTCTCTCTGTCGGTGAAGTAGGAAGCCGCCAGCTGGTGAAGCGCCTCCAGCGTAATTGCCCCGCTCGTGCTGTTGCTTTTACTGCCCTCAGCCCCCGCCACCGAAGATTCCTGACCCAGCTTCCTTTTGTCCACAAATATGGTTAAGGACTCTTCCCCTGGTGACAGTCACACAGAGCGAACGCAAGCTTCATTAGCTCCGACCGAGCAACGCTAATCACCTTTCATTAGCATCTGTACATATTAGATTGAAAAGTAGTAATTAGGTACTGTGGGGGAACTGGCAGTTTGGATGAATTGAGGGTGAGTCGCAAAAAAAAGAACCGATCATTTATTCATCATCATTAATCACAGTCATCTCGTTATTATTATTATTGTGTCACGTTTTGTAGTGCCATTGCTATCAAAGCATATTTGATCCAGGTCAAAATACAGTGGACGCGATTAGAAAAAGTAAGAAATCTAAAACTAATCTTTGCTAAGAACGGCACTGTCTTATCTTTTTAACAACAATTTTAAATGAGGTTTATACGATGCTTTTCCTCGGAAATTTTTAATGTTCTGTATTCCAGGTAGCTGGAGTTTATTCCGTCACACTTTGGACGAGAGGCGTGGTTGACTTCGACAAATCCCCAGTCAATTGTAGATGAACTACCATGGACAGTCGTATTCACACCTTAGGGAAGGAGCCTAACTATCTAAAATCGCCTGAAGAGGGAGGCAAAACAACATAACCACAGCCAAGCCCACAGGTCATGGCAGTTGTTGAAGCGGCAAAGTGGAAAAAAATGCTGTAGACAAAAATCTAACGTGAAAAAAACGGGGGGTCCACTGTATATGGGTTTTCAAATTTTGTGTTAACCAAAAATGACCGCTAATTTACTCACACAGACGTGTAGTTTTACTTGTCATTTCTTGTGTAATGTCTGGCTCCATTTTAACGATGATAAAAGATCCTTGAACACAGACGTTCCATCAGACTTTAAATATTTCATTTTTGGGCCAGCTAATGCAGTACATCTATTGTAATCATGTAAACTGAAGAACCACTTATGAAAACTATATATATCTAGTGCTGAATATCCATTTTGAGTTGCATGTTGTTTGTAACACAGGAACAAAAATGCAAAACATTACATTTTATACCTATTGCACTATTCCGAATATTTTTTTTTCAATGTTTTTTCACAGAACAACATCAAGAAAAAAAATGGGATCAGCTGACTATTACCCGCCTTAATAATGGAACAACATCAGATTGTAAAAAGCGGCGTCCCGTATCCTGAAAAGCGAGAGATGCTTTCCGGAGTGTTTTACCGTACCTCCTAAGGTGGCGGAGAGGAGGAGATGGGTGCCATATTTTTTGATTAGACTCTCGGTAATTGCGCGCAGGGTCGGCCGTCTTCCCAGCTGGCGGATGGTGTGCATGAATTCGGGGTCGAGGGGCAGAGCCAGACCGCGGCCGCCGCCGAGACTGTCTCGTTTCTCCACCGCCAGGCTGTTGACCTTCCATCGACCAAACTCCCTGGGCACATACACACACGCATACACACTTACTTGGCCGCAACCTATGGTGGCATTTGTCATCTCCTAGTCACTCCGTGAAGTCAATGTTACAAAGGTCATAGCGGGTGGCTGACGGTTTCCTATTATATTGGTACTTCTATTTTTTTCCCCGCCTACCATCTTCCTCATCCAATTAATAACAAATTGCAAGATTTGCATCCTTCATTCTTCCCAGCGGGATGCGGACGTTTACGTACCTTTGGAATTTGCTTCTCAAACCTAATGAGTCGAAGACTGCAACATAATCGGTTTAGCTTACCCAAATCTGACACTGGATAAGGAATGTAAAGTGACATTAATAGACCCTATCCAATGGGTGGCAATCTCTGCCCCCCGCACCAGAAGTGCGAGGACCTGATTTGAAAGTGGCTTCAAACGTCTTAAAGAATTATTTGATTCCGTGGTTGGGCTTATAAAAGCATATAAAAAGAACAAAGAACAAATGAATACTGTAATTAAACCTACCGATGGTATTTTACTATTGTGGGTGTTTATGTATATAGCTCTTTTTTTCCTTCAGTAATTGATTTTCCTGGCCACAATGCTGTGAAATATTGTCTAAATAAAGCTTGGGAGGATGTTGAAACCCAGTATGCTCAGGCACCGATTTTATACAAAAAATGTCCTAACTCATCAACAGATTGGTACATCGTGTGAATTCTTTGCCGTGACGTTATAAAGGATGTTTTTACCACCGGAGTCCTGAATTTACCCAGCTAAAGCTCCTATGGCCCCGAGGGGCGTATATCGGCAAGTATTATTGGCAAACAGTTCTTTTGATTTTGTCGGGATGCGAGCAAGGTTGCCAAGATTGGACAAAAATGTCGCCAGAGGTCATCAAAATGTCACCGGAGGTTATCAAAATGTCACCGGAGTTCAATGGTTCTGCCCCTGTCTCTGGAAAATTTTGAATGTGTTGCAAAGAATGTCCTTGTGATAAAAGTAGTAAATACAGTAAGTACACAATTTTCCAAATATTCCTAGCATCAAGAGCAGCATAAAAAAACAACAACATAAAAATAAGTTATCCAAATGCTATTTCTGAGTGAAAAAATGATCGAACAGTGGAGTGATTTTGAAAGAAGTAATATAGAAGTCAATTGTTATTATTTCCAAAAATGTCAATGTGAATGAATCTAGAATTCTTTTGTTTTGGCTCGGAAATGTTTGACACGTTGAAAATCACATCTGTAGTGAATTGAAAAGATCACAACATTTAGGACGTTTGTCGTGAATCTGTTTATGGGTTAGGGTTAGGGCTAACCCTAACCCTAACCCTAACCCTGTTTATGCTAAACAACCTTTGAGGCAAACGCAGTCTGAGAAATGAGAAATATAACATTTTGAGAAAATCCTGAAGTTAGAAAAATAAAAGCTCCCGTGGCGTGAATTTTTGGAACGTATTGAGATGATGCAAATTTGAGGAAGTTGAGATGATGCAAATCTGATGAATTATGCAAGAGGAGATCCATGTCAAAAGAAAGGGGAAAAAAAAAGAAATAATGCATGTGTGAATTCACAAAAATATAACTTAAAAACAACATGTCATGGCTTTTAATGACGAGAATACTGTACACGTGTTTTGCTACTGCGGCTCAGTATGTATTTAGGAACTTCAAAGAGGACGGCAACTTTTAACTCGCCTCTTTGATAGCCACTGTACAATATTCAATATTTCACTAACTTTACTAATCAATATCCATCAATTATGACTTCAAAGTTTAAATAACACTTCAAAAGTCTGGGGGCAAAACAACATGAATTTAATAATAATAAAAAAAAGTGTCTTTAAAAGCTACGCAGGATATAAAACGATATAATGCGGTGCAAAATGAAGACAAAATAATTGGATTGAGTCATTTAAAATACGGCGCAGTTTCTAAGGCAACTGATGTGTAATTTGAGGTGTATTTTTGAAGCCGAATCCTTTAAACTCCTTTGAACAGAATGATTGATTTTCTTGGGGTTTTATCTCTTCCAGTCAAGCACGGGCTGATGAGACGCAGGTAAATTAGCATGCGGCCGTCATTCGGCATCAAAAGTGAGACGGCGTTTTCCAGCTGAACGTTGATTACAAAGCGCCGTTGCCATTGTGAGAACGCAAAGTCAAATTGTTGGTCTTTCTCGTCAACAAATCACGCTCGGACTGAATCGCTTCTAATGGAGTGGCGCAGACCACTCTGGAAGCCTTTGTAGAAAATCGATTAGTCGGATCGCCCGGTCCGAAAGGACACGTTCCCAAATGATTATTAGATCATGGTTTGTTCGCTCGGAGATATAAAAGCTACCTCAATCAGGATAAAGTGCGCATGAGTCCAATTAGGGGAAGTGTCATTGGAAGAACACTTCATAATGGCGTTCTCGGAGGATAATTATATCTTGAAAACATGTCTTTGGAGGGGATGCAAGGCCAAAGTATTGGCTCGCGCTAGGATGAGATCACCGGATTTACTGATGAATCCGAGTTTGGCATTTATGAGCGGCGAGAAGGTGTCCCCGCACGGAATGAGCAAAATGCCAATTAAATACAAGTACTCGCAGAGGCCAGCTACACCCACTTGCTTACTTCTTCGACCGGCATGCTTAGGAAAAGACCTCGGCGAAAGCGACGCCGGGGCCAAAGAAAACCGAGGAACTCAAGCCAAAGCCCGCAAGCCCGTTTGACATTAAAAAGAGTTTAGGATAGAACTTTAGGATGTTTAAATCAGGTAAATAAAATGGCTCGTTAAGTTTGGCCCGTTTCGACGAAGGAGCATTTGTTAGATGAATTAAATGAGACAAGCAAATCTTTTTTCCGATAAATCGTTGGTCTTAAGAAAGCAAAAATGAAAGGAAAAGGCTTTTTAACCTAGATCATTTCAATCTAATATTAATGAACAGTCAGGTCTTACCATAATTATGGTAATGGGCGAGTGGGAGTGTGAAGGGGGCGGGATCATTTGGCTGTTGCTTTTGTGAACTAGGCTTGTAGCACATTATTTTCATTCAAAGAAGCGAGCAGACCGAACCAACGTCTGAATCCATGTTCATAAAGAGACATGAAGATGAGATTTATTTTGCGTTATGAATCCTTTAAGCGCTCCAGTTTGTATTGTTCATTTACCTGTGTTATCCTTTCTTGAATTATCTGCTTTTAATGTGGAAGGTTGCGCTGTATTTCCTGTTTACGTCAGGTAGTTCGATCAGTGTAACAAATTTTACCTTTTTGGTTTCAAGGAAATAACAGTTAAGGGACCCAGGTTCAATTCCAGCTGGCTCTTGCTTCCTGTGTGGCGTTTGCATGTTCTCCCCGAGCCTGGGTTAGGTTCTCTCCGGGAACGTCGAGTTTATTGGACGGACTAAATTGTCCTTTGGTGTGATTGGGTGCCTGAATGGTTGTTTGTCTCCGTGTGCTCTGCAATTGGTTGGCAACCCTTTTAGGGTGTCCCCAGCTGCTGCCTGTTAAGAATTCTTCAAGCGCTCCACTTTGTATTGTTTACCTACCTGTGTCGTCCTATTTTTATATATCTGCTTTCAATATGGAGGCCGCGCCGAATTCCCGTTTACCTTCTCTGTTCCGTCGTCTAGCCGTTAGCGGTGTTCGCGTTAACAAAGGTTGTTACCATTTTGGTCTCAAGAAAAGAACTAGCCGTCCACGTAATCGATCCGAACCAAGAATGATTTCTTTTCCCAAACCGCGGAGAGCCGCAACGTAAGAGTGAAAGAGCCGCATGTGGCTCTGCTGACCCTTACGCTAACTGAATCTCCAGCAGACGCATCTTGCTTGCGGAATTCATGAGGTTGTTTTTATGTTTGGTCTTACCAAACCATTCTGAGATGACTTTGGGCAATTATGTTAGCCTAACAATTTAACAACTGGAGTTTGGAGGCTGAAAGCACAATTTCACAAATCTCAGTCTTCGTATTCGAGGGCAAACTCTTGGAAAAAGCTGTCAAGGCGGAGTTTCTCGCAAAATGTTCTCGCCTGAACCGGGCTGTTGTTGCGCGCTCACGATAATGAAACACGTTCATTTACCGCGTCTCATCCCGACACATTAATCCCACCATTCTCATTGTCAACTCAAATAAACGCTGAGTCGCGCACAAAAAGAAAACTGCAACAATTTTGCCGGGAGGACAAGCAATTTGCGCATATTAGCGTCGCGCCGGAAATTGCTTTGGAGATGTTGTTGTCTATACATCAAACTTCAATGACACAAAAACTCCCATTTTCTCAACGCCGTGTCAAAACATCGCCCAAGACAGTGTTTCACTATCCTCGTTGAGTCAAATCGGCGCGCGAGCCGTGTCGGCTGTAATTGGGGATCGTTCCAGTACCCCCCGGAGACACGCAAACATCCCACTAGGCCGTCTTTCCGCTTCCATCGCTGTATCCGTGCGCACGGAGTATCGCGGACACGAGGAAGGTTTTAAAAAAATGGAAACGCGTCTCATTATGCGCTTCCTGGACACAAATGTCAGTGAGTGAAATCTGTTATTGTACAGTATTCCACTCCCACTGTGCCACTAGCTGCTTTCTCCTCGTAAGTCTCTCTCTCCTACTGGGGGACAATCACTGCCGTGAGGAAAGCTGCTCAGCGGGGAAATAATTGGGGAACCAGGACAATGTGGAGTACGCCATTACGGCCCATCATCATAACGAGCGAGACTCGCCGTCCGTTCCCGATGGACGGAGAAAGACCCGGCTTCCGTTTGATTTGATTCCGTTTCTTTGCTGACAGCGATTCCGTCAGCAGGCGCGTATGGCAAACGGAGGATTGTTTGCTAT
This sequence comes from Hippichthys cyanospilos, assembly GCF_059441005.1. NCBI lineage: Eukaryota > Metazoa > Chordata > Actinopteri > Syngnathiformes > Syngnathidae > Hippichthys > Hippichthys cyanospilos. The sequence continues at coordinate 1,924,624 of NC_142380.1, forward strand.
AAGAATGGGCTCCATCCTCAACGTGACAGATTATTACATGCGCTGTGAGCAATCAATTGTGATGAAAACAACTCAGCGGAGAGAGAAAAGGTGAAACGGGGGGAACATCCAAATAGCAAATAGGCCGGATGACTGGCAAGCACAACATGTTGGGATCGCTAAATTGTACAACTGAGAGGTCAGAAAGGTAGCGGAGAAACGCTGGCCTCGTACTGGGCGAAAGTCGGTAGAATTCCGTAGTTATCCCTTCGGGTAAAATATACACTGAAAGAGTCCAAAAGGATCATTTGTGCGCCAAGGCACCTTATTTTTTCAGGTATAACTGTAAAAGTCATGTGTTAATAGAGCCCAAATAGTACCTTTGAGGAGGCTGCCCAAGTGTTTCTCCCTCTTTTTATGATTTAAAAGGGAAGTCAACAGTTTTCTCGCAATAATGTTCTATGCGTCGCAGTTAGTCCAAATTTGGCATTCTGATTCATTTGTTTGTGGAATATGAGATAAGCAGCAACTCCCACCCGTTTTTATCCATCTTAAGCAGTGGTTCTCAAAAGGGGGGTACGGGTACCCCTGGGGGTACTGGAAGGAACTCCAGTGGGTACTCGAGATTTTAAATAAAACAAACATGCCAAAAGTCCTTTATTGAAGTAAGTAAATAATTCTCCCCATACTAAAATGGTTCCTGCCACCTCTCGTTACCTGTCAAGTGAGTTATTTTGGTGAACGCATCTCCACTATGATCCCAAAAAAGGACACTTTGTTGAATATTTGTCCGTGGATAAATATTTCTTGACAATCTATGTTGATTATATTTTGGTCGGAGTACGTCGTTTTTTTGTTTTTTTTTAGCATCTAGCGAAGGAATTTGCTTCCCACAGAAGCAGCTAAAATGCAGCTTACTACATAAATGCAAAGCACCCAGCTCCGACTAACATGCTAATGTAGCAAGCCATAGCATTTGCAAGTCTCCAATGGATATGATGGACGATGTTTTACTTTAATGTAAATGTCTCATTATTTGGCAATTTCCCCCCAAAAAACTGTGTTGTTCCTTCTGACAGTCAAAATTCCAGGTTGCACTTGAAACTCATCCCAAATCCAGCAGAATATTAAAGAAGTAGTTTTTCCCAAACAAGCATTTATCTTGTTGAGCGCATGTGGCAAAACAGCCACCCGTCATATTGATGAAAACAGATAATTATGTTGTTTAATTCATATTCCATACATGCACTATAAATTAGTACTGTCAAGAGATTAAAAACAATGAGATGAATTACAATTTTAAACTGATTTAATCAATCTCTCTTTTTTTTCCCATCTTCTGGCAGCAATAATTTATATAATGGAATATGAATTAAGTGCCAAAATCCACCTGGTTTTAGTTATATGAGAAGTGGATATTTTGCCATATGCTGTAGCATCACAGATGCTCAGGTAATGACCAATCACCTCTACGCTTGATCACATGACCAACCTCAGGAAACAGATGCTGTGATTTCATTTTCGGTAAGTTACAAAATTGTCACAAAATGGCCGCCTGAGATGATTGAATGCCAGTGGATTTTGCACCTTAATTCATATCCCGCAAACGCAACATGAACGTTCAAATCCCTAAAACATTTTTTGACTTGACTTCCTCTTTCTATAAGATTTGATGTTTTCCTCCAAAAAAAGAAAAAAAAAATCTCATTTGCCGAGCAGCACGACACGATTGAAAGTTTTGTGAAAAGTGTCCGCGTTTCAAGAAAATCATTGCGCTGTTAAATAATTGGTGCGTGGCTCAGAAAACGTATTAAAGATGTTTTTTTTCATTTAAAAGCATCATATCACAACAGCATCCTTTAAAAATTCCCGTGATGAGCGTGAAGCCGCTTTTCAAAGCTGTGTGACACCGGAGTCGCAAAAACTCTCCAAAGACACAAATCCCTCTAATCCCTAATTCACACAGAGAAATATTTGCAGGGCATCAAAAACGCGCAGATGAAATTTCCAACACTTTAAATATCTAATGACTGTCTATTTTCGGTGCGTTGGTGTCTGAAACCTGATTCCATGATGCTACTACTATATCCCGGCTACTGTTGTGGTGCCCTTGAGCAATTCAACATCTCCACCAATCCCAGCTCAGGAGGTGCACACTATTTGTGCAGCCCTTTCACGCTGACATTTTTCCCTGCGCGCGCGTGTGCGCGTGCTCCGAAATATACACAGCAGTGTACGTTGAATTCCCCCTCCAGCGATAATTATCCATTTGTTCCATAAAGAATATAAAATAAAAAATGTCCCGGGAGGTCATGAAGTGATTTTTTTTTTCTCCTGCTGAAATGATCGAGAGTGAGATGGTAAACCTTCAGGGTGCCCTAAGGTGTCAAAATGACCTCTGCAAAAATATGTGGCGTTTCACGCTAGCCGTTTCTCGCCGTGGCGGGATAGAGAAGAAAGAACAGAGCCTTTCCGCTGTAAAAAAAATTCGCATCATCCCACGCTGCACAAATGACCGCTGACATTGTTGCTGCTATGGGTATAATGGGAGGAAAACTAGGATTATTCTCAGGGTTTAAAATGAACTGTTTTGATTAAATAACCAGTTAGAGCAGTGGTGTCAAAATCGTTTTAGTTTGCGTGCTGCGTAGAGGAAAATCGATACCCAAGAAATCATAACTTTAAAACAGTGCTTCTCAGTTATATTTTGCCAAGCCACCTAGAAAAGACCCCCCCCCCCACTAAGATTATTATCTATAGAAAATTAAATAAGTATTCCTAAACCTGTATCATTTTTAAAACTAACAAAATATAAAAACAATAAGAATCAACCACTCAGCAACTGTTAATGATTTTTTACAGCATTTTACAGGTTATATTACAGCTTAGGCTAAAGCTGAAAAAAAAAAAACAAGTGCCTGAAAAATCTTCAGGGTAAAAGACAGTGGGGAATCTTGCAACTAATTGTGACTTTTGAGAGTTAGCATGAGAAAGCCATGGAACATCTTTTTTCATACATAAATAGTTTTGCTCAAATTAATTCCTGTCAACACCCTAGCAACAATTTACAAAGATATTGGACCATTGATCACTAGCGCTATTTCAGACCTGTTCTGGTAATAGGAGACAATGGTAAAACCACCTAAAATGAAAATTAGCAATTAGAGTCCATTTGTTAAAGGGACACTGTGTAAGATTTAGACTGTTTTCATTCAAAAGGAATAAATCAAACGATTATACATTTGAAAAACTTGCAAACAAACGTGTTCTTAACGACCAACAGCTCTCCTCCGGAGCCTGCCATGTCTGATAATGGTAAACGCAGCACAGCCTGCTGTCCGTAATGAAAAACGGTTCACATCTTACACACTGTCCCTTTAAAGCCAAATTCTGGCACTAAACCATTGAAAAGGGAAACACAAAAGTGGTCAAATCCCCAAAGACTTGGCAGGTTTGAGATGACTGCGATTAGCTATTGCAAAAAAAAACAGCATGCAGGATGAGTGAAGATTTCATCTTTTTCAGTGGGAATATGTAAAGGCGGACTGGGCGAATTTGACATATCTCAGCGTTGGCAGGTGTGATACCTGCCAGGACAATCCTGAGAGTGGGCAGGCTTTCAGTCTACATGTGGACAGCAGCAGCTGCCTTCACTGATTAATTCCACTCTGGTTTTCAATTCCATGTTAGGTGAAATGAGAACTCGCATGCACACGCAGCACTGCCCCTCAATGCATCAATTATACAGTGGACCCCCGAGTTACAGCATCCCTAGCGTATGTTTTTCTTCACATTACCAAGTGGAATACGAGGTTTTTTCATCCCCTCCCTACGGCATTTTTCCCGCTTTACGGCATCAACAACAAAATTCAAACTTGGCGGTCAGTGTGACACCACGATCGTACGTCACTGCATACGTCACTAAGATACTGGTCTGTTATTGGTCGGCGTCACTAAGATGCTGGTCTGCTATTGGTCGGCGTCACGGTGTCACTAAGATGCCGATATGCTAAAGACTTGATCTCGTATTTATTGTGCATTTTAGCACTTAATTCAAACTTGAAATGGTTAGCTCCCAAGATTGCTAGATGTTAAAGGGTGAAGTAAGAAGATAATTACTATGGAAACGAAGCTGGAGATAATCAAGACATACAAAGAAGCCTTGTAAATATAGCCGAAACTAGCTTAAGTCACGTCACTTCAAAGGTAAATAAAATTTCATTTTTCCTTTGTCTATTTCATTATGATGATATTTAATTATATACATGTATATCATATATAAGTAGTACTTACTATACTATTTTATTACAAATTTTTAATACGTGTGTAAAACACTGAGGTTTTTACCAGGGGTTTAGCTCATTAGCATGAGTTTCTATTACTCGCTATACGACGATTTCGCCTAACGATCTAATTATTTTCGTACGGCGGGGGCCCACAGTATATCCGTATTCTACGCACCGGCTTACGCGCATACGCCTCTCTCACCTGTAGATCTTATATCTGGTACTAAAGCCTTGCTGGTGCCTCTCCGCAGCCTCCGTGAACTCCAAAGACTGTTGGAAGGGTCCTTTGTCGGACAGGAGCCATGCCAGGGAGGCGCCGGCGGCTCCGGCGGGAGCCTCCCCGGCCCCGGCGCCGGCGGCCCGCGAGATCCAGCAGCAGAGCCAGAAGCCCAGAGCCGCGCTCGTCCATAGCAGAGACAGCCGCTTATGAGCGATTCTCTGACGGCTCATGCTTCACCCAACGACACCTCATCCTCTCTGGACTGGGAGTGTTGAAGAAAAGACTTTTCGGAGCGCTTTCAACGCCGAGCGAACCACTTCGAGTGTTTCACGGTACTCACCGGACTTTGCAAAGAGGACCAAAGGACGGGCTCGCTAGGAAGAGTTCTCAAGTTGAATCCCGCTCCAGTTCAACTTTGTCACAAGGACGCACACGCACGTGCCCCGAGCGGTCAAGCCGCAAAAACGCTCTTCATTCCGCAGATCCCGACATCCGATGGCTTCATCCCAATCTGGAACGGCCTTGAACGCTGCTGTCAAAGCTCTTGTTTTCTCCCCCCCCCCGCCCCCCCTCCTATTTTTCTGCAAAATTCTGCGCGCACACTACTGCAGCAGCTGTTCTCCTCCTCCTCCTCTTCCTCCCTCCGCCGTGTGAGCCGCTTGGTGAATGAGCGGCTGCTTCGACACAGAGAGCTTTTTCTCCTCGCCCCCCCCCCACCCCGGCACCCTCCCGCCCCAACTCTCTCCGAGTGAGGGAGAGGGTGATGTCTACGGTCTCGGTGGATTGCGGTTCTAAGGACGGCGTGATGATAAGCATCAGGAACGCTTCCATCAGTCACCACCACCTTCTCGTGACGATTCGGCATCGCGCTGCGTTCGGCCGGCAAATAAATGTGTTAAAATGAGTCTCGTAATAGGCTCATTATCTCCCCCATTTTTCCGTTTTATTGTCCCGAGCCGCAGCTGAGAGCTTGCATGACTAAAGAGACCTCACATGAAGATGACATGCACGTTGCCGGATTGAGAGTAATTACTGGTCATTATAAGACGGTGGCCTTCTTGACACATTCGGGTTGAGGAGGACTTCGGCGCTCAATGATTTCTCGAAAAACCGAGGAGGTTTGGAAAAATGTCAGTCTGTAAAAAAAGGCTATTATCAAACCTGGAGCACCGCCGTCACCCCCACCGAGATGGTGACGGGCGAGACAGCTGTAGGAGCAGGTGTGCGTGCAGATATTTTCTACCTTGCTTGCAGCAACATCACTTGACAAATCTTTTAGACATGTGAAAGCTTAACGATATGATATGCTAAAGCCAAATGCCATACACTTGCAAATGAAGGTGGTGGAGACACACTCGGGGCAAAAGTATTGGGCTAGCTTCGCGATACGCGGGCAGGAGCTTTTATGATATTCCCGAGACATATACGCAACAGTTAACCGCATTGTTTCGACATACGTTTATATAACTTTAAAACTTTCATGCTTTCCAAAGTAATTCTAATACGACATCGCTTTTAGTCATAAAACTTTAGCATTACTAGGAACTCATTCAATGCCAGGGACGTATTTTCACGTCTTCCAGACGTCCAATACCAGATACTTAAGTATCGATTTAATACTGTATTTTCCGCACTATAAGGCGCACCGGATTATAAGGCGCAACCTCTATTAATTACATATTTTAAAGCTTTTTCCGTATATAAGGCGCACTGGATTATAAGGCGCACCTTCAATTAATGACATATTTTAAAACTTTTTCAATCACAATATAGTAATACTCAAAGTAATCAGAATAATAACTCAAATAATAACTCTAAACTCTCAATAGCATAATAAATCAACGTAGATATGTTCAACTGTAAACACACAAAAGAAACAGGTAAATCTTACTTTATCACTTCATTCCCCATCTACGAATCCCAATCTCAATATTCATCCATATATAAGGCGCACCTGATTATAAGGCGCTCCATCAGCTTTTCAAAAAAAATATGGCTTTTAGGTGCGCCTTCTAGTGTGGAAAATACTGTAGTACTAATACAACATCACATTTTGTCCTAAAAAAACATTAACATTACTATTAACTCATTCAATGCCAATGACGTATTTTCACATCTTCCAGAAATCCAATCCCTGATACTTAAGTATCGATTTAATACTTAAAAATCTAGGAATTAAAGTCCTTAATGTACTTAAGTATCAAATAAACACATGTTGGGATTCGAAAAATAAAAAAAACGTGAAAATACATCCCTGGCAGTGAATGAGTTAAACATGTTTTTCATTTATTGAAAAATTCAGCTCATTTTTACACTTCATCTCTCGGGCCGAATTACACCCGTTTGCGGGCTGGATCCGGCCCCGGGGCCGTACGTTTGACAACCCTGGACAAGAGGGAGTGCAGGAGAACATATTGAAAAACGTTGACTTCAATTTAAAAAAAGTCCAAAAGGTGCATTCATGAATGCCGAACGGAGTCCTTCATTTGGAAGAATAAAAGAACCAGCTGTCCCGATTTTTTATTTTATTTTTTGCTTCTACGCGACTCTTTATCATTCCATCCGCGAGAACATCCCCGAGGTCCTTGACGTGGAACGAGAAGGCCTGGCTCGCAGAAGCATTCATCTTGCCTCTGCCAAACTATTTATTTGGCGCGCTGCAATCAGGCTGCTTGTATGTTTTCTTTTCCTCCTATTGGCCGGTCAGTCAGACGTATCCATCAGCCCGCCTGATGAGAAGTTGATTTGGGTGTTCTGAGGGCATTGTGCTTACAGAAGCTACACCATTAAGCTCCCTGCGGACAGATCTCGGGCACACAAAGCGCCCGCTTTGCAACATTTTCAAGTGAGACCTTTTAAATGCCTGAATAGGTTTGTTTGCTAATTAAAAAAACAAAAAAAAAAAACACCGGGTTGTGTTCAGGCTCTTCTTTATGACGCGTGATTGGACGGTGTTTTTGAGGCTTTTGTCGTATTGCCGCGCTTGTCTTTTGAATGCCTCCTATAGGTGCTTAGTGCGTTTTAATCAAACGGCAGTTCATTTTCCTCCTTGGTGCAGTTGTTTGATCAGGTGTGAACACAGTAATCAAACTCTGGCGAGGATCAAATCAACTGCAGCGCTCTAGGTGGTCCCCGTGGCATTCCAAACAAACGGCGGCGGTGCGGCGAGGAAGAGAACCACCGCGATATGATCCAACTGGCAAATTTACAGAACATTTCTAAATGGCCCGGTGACATTATTGTTAGCGCCAAAGTGCACGTTTTCATTTCGGGGACTGATAATTACGGAAGCCTGTGGTGGAAACATTTTTGGCCGGCGCACTCCATCCATCCATTTTCTAGAGCCGCAAGGGTCGCAGGCTTGCTGGTGCCTATCCCAGCTGACCTCAGGCAGCAGGTGGGGACAGCCTAAACTGCTTGCCAACCAATTGCAGGGCACACAGAGACAAACAACCATTCAGGCACCCAATCACACCTCAGGACAATTTAGTATGTTCAACATACTCGGCTCGGGGAGAACATGCAAACCTCGCACAGGAAGCCAGAGCCGGCCGGAATTGAACCCAGGTTCAACTGTAATGCGGACATGCTACGTGCACGGCTAGTTATTATTTTGAGACCAAGAAGGAAGTATTTGCTAACACGAACACCGCTAACAGCTAAATGCAGGAAGAAGGTAAGCGGGAAGAAGGTAAACAGGAAATACAGCTCGACCTTCCAGATTAAAAGCAGATATTTCAAAATAGGATAACACAGGTGAGTAAACAAGACAAACCGGAGCGCTTGAAGAATTCATAGCACAGAATAAATCTCACCTTTATGCCCCTGTTTGTGAACATGGATAGATTCAGACGTTGGTTCGGTTTTCTTGTTTCTTCTCATCAAAATAAGGCGGTCCAACCTTAGTTAACAAAATCTGCTGGAAGCAACTCCTCTGCTTGCTAACGCTTTCACCCTCTCACTCGCCCCATAACAATCATTTTATATGTGTTTACGGCTCACATTGCTGACATGTCCGTGGAAGCCGGGTCAAAATTTGAATGTCACAGGTTGCCGACCCCTGAACTAAAACAAACAAAAAAAAACACACACACAAGACTCTTTTTAGTGGACAGTTTTTTGAATAATTGGGTCCCTTTAAAGAGCCAAAAGTCACATTACCACTACTCACGTTCAACCTTAGTAGATTATTTTTAAAAAATAGGGGTGATGGAATAAAACTGATGATGAAAATAATTAATAGAAAGAGTCCCAATATTCGTTATGAATGCATATACTTGTAATACATTTGGACGTATATATATTCATCATCTCCCACCTATCATGTGAGTCAAACAAACGTATTTATGTTCCTGGGCGAGACTGGCTTTCTTGCGTCATTTCTTCTCCGCTGGGCAGATTTGGGGGGGGGGCGTAACCCTTCAATGTAGGGACACAAGTGATCAAACTCATACGCATTCATCTTAAAGCGCGGCAGGAAGCCGAGACGAGGAGAGGAAGCTCATGGGGGGGAAGGAGGGGGGGGGGGGGGGGGGGGGGGGCGTCAAGAATGAGTCAAATGAGAGATGACACGGAATTCAAATAAAGAGGAAAAAAAGGCGAGAGGCTGAAGGAAGCATGAGCAAGGGAGGAGATTGCTGGATGGCGGCGAGAGGAAGTTGGGCATGTCAGACAAGGAAATCAGGATACAGAGAGCAGGAAGCAAGCAAAATAGTGAGGCGAGAAGAAAGAAAGTAGGGGGCTGGAACTTTTCAATTACGGCACTCGCAGACAACAAAGACCCAGATTTCAAGAGACTATAACAGTCTGCTGCCCAGAAGGAGAAGCTCATTTATCCTCCTTCATTTCTTCTATCTATTCTCTACACAATTTACAAGTTGGAATATTTAAAGCGCTCTTTTTCCCGCACCGGCAAACGCCGGCTTTCCCGTCATTACATCTGTCCTGACTGCTGGAACTAGATACGCGGGAGGCAAAAAAAAAAACAACAACAACAACCCCAAACTGCCGTATTCTGTATTCAGTCCCCGCCGCTTTGTTTTGTGAGCTAAGTGAGACCAAGTCCAAGAGTCTGTCAGTAGAACTGACAGGAACTATAGCTATTTAGACTTGGAAGATGTGACCTCTTGATATTGAATTGACTGCGCTAATTTGAGATAGAGGGTGGGAAAAAAAAAAAAAAAAAAAAATCATTCCCTGTCTTCCTGAGGGGTTCCTGCCAAAAAACATTAACGCGAAAGCCGATCGATGGGAGCAGACTATTGATCGCGCCTCGTCATGGATAACAGACGCGCTTCTCGCAGCCCATTTAACACTGTTTTGCGGCGAATATGACATGCATAATGACAAGAGAGCCGGAAGGGTCCGGACCAAGGAGTCTCCCGTCCAATCGAAACGGAGCAGCAACCTCCGCTTACATAATTGCGTTTTCTATTGTTGTCAAAAGTGCGGATCAAACGCAAGAGTCTAATTAGAGATTGATTTGCTGTACCTGCCCGCCCACACGCGCACACAAACACGCCCAGGGCTGTCAGCGGCTATGGTACGACTCCCCCATGACCTGGACATCTGCGAGTTGTGTTCATCTCAAGATTTTATGTAAATGAGTAGACTCATATGTGGCGCTGGATGGACAGACTGGCAGAACTTGCCCGCGCACGTAATAAAATGGCACGTGAGAAAGTCGGAGCAGCCGTTCTCAAATGCGTCGCCAGGGATTTGAACTCCCATTGTGGCATTATGCTACAAATTATGGAAATTCCGATGATTTTTTTTAATGATATGAAAGAAAAAAAGAATCAATCTGAAATTATAACATGATAACGACCTAGATCACAGGTGTCGAACTCCAGTCCTCGAGGGCCGGTATCCTACATGTTTTCAAACCTTTTCCCTCAAAAACACCTGATTCAAAGGATTGGTATCATTTTGAAACTCCTGCAATTCTTGCTAATGAACTCATCATTTGAATCAGGCGTGTTGGGGAAAGAAAAACGGAAAACATGCAGGATGCCGGCCCTCCAGGACTGGAGTTCCACACCTATGACCTAGATTATGACATGAAGAATTTCAAAATGAAAGGATTCTGACGTTTCTGTGATTGCAGGTGGGCGTGCGAGATTTGGTGTACAAAAACAATCATTGTCCAAATTTTGGACCATATAGAACCATTATAATGACAATTCTTGAGATGCATTTTAATAAGATTTATGACTGAATTTCCTGCAATTTTTGCAACATTCTCTTGATCAGCGAACTATGACAACAAACAGAAAATTCTTTGTTGACGTGTTTCACCTCAAGACAGTAGGTGGCGATAGAGAGCTATGGCTTACAGCGTCATCATCAAGTCACAGACTACAAAGACAGATACCATTTTTCAATTTTTTGTGGGTGTTGATGAATTTAACCTCCATATGTGCGTAAAGAACCGTTATTTGAGACAATAAAAGGACCTGTACCCATTCCAGCCTCACACTAATACTGAGAATTGATTTTTTTGTTCGATTGCCTACCTTATTATTTGCTCGGTAATGGAACGTAGCCCGCTCGGGGAAGCGAACAGAATAAGAATTTCATTGCGTGGTATTACTACGCATACGACAATAAAACTCTGGAATCTATTTTGCATAACCCTCCAGACCTAACCTTAACCTTTAGAAGAAATGGCGCTGGGAAAAGCCAGTTTATTCCAGGAGGACGACGTGAAAAGATGTGACATGGCAGCAGCGTCGCCTGAACGCTAACGCGGCGAGTCCGCTAACACGCAACGTGCCAAAGTACCGACAAGCCAGGAACGGCATTGTGATTTCATCCCGCGTTAGAAAGAAAAGATTGTGGGTGGGAAATGGTGACAGATTCGAGTGCACCTTATGTGATGTAAACAGCTTTGGCAGAAGGCACACACATCTCTATTTGTGGCGCTGACTTTTGTTGCTTGGCATCATCTCAGTTTGTTTGCTCAAGAACTCCGGAGTTGTGTTTCTCCTGGCGCCACACGGCGCTGTTTGGCCCACACTTAGTGTGATTTACTGAGTAATTGCTTCCTTGAAACCTTTTATTGTGAAAGGATAAATTGTGGCTGATAAGCACGGAGGTGTTGAGGCAGATCCGTGGGCACGCTTGTACTGCACTCCCATTTTCCACAAAGTCATTCCAAAATGGAAATGCCATGTATGTTGGCAAGTTGTGAAAGTGACAGAGGGGAGGGGAGGGGGGGAGGACTTTGGTCTTAAAAGCCATATTTTTATTCGGCGCTGCAGAATGGACTCTGATTTAGGGTTGTAACTCATTCCAGTGCAACTCAATTCCTTTGATTTTTTTTAATATCATAGAAGAATCAATGGGGGAAAAAACACCAGGGGGCTGAAATTTCCAGCAGATGATTTAAACATGCAAAATTTCAAAACGAAACAATTCTGACATTTCTGAGTGATTGCAGCTGGACGTGCGAGATTTGGTGCACAAAAATAACAATTGTCCAAATTTTGGACCATATAAAACCATTATAATCACAGTTTTTGCGATGCATTTTAATACGATTTATGACATTGATTTTGCTATGATTTTTGCAACATTCTGTTGAGCGGTGGGTCAAACTATGTCAGCAAACAGAAAATTCTTTGTTGACTTGTGCTTCAACTCAAGACAGTAGGTGGCAGTAGAGACCAGTTAATGGCTTTGTTTTAAAGCGTCATCATCACACCACAGACGAAAAAGACAGGCCATACCAGTTTTCTTTTTTTTGTGGGTGTTAAAAAATCAAACCTATATATGTATGGATAAAAATCATGCCACTGTACAAGTGGTTGAACGGAAAAAAAACTATTCATAAATAACTTTAATTATTACGCCTTTAAAAGCATCTGCAAACTCGGGAAAAGAAATGCAATGTGTATATTGATTTTTATTTTCCCATTAGCGTCGCTTGTTTATTATGTTTAATTATCATATCATTTAGTTGTTAACGGTTACACATCCGCACTGATTAAGGAAAGCTGTTTGAAAACGGCAGTACATCGCAAATGCTCTCTCGGATTTACGTGCGAACAGGTTGTCACATTAGCAGTTGTTTCAGCACATTACACACACTTGAAGTTATTGAAATCAATTAATTATAGTTTTTCTTTTCCTCTTGTGCTGTGTAACAATACATGGTGCTTTTTTCTTGATGTGCTAAACAAGCTTGTTTTCAGCTCCGCTCACGATGGAAGGAGTAAAAAACACACACGCGCGCATCAACAACGACTAATGGAAGTGCAAATGGATGAAAGAGGAAAAGTAATGGCATTCTCCAACATGTACGGGGTCAACGTGGTTGAGCGAGCCGCCGCTCTCTTAGTTATTCAGGTCAGGAAACACATATGTCCGAGGCTTTGTCAAATCTTTGGCTTCTGTGGCCCAGCTGCTATTTTTGCTCCATCCCTGCGCATGCCCTTTCATTCTTGAGTCACACAGGGGCATTGCAGGGGCCGACCTAGAATACTAAAAGGCTGTCACAAAAAACAAGACGTGAACATCTGTGCGCAGCCAAGGTAATTTGTGAGAAGAAACTGCTTTCCCAGTTACTGCAATTTCCAGAGCTGCTTATCCTCGCGAGGCTTGTAGGCTTGCTGGTGCCTATCGCAACTGACTTTGGGGTGGCACACGGAGACAAAAAAACCATCCGCGCCCCCAGTCAAACCCAAGGACAATTTAGTATGTCCAATCCACCTTCCACGCGTGTGTTTTGGAGTGTGGGAGAAAGCCGGAGTGTGGGTGAGAACTCACAAACTCCTCTCTCCTTGGGGAGAACATGCAAACTCCACACAAACAACTAACCGCTCCTCCATCAGTGAAAGAAGCAAGCAGACCGAACCAACGTCTGAATTTATCCGCGTTCACAAACAGTGACGTTAAGATGAGATTTACTCTGTGTTTAGAATTCTTTGAGCACTCCAGTTTGCATTCTTTACACACCCGTGTGATCTTATTTTGAAATACTTGCTCTCAATCTGGAAGGCCACACTGTATTTCCTGTTTGTGTTCTTTGCTCGTGTTTACCAAGGTTAATCACCTACAAGGTTGTTGAGAATTTTTCAAGTGCTTTAGGTTTTAGAGTTCAGTATACCTTACCTTGAAAATGTGTTCTTTTAATCTGGAAGGCCGTGCTGTATTTCCCTTTTTATGTTTTTTCCTTCCCGAAATTGATTGGCGTCCAGTTTCGGGTCTCGTCGCTCCAAACGCGTCCTACAGATGTCGCCCTATCACCCAATCAAGCAAACTTCATCGACTGCAATTCAAATGCACCGCTTGTTACACCGTCCACGTAATCCATCCGAACCAAGGAATATCTATTTTCCCAAACCACAGGACAAAACCCCCGTTCTGCGCTCTGACACCGGCCCCGCTCGTGCAGATGAAAACGGATTGAAAACGGCTTATGACGACAGGAGTAAGACCGGAGTACCGCCTGTGCAAGAGCAAATACACGCCGACCTTTTCCACGTCTTTTAGTTATGTTTTGGTTGCGGAGCTGAGGAGGAGAGATTTTGCACCGAGTCTGCCAAGTAAACAGCAACATTTCATTTATTAGCTCCAACATTTTACTGTAGAAATGCTGGGGGCCAAAATTTGTGTTTGGGAGCACACAGCTTGGACAGTCAACGTCAGACGTTAATTATTCATCTGTGGGTGGAACTATTGTCAAGAATACTGGGTTCCCATAGGGACTGATTTGATAAAAGGACCGGGTGTTAGTGAGAGCGGTATAGCGACATGTTTTACATTTTAATGTCAGTAAAACGCCAGTTTTTGACTCCGTTATTTATGCTGTTGGATCAGTCTGTATTGGGCTGCAGGGTGGCGCGACACGGTAAGAGCAAATGAGCCGTTTTACTTCCTGGTTAGATAGATCTGTACCATAAAACAAACATAAATCGCCAATGTAAGTTATATGCACATATTACACAGTGGAAAGTACTTAAATATGATCTTACGGCCCCCTTTAAAGAATTCGTAGTTTTTCCTGACAATGCATACATTTGTGCATGTAAATAGATTCACATAATTGTCCTACATTTTTGAAGACTGCTACAGTGGTGTTACTTTTTATAAACTGCACAAATTGTGTTTCATGTTTGTTTATGCCCTGAACTAGATGAAAGAAAATCTGCCTTGGATACAGCTTGTACATTAACTCACATGTTTATTTACATATTAGACCAAATTCCCCTTAGTATCCAATTAAAAGAGGAAGAGTTAGTTAGTATTAATTCAAGCAGCCGAAATTGATTAGTTATAAAAGTACAAATGTATGTACATGACTAAAACTGTGATGGAGTCAATGGAAACTGGGAGTGCTATTTTCTTTGTTTCTGATAGTTATGTAAGAAAATAACCCAAAAATGGTCAAAATACTGCAAGAGTGTTGAATACGTTCACATATATTTGCAAGTACGTTTTTTTAATATAACACCACAAGCTTGGCACACCTGCAAGCACTTTGAACAGGTTCGTCCATTCCTCTTTGAAGTACCTCTTAAAGTTGGATGGGGTGCATGGATGCACAGCCACTTTCTGATCTTACCTTAGATTCAAAGTCTGCCGCTCTGGCTGGGCCACTCAAGGACATCCACAGAGTTGTTCTGAAGCCGCTGCTTCGGAACAACGTCCTGCTGAAGGATGATCAACGGCCTCCAGTATGAGGTCAAGAACGCTCAGGGGCAGGTTTTCAGATGCCTCTGTCCGTTGCGGTTGTTCGTCTTTTTCTGAATGCTAACTAATCTTCCAGTTCCTGCCACTGAAAATGCCCAGAGCGCATAATATAATATAATATAATATAATATAATATAATATAATATAATATAATATAATATAATATAATATAATATAGATAGATAGATAGATAGATAGATAGATAGATAGATAGATAGATAGATAGATAGATAGATAGATAGATAGATAGATAGATAGATAGATAGATAGAGCTATAGCTCCTATGAGGTCAATAACTTCCTGTTCTTCTTCTTCGATCGTTTTCTATTTTAGATATGTTTTGAGGTTGACTAAATGCAGGACTTCCAACTAAATTATTTCGTATTACTGGCCATTTTCCTGTGAAGATCTTTTCAAGGCCCCAAATACAGCCGGAAAAAAACATCATTCACCGTTAGCCACGTTTAAAGACGCCGTTGTATTGTTTGCAACATGTTATTTGCATGCGCGGTTCGATTTTGGCGTGATCGATTCCGGTTTTCAGATGTTGAGCTTTTCATCAAAGCGCCATCGAAACCTCGCCGCTGTTAGTCTTTTTTGTTTCCTTTTGCCTCAGCATTTACTAATGGGCCACAAGTTTAAAATCTGAAGCCTGAACCTAAAAGTGTTCGTTTTCACTCCCTCGGGGAAAATGTATGATTTTCCATCTGGAGTTGTTCTTTGCTCATTTTGCTCATGGAGAGTCAAATATTCACTCTGAATGAGATGTGCTTTTGGTCCCTGTCAACTACAGAGAGAAACAGTTAATCTGCCGAAGGCTCTTCTGTGTTTACTGGATGCTTGCTGACGGTTTCTGCTAGCTGCTCACTACTGAGAAACTTGTGTACAGAGGCTTTCATTGAGAATTCCCTCTGAAAGAAGCAGCCTGCTATGTATCTGCAAACGACACATTGATCGAGATCAGACTGACCAAAACATCTATCGACCTTAAACATTGTCTTATTAGATAGCGTATTTTCCACACTGGATTGTAAGGCGCGTCCTTAAAGAATGGCCTATTTTAAAACTGTTTTCATATATAAGACACACTGCATTGTAAGGCACATAGAATAGAAGCTACAGTAGTGGCTGGGGCTGCGTTTTGCGTCCACGAGATCAGTGCTTCCTGGGGGACTGGGGGGTGGGGTCATGTGAAGCATAATTGCAATAAAAAAAGAATGTTCAGCATTTTATTTTTTAGTCTCGGGCACTTTGATGCACTCGGTTATTTTTTTTCGGTCTTAGACTAAGCTGTAACCTGCATACATGCAGAAAAAATAAGAGTTGTTGAACGCGAAATGAAGAATAAAGATTAAATAATAATAAATAACAATTAAATAATAATTTTCAACATTTTATTTTTTAGTCTCAGGCACTTTGATGCACTTGGATATTTTTTCAGTTTTAGACGAAGCTGTCACCTGCATAAAGACTGTAAAAAATAATTTCAAAGTTGTTGAACGGGAAATGAATGAAGATGGTTTGTATTGGGTTAGTTGTTAAACAAAAAAAAAGTTTCTAATTGAAATGCATAGGTAATAATAGAAGAATTTACATGGCAATTTTTTTTTCCTCAAAAATGAAAACACGCGATTTAAGCACTTTATAAGGCAGATTATAAGGCACTGTCAGCTTTTGAGAAAGTTGGACGCTTTTGGGTGCGCCTTATAGTGCGGAAAATGTGGTATCATCGTAAAACTCAGCAAATTTAGGGTAACTAGAAAATACTGTTTACATTTACATGTCCCTCATTATAGTGGTACTGTCCCATCCTTATAATGTATGCATAAATATGGAGCACATCATCTTGATTAATGAAGCACACCTGAGAGCTTGGTAAACACTATTTGCATTCATGTCGCGATAAGCGGGCCAGACCCAGAATAGTTCATCTTCAATAGAAGCCAAAAGCAGCTGATGAGACTGGTCAGGCATAAAGCGTATTTGGATTCTCATGGATTTTTTTTTTTTTTTTTTCCTTTTAAGACTCACCAAGATTAGAAAGTCATCAATTGATTCGGACCAAAGCGAGTGGCAGTTGACAGGTTTGTTTCGATTAAGACGGACTTTGTTGTGTTGGGCTCCATTTTAAAGCCGTTTTTTATGAGAGGAATATTGAAATCATGTCAGATTTCATAAAATACCCTCTAAAAACAGCTGGGTAAAAAAACGTGGTAAGGAACTTTTTGGGTTAAGTGAATAACCCAAGAAACAACAGCCTCTTTTTGACATGTTTTTTTTAACTCAACTGTTTTTACGGTGTAAATTGTAGAAGACTTTTTTAGGTATAATCAAAATGAGGTGATTTTAATTCATTACAAATCTCAATATATTAATCTCTGAAATGTTTAAAGTCTTTACAGAAACACATGAATCAAAACCTACCAAATTCAGGTCAAAACTTGACAGTCATAAATTTACGCATCTTTTGTTGGGAATAACGCGAAAGAAAAAGTTTTGTTAACCCTAACCCATAAAAAAAACAACAACCAAGAAATCTCAGTCAAATTGACCCAAATTGTGGATCAGTCCATTTTTGACCCAACTGTTTTGGCAGTGTAAACGGTTTTGCTCAGAAAATGGCCATTTTTGATTGGATTCTACATTTTGGTCTTTTTGAGGATAAATGCTGAGGATTGCTACGATTTGTTCTCTTTTTTTTCCCCCCGTTATCTACTTTGCAGCGAAGTCTGATGGAATTATCGATACGATGCTCCGCACGGCGCTCAAACGCTTTGTCTGTGACTTTCACACTGTTAGGTTAATCTACGCTGTCAGCCTTTCAAAACAACCGAAGGACACTAAAAATAGTTTTTGACTCCACCTAAGCCTCTTACTTGAATTTGAAGTCTTCGTCTGTTTCATGCGCTGGTCTTTTTTTTTTTCTTTTCTCCGTGTGTAGCTATCTTTTAATCTGCGCCTCGGCTTCTTCTGCTTACTTCGACGTGTGTGAAAGGTGGCTAAGAGGGACGGCTGTAAACACTCCTGTTTGTCTTCCCGGCAGATAGTTAAGAATCTGAGAGCGTCAGCACACAGTAACAAGGTTTCTTCTGTCTCGTCTGCTGCACAAGTCATTATATGGAAATCCCGTCCCTCTCCCGCGTCGCTACCTGTTGGCCTCATTAACCCGCGTCGTAGTCTGCGTGCGTCCGACGGAGCGGCACACTCGTTTTCATACGCTATAATGTAATATTTAGTTCACGGGGTAAACTTGCGCTGTCCGGAGAATGAAGTGTGTCCGATCCTTTGCCTGAAAAAAAAGAAGGGATATGGATATAATGTATGAGTGTGTGGGAGTGTGTAAATTTGTTTTGAGTTTTGGACTATTTGGGGCAGTGCGGTCATTTAGGCCAGTCGTTGTTGTCGCGCACTGCCGAGTCAGCGGTTGAGGATTAGGATTTGGGATTAGGAGTTGATTTTCACTTTGGAATTTGCCCTGGCTAAGAGTTGGGAGCCAGACTTAACTTGAAGAGTTGTCACATTTAAGATGACAGCCAATTCCACAAGCGCTAATGCTTTTGAAATGAACAGTGTTGATTTAGGGTGAGGCTGACCTCGGATTCAAATAAAAAAACAACAACAACTAAACAATTTAGTTGAATGGATTTACACTGCATGTAGAAGCACAGGCTTATGTTATATTCTATTCTATATATCTGTTATATTCTGCTATATTTTTCTATAACTCAAGTTTATTTGCACAGCCCTGAATCAGTGAAGTCTCAATGGGCTTCACAGGTGAAACGAAGTCATACCGAGACTTCTTTTGCAAAAAAGACGTCGTATAGAGACTTCTTTTCATCGCAGGTACACAAGAGCATCCGGTGATCAAAGCTCCCAGAAGGGGAGGGAAAAACTCCAAATCCCCAATTTGGGGGAACTCGGAATCCTTCAAAAGGGACCACAGGTGGGAGGAGCCCCTTCCAGGCTCAACAGGTTGAAGTGGATGCTACGTGTACCAAATACAAACACAGATGAACACATTGTGCCAAATTAGGCAGGAGACGTCCAGTGCAAAGATGTCTTTCACAAGGTACAAGGTGTCAAAATCCAGTCCTCGAGGGCCGGTATCCCGCATTCAAATGATCAGCAAACTATGCAGGAGCCTGAAAATGATTCTGATCATTTTATCAGGAGTGTTTGAGAGAGAAGGTTTGAAAACACGTAGGATACCGCCCCTCCAGGACTGGAATTCCACACCTGTGCTGTAAAACATAGTAAAAATCCTCTAAATTTCCCAAGAATCAATAGTAAACTTTATAATCAGAAGAATCATTTATGGATGTCGAATTAAAGTTGGAGAAAGTATCGCAGGTCTGGATAATCCCCCGCCAAATTCAATCAATTAAACAAGGAGACAGAAAAAGAGGCTATGGAAGTCTTGTTTTTGGGTTTGGACTGCTATTCAACTCTGCGGTATTCTGTCGCTGTTTGGTTGAAAATATTCATCCATCCAATCATTTTCTTTAAATATGCTGGTGCTAAACACGCAAGTATGTTGAAGATAGGATGTTGCTGTAAGGCAAAAATAAAACTTCCATATACCGTCTTTCTACGTGAATATCTACGTGTGGTTTATCCATTTCTTTTGCTCAATTTTTGCAGCTGCAGATTATATCACGGTGCGGTTTACAGTGCGGAAAATACTGTAAATCCGACACAGGTTCGGCCGCACTTTTCGATCATCTCATTTCTAACGACGTCTGACATGCAGTGAATGGCTACAGTAGATGTCCATCCACATTTTTTCAAGACCTAATTTTGAGTTGCAGTTACCCGGTGAAGATTTGCCAATTTTTCTTTTTGCGCCGCCACCGGGCAAAAGCAGGCAACGTGGGAATAAAATATGGACAGATAGAAGTCAGAATCCAGTCAAGGAACAAAGAAGTTGATTCCCAATCCCCACATATGTGCCATGATCACATGGTGGCCATTTATGCTGTTGATTAGTGGCTGAACATCCAGGAGGCGAGTCTGTCACAAGCCCGTGCCAAAAGAGTGGCGAAACGCGAAAGAGGAGGAGGAAGAAAATTGGCTTGAAATTGCTTTTCCTTCGACAGTGATAAGACTGAATGAGACGTTATAGTCTGTCAGCATTTAAATGTTAACTTTAGAAAACTGTGAGCGCCTGGTAGATGGAATAGCGTATAGGAATTGCTATATGGCGTTTAATTAATTTGCTAAGACATGAGAACATTTTAATTCTTCAATAATATCTATTCAGTGATACATGGAAACCATTTAGAGCAATAATTATAAAACACATATTGAAAGTGAACTCCAATGGGAAAATCTGCACTGGGTTGACTTCATTATGCTTCCGATGAGAAATAAAATGAGCGTATTTTTAGGACTACAAGCCGTGACTTTTTCCTCATGATTTCAGCCCTGCGGTTTATAGTCCAGTGCGGCTTATCCATGACAAAAATATTTTTCTTCCTTATAATTTGCTGCTGCGGCTTATTCGGGTGCGACTTATAGTCCGGAAAATACGCTACCATATTCATTTTAGTTATAGGACACAGTCGTAAGTCTTTTTTTGGGACGGAAATTTTCAAACGTACATATAACGTAAAGCACCGTCTTTTCTGGTCATAAGGTAAAAGTAAATAGGCATACATTAGGCACATGTGTTTATATGATGCACTGTTGATTTTGGAACGTTTGGAGTTCTGACGAAGCAATTTGATTTTGGTTTTGATTTAATTTGAGAACAGAGTCCAGAAGCAGAGGTGAGGTGAAGAGTTGCTTTGGGTAAGAGCCTACAGGACCGTGAACAGCACATGTTTCCTGGTTAATGAATCATGATGGTGCCAACAGCGGAGTTTGGATGCACTTGAATTGGACTGTGTCAGCTTTGTGGCCTCAGAATGTTAATGAGAAATTCACAGTTGGAAAACACATCACATATGTGGAGCAAATCGCAAAAAGGTTTCGCGTCTCTGTTTGTTTTGTCTTCGGAAGGGTGGCGGTTATTTACATTTTTTTTTTTCCAGGAGGGAAAAAAAAGGAACTTGATGAAGCTCTTTTTATGAAGAACTTTGTGCTTCTGTTGCGAATAACCAAGCTCAGATCTTAGATGTTCCCAAGGGCAAAGACTTTCAAGCAATAGCAACTTCACCGTACTTTGATTTCCATACGCTCGGAAATGGAATATTCCAAGTGTATTGTCAGAGCAAATTAAGTGTCTTTGATTATTACCGATGAGATTATTAAAGATCAAGGCCCATATTCGTAAAGATTTCCAATGATCATTTCATAGTTCCTTTGGCCCCAATACTGGATCTCAACATATTATTGTGATTGGACATTTGGTTCCTTCGAGAACTGATGACTAAAATATTTATGATGTCACTCGCCTATGTCAAACTTGATTGAAATGATAAGCTCGCCAGCAAGGTTTGTAAAAGCCTGAAGACGATCCTGATTATTTGAATCGGGTTTTATAGAAGGGAAACGTCGAATACATGCAGGATTTTGACTCTTTAGGACCGGTGTTGTCTACCCCTGATTTAAGAGATGGGACATTAAATATTGCCTTCAAAATATCATGTAAATAGTACTTAAGCATGTTGGATATTTTACCTAATGTTGCTTCATTGTGTCCTTGTTTGCCTGCGTCCCTGCGTCCTAGACGCATAATTTTTGACGGGGACGAACACCTTCAAATCAAGCTGCGTTCATTGGACACATTGTTTTTGACATCAAAATATTAATCATCATCTGTGGAGTCTTGTATACACTTGACCGCCTACAAACATTTTTCAAAGCTTTGTCTGCCATGTTTGTTTTGATGTGGCAGATCACGCTATTCATTTGTACCTGAGATCTCGTTGTCATGAGATTTCGTGTGCGGTTTGATATCGTTATTCTAATGATCTCCACTAAGAGGGTTTATTGGGCGCATTGTCTTTGACTTCAAAATGTTAATCATAGACCACTTTTTTTGTTATAAACGTAACCACTTACAATCATTTTTTTAAAACTTCATCCGCCTTGTTTCACGCCATCTCGTTTTTGCCTGAGATCACCTCTGCGGTGAGAAATCATTATTCAAATGATTTTCACTAAGAGGGTCCATTGGACGCATTGTTTTTGTCTTCGTGACGTTAATCATCGTCCTCTTTTATAAACTTGACCACTTACAAGCATTTTTTGAGACGTCATCCGCTATGTTTCACGCCATCTCGTTTTTACATGAGGTCTCATCACGAGATTACGTCTGCAGCGTGAAATTGTTATCCGAACGATCTCCACTAAGGTGCTAGCAATTAGTCGATAGTGAAACGGTTAAAAGGACGTGGATGAGGCAACAAAGTCGTCTTTACTGAGAGGCTTGAGCAATATTGAAATGTCACAAGAATGCGCTGAAACATGCACACCATCAAATACGTTCCGAATGTGATTTCATTTGAAAACACAATACGCTGCTCGTTTCACATGGAAGGTAAAAATGAGCATTTTCAAGATTTATTCAAAAAGTGTAGGTATATCATTCAAACATTAAATGGAATTGGGTCAGGATGTAAAATCTACATAGTACATATCTAATATGTTGAGTTTCAGACTCAAACGTCTTTTTTTTTTGAGTGGTTAGTTCTCTTGTACTATAACATTTAAATATAACATCGCATGCACTCAAGCGGAGTCTAAAAGCCGCAGACATTTTTCAGGGTCTCGATTGACATTTTTTTTTTCGTTTTGCCTTAGTGGAGTGTCGGTTGCAGAGAGCCTGAGTGCAGTTCAGGAAGGGCTAGATAACTATCATCGATCCCTCTCATCTCAATGCGCGCTAGTTGTGGAAAGGGGACATCTGAGAGCAGAGTACACATATGTGAAGTGTACATGTCTTGAGTGTTGGTCCCACCGGCTGCAGCTTCATTTGCCACACAATAGAGTAGTAATGGAAAGAAATAATCAGAAGTACGGCATCAGGAAAATCTATACTACGTATCCTCGTCCAACCTAATGACAAGAGTTCTACCCGCGGATTTAAAATGTGAAATCGCGGCAGGGATCTCGTGCGTCTCAACGGCGTGACAAGTCTTTAAGCCCTGCATCCTTCCATTTAGTGATTTCTCATTAGGACCAAGCCAAGTTCAAAACCGGCACCAGCGTGAAACTCATCTACATTCCGAACGTGCAATCCAAATGGGAGTATGACATGAATGAACGCTGATGCAAGGCACTAGTCCCCATGCTTCACTAAGCTAAATTAAAGAAACGCTTTGTGTATACAAACAATTACACCCCCTGGACACAAAGGATTCAGACTCGCACAAGCATCTCCTCTGCACAATAGAAAGGGAACCATCAAATGACACTCCCTGGCCGGCTTCTTCGGTAAACACCATCCACAATTCCGAAGAACAAAACCTCGTGCTTGCCATCAAGGTAAATACTATATTAATTATGTATTATTATTATGTATATTATTATGTATTGGGGGGTATATGGTATTAAAATAAGTGCATCGAGGGCACATTTATATACCTGAACACGAAAAACTACAAGCGCTTGAAGAATTCTTAACACTAAATAAGTCGTGTTATTGACCCATCATGTGAACAAGGATGGACTCAAACGTTGGGTCATTCTGCTGGTTCTTTTTTTGAAACCAAGAAGGTAAAAACCTTGGCTACCAAAAGCTAAATGACGAAGATAAACGTGAAATACAGCACGGCCTTCCAGATTAAAAGCAGATTTTTCAAAATGAGATAACACAGGAAGGAAAACTACAAACTGAGGCGCTTGACGAATTCTTAACACTGAATAAATCTCATCTTAATGCCACTGTGAACGCGGATGATTCAGACATTGGTTCGGTCTGCTTGCTTCTTTTAATGAAAACAATGTGGTACAACCTTGTTTAACAAAAGCTGCTTTGTATGGCAAACTTATCTTCCGTTATTTTTTATATCAATAATTCAATTGTTACCTTTGTACTGTAAACATATATATTTATTTCTTTCGCTCGAAGTAGCTTTCCTCTGCCGCTTCCACCGACTGGAACTAATCTGCATGCAATACATGCACTTTAAGGAAAAGATCCACCAACAGATCAGTCACGTCCTGTAATGTGATGAGAATTACCCCAACTCGGCCGTACGAACTTTGTTATTAGAGCCTCGTGCGCAGAGTAATTTCCCGCATTTATTTATTGACTCTTGGATTTTACAGTTGGCAGTCTCGTTGGTGACAGGGTTCCAATTGCAATTTGTTCATTAAAGACGAATCGAGTAGGAATGCAATAATAATGCCACATCAAATTAGGTTCAAGCGCTTTCCATTTAGCCAGATTGTAAATGCCGCGAGCGCGCACCACCGCAGTCCGCTTATTCTCATACGTGCGCACGCGGAATAGCATTTATTATGGCATCATAGCACATATCCGTTGTTTCGATTTGAACCTGGGATAATTATTCGTCTTTGTTGTTTTCGCCGACGTCGCTGCGAAAACCCATTCACGGCACTCTGATGCATTGGGCTTGTGACGAATGCATAACGGCGTCGACTAAAATCATGCAATACGGGTGGGAGTGCGAGAGCCAAACAAGCGTCAATTTGCAGTGGGAGATGCATGTTGGAATCACATTTGCATGACTAGGAATACACCCAGAGCTGAATGACTCAGTACTGGCATTGACACGGCCGCACTGGCAACACTCCTTCTGCATGGTGTTCTCGCAAGAATTTGATAAGGCTGTGTGCAAAAATTTGAGCATGATTTTACATTATTAAGCAGTCTTTTCCCTGGCACGTAAGTAACGCTCTACTTTTATTAGATGTGTAAGAGCCACACGTCTAAACCACCGCCCAGTAACACAGCAGAATGTATGAATTGGAATAAATATATAATAATAACCTGCAGTAAACATCTGAATATATATTAACTTTTCGCTTAGCCTGAATTGTGATTAACATAACGACAAGACGGGTGGTTTACTTTCTTTTGGTATTTTCATGCACGTTCGGAACGGATGTTTGCGCCGTTGTGGGTGTGAACAATGGAGGCGATTCCTCCTTTTTGCTTTAACCCTTGAGCACACTTTACGAATGATACAATAATCATCAATTAATGGTTTTAAAAGATGACACTTATTACAACAGTTGTCAATTAATCGCATTATCAATCAGCTGTCGATTAATCCATTAATTACAGGTCACAGGTTTTTTAATAATTATCAATTAATGGCTGTAAATGATGACTCAATTATGAAAAGAGTTGTCCATTATTCTCATTATCAATCAGCTGTCGATTCATCCAATAATTTTGACAACTCTAACAAACATATATGCAAATATATTTGAATGCTAAATAATACTAAATAGCATTTTTCTCAGGGGTTTGCTCATCATTACTTCATGGTGTTAGTGGAGCAAACGCTACATTTTTAGCATTTACCCTGGACATATTTAGTATTATAATATAAAATATTTATATTTGCAAATATGTCCCAATGTACTTGAAAGTATCTTTGAATGTATTTTGCATGTAAACGTTTGAACATACTTGCACTTGTTCCAAAATATTTTATGTAAGAAATGTTTACTTCTCAGCGGCAGCTCCTGGCTTCAGTCAAAATTGGCATCATTTCATACATAAGCATTATCTTCTTACCTCAGAGCGTCACCATGGCTCCCCGGCAAAAAAAGTTTCCTTTTGCTGCAATGATGTTAGGAACACAAGACGTAGAAATCAAAATGAGCAATAGTTTAGACCTGACAATGTTTCTCTGCTGCTTGTTTGCTTCTCCGTTTGGAAAAGGTCATCAAAATTCTTGACAGGTTCGGGATGGTGTTCGCGGCGGGCGCAAGCAGACATATTCAAAATAGAACGTGATGTATTCATATTCGTAACGTAGGAGCGGCCCTTTGACCTCAACAAAAAAAGTTTCAAGTTGCACTAACAGTTTGAAATCAATCCCATGACGCTCAATGAGTATCGAGCAGATATTTCTGCTGAATTAATTTCGTTATTACAGGTCAATTAAGGGATTATGAGATCCCCTCGAAAATGGAGATCTCAAGGGGTTTATCATCATTGTTATTCTCAACTAATGAGATCTTGCGAGCGTGCTTCAACAACTGTCGCGCATTGGAGTACCTTCAAAGAATCAAGTCAGAAGCGAAATCACAGTTAGCGATTAATTTAGCACGAAATACTTTTGTGCTTGACAATATGAAGAGTTCTTACTTCTTCTTGTTCGAGTGCCTCTCTTTGTTTCCATGGCTACCTTTCAGAATGTCACAAAGACATATACGTAGGGAAGCGAGGGTCATTGTGGAAGTCGTCTTGATAAGTGAAAACCGAACGGAGAAAAGAAAATCCTGCAAAAGAGCTGGGATAGCTTCGCTATTGTTACACCAAATTACTATCTAGGAGCTTGTTAGAACAAATAAAATGCGATATTAGGCAGAAGGCGACTCGGTGCGACAGTGATTGGCACGTTGGCCTCACAATTCAGGGGGCCTGAGTTCAAATCCACCATGCATGTTCTGGGTTAGGGTTAGGGGGGGTTAGGGTTAAGGCTTACCCCTTGACCCTAACCAGCTTCCACCCACACTCTTCCCTCAAAGTGACTTTTTGCCAGTTCTAATTTCAGTTAATTTGATAAACATAAAATCTAGTTTCAATCAGGTTTTTATCAATCCAAACATTTTTTGTTCATTCACAATATTTCTTTTTCAAAAGTAAATTGTAACGGTTTAATTAGAATAATCTTGGCGCGTATTTATGGATTACAAGTGGGAGAGCACTGCAAAACATGACGAATAACGTCTCACTCGACGTCTGTTATTATGCACCTTGCGTATTTCCAAAAGGTCTAATTAAATGATGAGTTTTCATTCTATGTGTACTGGGCCCTCTCCTGTTTAATCCTTTATTTGATACCAGGTAATGAAAGTACTTTCATTACCAATTAGAAAAAAAAACATTGCTCCGAAGGTCAAGGCGGGGTTAAAACGAAGTTTATGCAATGGCATTCCTTTCGGTCACAATTTGTATGCGCGTCTTGTGTTTGTTTCGACTTGGAGGCCATTCGCAATCGTGTTTGGCCAAATATTTTCAAATATTCAGGACGGGTCAAATGCAGACGATTAGTTCTCGCTGGTGGAAGCCCTCCTCGGATTTTAATTATTTTGCCTTAAGGAGCTCCCTGATTTCTTTCAAGAACATTTAAACCCATAAAATATTTCATAAATGAATCATTTAGGCGGTTTGGGAAATGAAACGTAAGATGAAAAATCAATATCGCTCTCATGTGTATGGATAGAATAAATTCACGCTGGCTCATTTTAGATTAAAAACTATTAGATGCCATACATGAAAGGTAAGCCTGAAAGTTCAAATTAAATCTACATGTTCCCACACCTAAGCGGTTATAAAATAGCATGCAAAGGTTTTCTCTCCATCCGTTTCAGTGCAAAAGCTTCAACTAAAGTTTGTACGGTCCAAGGCGTGGGGTTATTTTTCACATGCATTCAAATACGGAATTATGCACTAAAATTCACAATGAATATTATATAGTAAGCACTCGCGCTAGGATCGAGTCTTAAGCATGTCGGCGTCTTAGTGACACGTGACCAATAGCAAACCAGCAGCTTAGTGACGGGTTGCAGGAAATAAAAGCAATTATCTAAAAACGCCTGAAGAGGGAGGCAAAACAACATAAACACAGCCAACCCCATAGATCATGACTGTTTTAGGTAAAGACTGCCGCCATAAAGAGGGGACAAAAAAACATCGCAGTCCACGTCGTAGAGTGAAATGAAAACATAAGACAGAGGGGCTTTTGTCAAATTCATTTTCAGCTGTTTTAAAAAAGAAAAGCATTTAAACTTCAGATCGTTTTATTACGGCAAGATTAGTTTGCGTCCACGTGCACATTGCCTCGCACTTGTCTCGAATCCTCCCCGCCCCCTCTAAAAACACAACAGTACATTATTCAATTCACGATGAAAAAATGCTTCTAAAGGTACTCTCGTTTCATTATTTTAATAACACGCACCATGTGTTATAATTGGACAGCCATGATCTATGTCACCACAAGACTTATAATTGCATTTTTGTAAAACCCGCCCAAATTGAAGTTAAAAAGGGAGGGGCAACTTATAAGCGAGGTCAATTCGTACCCTGAGAAATACGGTCGTTAGTTGCAGCCCGAAAAAACATGGACCATGGACTATGCCTTTATATTTCCATACTCTGGAATGTATGAATTCTGTTGCCATTGTTTTTTTTATGGGCTACGATACGTATCGGTGTAGATGATTGACACCCTTTCCAGATTGAGCCTGAAAACTCGCGTAGATTGCGCATGCACACATCAGTTATTTTTCTGACTTACACAAACTACAGACTCAATCAGGAAACACATACATGTCCACATGTGAATTTTACTACCATCTGCTACTTCATTTCATGGGAGTATTAGGAGAGGCAGCAAGCCTCATACATAAAAACATGTCCTCATCAGGTATGCCACGGCGCCGGATTGTGTGTTAACTTTCTCGACCCTGAGGTGAATTCTACCTTTGCTGTCTCTTCTGGTCGGCCCGCGTCTACTGTATGGAGCTAATTTAGTTAGCGCACCTTCTCCAATGCGAGTATTAGTTTCAGGGCCGCCGGGATTGGTCACGGGGGGGAGGGAGCCAAAACCTAGCTTAAAACGCTCTCACATGTTCAATCGGGTCCGGCGCCGCTCAAGTTTTCCGGCTTTGACCCACTTTCCCGAGTAGTTACGCCGTGTCTTTTGAATTATTGCTGCAGAGTAATGAACGCGAGCCGTCACTCACAAATTGGCGCTCAAGTAAGCGGCGCATGTGGCGGTCTTGGTGTTTAGCGATTGGGAAAAGAAAATAAATGAAATTTTGCTCCCGGTGCGACTGAGGTGAAGGTTAACCACTTCATGTAATGAGGAGCATGTGTGTGTGTGTAAGAGGGAAGTTATGGTGAAGGGAGAAGAGTGATGGATAGACATGGACAAAAAAAAAAAAAAACAAGGTTCTGAGCGGAGTATCCACGACAACGTTGAGCGTGTTCCGGCATGTTTTGTGGTGACAAGAAAGCGGGCCATGAATGACAGATGGAACTGTAAAGTTGAAGGGCAAAACTATCCTGAGTCATTGCGTTAATTTTTCACTTTGACAAAGATATTAATCATAGATAGCTGTAATCGGTGTCCTTAAGAAACATTTGAATAAGGGCCAGTAAATGACATATCGATATTCCCATGTCAATGTTTTCGTATCAGACTCATTCAAATTACTCAAACTCTATCATATCTTCTAAAATACTATTATAGTTCCTAATGTAGTATGATATCCTAGAAGGTTACGATCAACAGATAATCATTTAGTCAACTCCATTTTGAGTTCAATTTTTTTTTGTACAATTAACTCATTCAATGCCAGGGACATATTTTTACGTTTTTTTTTGTTTGCTTTTTTTAAGTCTAGACATTAAACCCCAGATACCTTAGTATTAAATTCTTACTTAAGTACATTAAGGTCATTAATTTCCAGATACTTAAGTATTAAATCAATAATTATCTGTGATTGAATGTCTAGACTCCTAAAATTAAATGTGAAAAATGTCCCTGGCTTTGAATGAGTTAATTTTTTAAACACATTCAAAGATACATTCCCAGGTACTTAATTAGTAATCAAATGCTGTAGGTAATTATGTACACGTAACACAAGTAACACAAGTAATTAAAAGTAATTGATTACCATAGTACTTGAGTACACAAAGTAACTGATGCCTTTAGGAATTAAATCATTTAATACCGGCCATTTTTTCACTTACATAAATAAATAACTAGGATTTAATGTATGAGCTCTTTAAAAAAGAAATGTGTCAACAATTTTTTGAGTGACCAACTCTTGTTTCAAGACAAATTGAGTGTGTGATTCCACTGTTGAACTCTAGGCGGCCCCACGCTTATTTATCTTGAGATGTAAATTTGAAAGAAGAATAAAGCAGGAAGTGTTTGAGCAGTGTCATTTTTGTTGAAAGTTGTCATCCTCTGGAATCCGCCTTTTACATCGACAGAGACGCTTGTAAGTTTGATTTATAAACTGTCATGATTATTAGTTTGTATTGTGAGATGATAAATTTGTTAGTTTGGGTAAAACAGGCTTTGTTTACCTTTACACAGTGCGATGCCATTTTGAACTAGCCACTGCTTGGCTCTCTTTTAGTCCATAAGTACTTTATATTAAATATATATATTTTTTTCAAAAGTATGTTACTTTACAGATGTTAAAAAAAATCTATTGAGAAATAAATAAACATGCAAATTTTAGAGATTATTTAAATTGGGATGGATTTCACTTAATTTAGCTAAATTAAACACGTTTTATTTGTGCATGCTGTGGTTTCAGTTTAGTATTCAAGCGATAAATGATTGGGTGGATGGAAGCTGTAAATTTCCTTCCCTTAAACGGACCGGTGGACTGGCTTCCACTAAAAATGACACAAACGCACGTGACTTATTCGAGTGACACGTGAGAAGCCTGTCAGTCACACAGAACTTTTTTTTTGATGAATGGGTTGCACTTGAACCTGCATAAACCTCTTATGGGCGTCTTAAACGTGCTGTAAATCAAAGCAGAGATGAAGGCTGAACCTCAATGCCGTGTGGATGCGCAGCTCCCTATGGAACCCTGACCTCGTCGCAACTTCCACAAAAATAATTTACCTATACGGAAAAAAAAAAAAAATGATGTTGAAGACATGCAGCTAACGTGATAACTCACACAAGCAATGGCGCGAATTTAATTCTAAACATTGAAAGCCATGGCACATTTTGTACATAACTTTCTAAAGTTGGAGAATAAGAATGACCATTTATTTGATATTTTTCTCGGTTATGTTTTCAAGAAAGCCAGACATATTTTGTTTGGCGCATCCCGAAATATTGCTTCAATAATGTTTTAGTATAATACCGATATATTTATTATGATTTTTAAACAATTTAAAAAGAATTAATATTATATATTTATCACAACATAAATATATAAAAAATTAAATACATCTAATTATTGATAATATAATACAAAATTATCTCAAAGTTTATAATAATATTAATAAAAATTAATAAGTGATATATTCTTTAATACAAAGATAGTAATATTCAGAGAATCAACCATGTTAGCTCAATACATGCTAGCTGTGTTAGCTGCTATGCTAGCTGGTTAAAAACAAATTAAACTAACAAAAGATAAATAAAAAACAATGGTTTCAATGTCTTTTCTAATAATTTGATTCACAGTAGCTGTGAGTGAGATTCCATTCTAGAAAAAAGATATGAAAAATAGAAAAGATTACTTATATATTTTGATGGCTCTTTACTTGATGTAGATTCTGCTGTCATGAAGGTCTTTTTTTCCCTCTTGGTCTGAAATGTTTTAGCAACACAATATTCCAAAGCAATTACTAATATATAAAAAAAGATACGTTTTTGCAAAAACCACGGCATAAAACGATAGGACATTTTATGGTTTCCTTTGGTATGCGAGGAACACCTGGATTCTGATCCTGAAACTTTGACGACATGAATATTGCTTTCCGCATTTTAGTTGACTAATTTCCACTGACTTAAAGGTCACATCTCATCTGACGAATAATATAATTTTTCCACAAAGACTACTTAATTGGTTTGTGAGCCACCACTTTCACATACAAAAAACACTGAAATGCAAATTAATTTAAAATGCTGCCAAGCAACATAATTTAAAATACTTAGTTATATAATCTGGTATATTATGTGCTAACCTCTCACCGAGACCTGAAGTGTTTTTAAAAGATATCGCATGCTTTTAAAACGGTGGTTCTCGAGTGCTTTCGCATTTACTTTCCAGCGTGCATCCCATTAGCAAGAAATAATAAAAAAAAAAGACCTCAAACGTTCCAAGCTCTTGAACAGAGGACACGATTTAGCGTGAAGCATTCTCGGCCACGGTTGTATTTGCGATTTAAGATTTCAGTTTTTTCCCGGGTCCGTGAAAAAGCTGATTGAATGATGTCGAATGCTTGCTTTTTTTTTTTTTTTTAAACACACATATGTATTTTCCTCCCATATTTACAGCACAGCTGACATAGTCACACTCGGTTAAATACATATCGCTGGCATCCAGGCAAACATTTTTAATGAGACAAACTAAGACGTGCTTGAAAAGCGACCGCCCGTCGAAGCGCGTAATCGTTTCTGTCTTTGTTTCTGCGTATTTTTGTGCATTCGCGTGAAGGTTAGCGGCTTATTTGCCCTGCACTTGGCCACCCCAAATATTGTAATGCGATAATAATAATACAAAAAAAAAAAATCCAAAGGTACTTTTGAGATGTACCATCCATCCATAACCGTGTTGCAGGACGCATGAAGCATCCACAGGAGATACACTAACTGACGATTTGACAAGTGTGACATTTGCAAATACATCTCTGGGGGGCTGTGAGAAAACACATTTTCCTTCCTGACAGACACTGATGAAAGCTTGGAGAACATAGTTGATTTTCCCCCAACGCGTGTGTGCGTCGGTGTGTATTTCCGTCACTCTCCGTCTTGTCACTCGGGCGCTTGTGTGACTCTCAACTTTAGGCTGCTTGACTGATTTGTGTCCACTGTCAAACAAGGGGGATCATCCATCTGTGTCGCCGCTCCTGTTTTACCTCATCGCACCTCTCCACTTTGGACGACATTCTCCTGACAAGCTATTGGCGTTGCGGCGTTTTTATCGCGAACGCGACACAAAGACGGGACTTTTGGGATACATTTGATTGGGCGACTCAGACCGCGGACAAATAGATTTTTCTATTGCTATGGACAACAACTTTTTCTTATAGATGAACAGCTGTCCCCGGTCGAATCCCATCTTTTGTGTTTTCAATCAATGACAGTGTTTGATTTCAAAGTAAACGCTCTAAAGACAAGCAGAAAACGGGTACTACTCTTCTGCGGTAAATGAGAACTCCTGGAGACATTACAGAAGCTGTGACACTGAATAACATTTGTACACAAAGAATATACAAAAATTAAATCAATCTAATCTTGAGTGAAGTTATCATAAGATGTGTATAGCTCTCCCTCCCCCACACAAAATGTTTCTCCAGGTAATGACCACATTTGCATGTGTGTTGATGAAAACTGACGATTTAGGATGTGAGCTAAAATCCTTCTGCCCATCGGCTCTCAATTTGAATTCATAGGCTGAAAAGCCAAATGCTGGTCATGCCAGTGGTAAATCATGGATTTTTAACAGACTTTCTATGTCCATTCTGTGTGCAATTTCAAAGTCATGTAAAGCCACACGTGCTTGCCAACCCACTCGTTTCCGGGTGGTGTCGAGGTGTTGATTGTTATCTTGTCTGTTGCTTGTTTTCTGGTTTCTTTCTGACCTTTATTGAGATGGCTCAGTTCTTGCCAAGTTAAAGTACTTTTAAACCCTTTTGATTGTTCCGCAAATTTGATCATCTCGCTACCTTGCTAGATTCAGACAATGAATACGTTTTATTTGCAACAGATTAATTTTAATTTTTTAATTGGACTTTATCATGGACCATCCTGGGTACCTTTTATATTGTGCTGTCACTGGTAATGCTAACATTTTTTGCGATGCGTTTATATGAACTTTGCGGTACATCGAAACGACCTGAAAAGAATAAAAGTTCCTAACGGCGACATTAATGAGCAAGATTTTTTTTAATTTCCTCTAAAACTCTTCATATGTGAAACATTGCATTACGTTACCCACATTCATTGTGAAAATGACAGCAGCGGGAACTGTTTAAAACGCCTCATCAGTGATGCATCAAATTCATGAGCTGAAAAATGACTGCAGTTATTACGATCCTTGTAATAATTCATTTTACACGTCTGACTTAAGCATTCCCCAAACATAGGATTGGGTTCATTGCTTGTTTGTTCTCTATTTAAACAAGCTGCGGCAATCTGTCACCGCAGACAGGGAGCATCCTCTCATCTTTCTTGCAGCAGGAAGTTCACAGAAAACAGCGGTCATGTGGCCTTGCCCCGCGTCTGCTGCCATCTGGAGATGCTGTCACATAGAGACGGATGTTTGGGATTAGAGATAGATCAGTGGCCACAAAACCACAGTTAGATGTAGGATTTTTTTTTTTTTTCTTTCTCAACCATCATGTTCTCCCCAGTGGCGTAAAAAGACAATCGCTGGTTGCACAGTTTTAGTCAGCTCGGTGTGCTCACCTTTTTTTTCAGCTCGTCTTGCAGAAGTTCTCCTGAAATTGCGATGTACTTTTAATGATGTTATACACTAGTAGCACAGGAAGAGAGGTAAAAGCAAGTCAAATTGAGCCTTGTGCACACACCTTGCAAATTATACATGTTGCATTTTTATTTTCTAAATTTGTAAATGCTATAAAAGGTGTAATTATTAGTTATGTTTGATTTTTTTTATTCAACAACTCTAATTGTTCAGTGGCTTCAGTTCAATCCATACATACAGTATGTAGGTTCAATATATTAACACCCACAAAAAAATAAAATAATGCTATGGTCTGTCTTTGTAGTCTGTGACGTGATGACACTTTCAGACGTTAATTGGTCTCTACCGCCACCTACTGTCTAGAGGTTAAACACAAGTCAACAAAGGCACAGTTTTACCGACGCTCATCGAAATGGTGCAAAAAATGCAGAAAAATCAATGCCATAAATCCTATTAAAATGCATCTTAATGATTGTAATCATAATAGTTTTATATGGTCCAAAATTTGGACAATGATTATATTTGTAATCAAAATCTTTCTAGTCCAGCTGCAATCACATAGAAATGTTAGAATCGTTGCATTTTCAAATTTTACATGTTTTAATCATATGCTGGAAATTTCAGCTCCCTGGTGTTTTTTTATCCTGTTGATTCTTTCATGATATCATAGTAAGTTTCAAAGAAGTTTCCATAAATTGTAACAATAACATCATACATATATATATATATATATATATATATAATATATATATATATATATATATATATATATATATATATATATAGTGTGTCAACTTGGTAGCAGAAGTTTGCAGATTTGAAGCGTTGCATCTGCTTCCTATCTTGTTAAATCTGACTGATAATTATTGTGAGAATTCATTAACATAAACGGTGTGTTCCTGTTGATGAATTTCTTGAATTATATTCCAAAACTAATTAAAGGCAGGAGTGTGTCAAACTGTTAGCAATTATCACAGAAGCTCTCAGTTTCAAGTATGCTGATGACCCTGGTCTATATCATTTTTACAGATGGCTGCGATAGACTCAAACTCACTTCGGCCCTGAATAGGTGGATGGATGGATGAATGGATGGATGGATGGATGGATGAATGGATGGATGGATGGATTGTCAAATGCATGAATGAATGACGCATAGACTGATGGATTGACGGTAATACATAAGGAGAGATGGATGCATAGACAGATGGAAGGACTCGCTTGTATCAATAGTTGGAGAAAAAAATCTGTCTCGTCAGAATGATGACATCATAGTAGCGCAATAGGGAAGCGTCCTTGTCAAAGTCATCTTTCCATTCAGCGCATTTTGAGCAAATTGGCTCTTGAAATGGTCACCCAATCCGACACGATTTCATTTCCATATCAATTAGAACATTGAGAGTGAAGTGGAAATTGTTGCCAATAATCGTTTGCCCGTGGCACAGGATTTGATTTCTTTGCGATTGGAAAGAAGAAGATAATGTAAATGTGACAGGTGTGATCCACCCCCGCTCTTTACGGTTTAGGCTATTATGTTCTATAGACCTTCTAATTAGCCCGTAAAATATAGTTCATGTTTTGATCATTGCACAAATGCTTTGGGAGGTTCTGTTCCATACTCCGTCTCTGACTGCGATGTGTTTGGTGACACACTGAGATTAAATGGCAAGTACGCTGAGAGTTGCTGCACTTTTGTGCAGGCGTGACCAATGGACAATGGAACAGGGACCAGGGCAGCTGTGCGAATAATGCTTTCCATAACTTTTGTGGCATCAAAGGCAAATGTGTGCTGTTCCTCCATGTTATATCCATTTTCTGTGCTATATAATGTGAGTGTGTATACAGTACTGTATATAGTTCTTTCTATCTATCTATCTATCTATCTATCTATCTATCTATCTATCTATCTATCTATCTATCTATCTATCTATCTATCTATCTATATATATATAGGGTTAGGGTTAGGGGTTAGGGTTAAGAGGATATATTAATTAATTAGGGTTAGGGTTAAGACGAGACACTCAAGATGGCTCACAAGATTGAGTCTGACTAGACAAGATGAGATTTTTATTAGTTTTGTAGTATAATATAATGCCAAAAATATTTTTTTTCATTTTATAATTATGTTCTTATCTATATAAGGTTAGGGTTAGGGGTTAGGGTTAGGAGGATATATTTATTTATTAGGGCTAGGGTTAAGACGAGACACTCAAGATGGCTCACAAGATTGAGTCTGACTAGACAAGATGAGACTTTTATTAGTTTTGTAGTATAATATAATGCCAAAAATATATATTTTTTCATTTTATAATTGTTCTTTTTACTGTGCAGGCTGCAACAAAATTAACGATTTAACCCGCAAATGAAAACGTGAGAAACTTTGACTCGACTTAAAATGTTGGCCATGTGCAAATAACATTGGGCTTAACGGTAATTAAATTCTGCCCTCTTTATTATTTTCCTGTCAGTAAATCGTTGAATAAACACTTCATTTCCATTCAAGCCAGACAGTTTTGCACATTTGCTGAAAAGGAACCTCCGGGACTGCAATAGTTTAAAATACTTCATAGCTTCGCTATTTCTGGAAATAAATCAGCATATCATTCAGGGGCATCTCTACTAAATATTTGGCTCACACCCTTCATATCTCCAACCCAGAACTTACTTCCAGCCAGTCACCTTGAAAACTCACTCTTTCCATTCTGGCAGACAAGAAGAAATCTCTTGCCCGTGGAAAAATCTAAACATTCATTTGCATTACAAATGATCGTTATGTCTCCTACGTAACGTGTAGACGTCGAGATTTTGTTGCGGTGGCAGTAAGATCGACTTGAAATATTTTGCGGCAAATTCTGCCGTCTTTCTGCAACGCTGGAGCACATGGTACGAAATAATTCATGAGGCTGTTTTGTAGTTGAAATGCCTTGTTTTGCTTAGTTTCCCACCTCGTGTTGACATGGGGTAAAACTAATCACTGCTAGGAGCCACCAGAGAGCCGTGTACTTGTAAAACAGAAGACCTACAACGCAAAATAAATGTGCGCTTCTCAGCTTGAAAACAGCAGAAAGCTCAGATGTGCCAGATGACAATCTTTTTCTCACACAAAAAAAAGGATCATTTTATGATGCAAAATTACCAATGTTGCCTCGTAGATATATTTGCGCTCGTGGCTCAATCTTCGGACCAAACGCTGTATATTTATCTCGCAATAAACGCGCTACCCATTAAAAGTGCACAGTTAACATCAAGGCAAATTGATTGTGCCGCAATTTGCATTCAAAACATTGTCTGAAAAGCCGCTTTGATGTTTCTTTTATTTTGACTACTGCGGGTATTTTTAAACATCTCAGATGGTGCTGTCTGGGTGTCGAAATATCCTGGTGCGACACTGTCGTTGCAAAAAAAAAAAAAATCATCTCGGAGTGCGCCGGCAGCAGTAATGGTCATAAAAGAAGAGAAATGTCTCTTTATGGAGAGGAGGATGCAAATAGAGGAAGATGATTGGCGTTATATCATTTCTCTTTGCATCATTTAATAGCCTGGCCGCCGCCGAAATTGACATGCGAGGAGAAGACGGCGCCTCGTGTAAAATAAGCGGGGCGTGGACGTTAAGAACAACATGCGATTGTCATCTTTTTAGATTTGAATGCAACAATATGGGCGGCGTCGCCTTTGAAATAAGAGCGGATAAATCATTTTAATGACACACTAGCTTGTTATAAGGAAAATTGCACCTTTGTCAATGCTGCCCAGAGTAAATTCTGACCCGGTCCACTTTATACGCCATTGTTTGGCAAACGCTGGGGCATATTCTGCTTTGGGATGTTTAATAGCCCAGTGCACAAACGCATTTGTCTTGGTTAATTTGAGGAATAAGAAAATACAGCTTTTCCTTACTTGTTCAGTCGACACCCCCTCCCCGTTTTTCTTTACTGCAATTTGTGTGGATTTCACAATATGGCGATTAAAAGTCGACCCCCGACTTTAGTGGTTACATAGATCATGGATGTCCAATAAAAACACATAGTGTGTGTTATTAAATTGATGGAATTACACTACTTTCGGAGGTCTTTCTACATTGTATATCAAGTAACATTCTGTTTCGGGGTGGCGGTAATAAAAACAATACTACGAGGCAATCTACGCTTATGCTGAAAAGGAATTTGCAACATTAAATGATTTGAAGGATCAAATGCTTTATTTTTTGAGCTGAATATTAATTTGTTCCGTTTCCATGTATGGATATAGCTCTCAGACATGCTTCCTCCTCGTCATTTTTTCAAATATGCTCATTACTCTTTGCTGATCATCTTACTTGGGATACTTTCTTTACTCAAGTGACCACTGCGTGGTTGACATCAGAGCGTGGATGTTGTTGCATGAATGATGTTTTTTCAGTTTGTGGACTTTAATTTGAATTCCTTCTAATTTACTGTCACCTAATGTCCCAAAACCCGGTGCGCCTTATAACCCTAACCCTACAATTAATGACTTAGTCGTCTAACATATGGAACTTTCCAAATATGGACCTCTTTAGTGTGACTGCACCTTTATGGCCCGAAAATTATGAAATACTTAATGACTGCAATGAGATTAGTTAAAAAATGTAAAGGTTCCGGCGTACACTGTCATGACCTGCAATCAACTTAAAGCTTCAGATGTTCGCGTCTGAATCATCCGTCCGGATCACGATAAACGTTGGGCTAGTGCACACAGACTTAGCCTTTTCAATGGTTTTATGTTGTGATTTTTATAGAATAGGACCTGGTATACGAGAGAGGGATTTGAAGTCCTCTTAACAGTTGTTAGTTTTTATTAGTCAACAGGACTTTGCTTTAGGTGGCCATCTGCACGGTGAAAATGAGCCATTTGCTTAAAGGAGACATCAATTAAGTCATCGGGGTAAAAATAAATATTTGATGCATTTGTCCGCTTGCGAATATTAGGTCCTTCAAGTAAAAAAAATAAATAAAAGCGGCAGAAATGTGTTTACCCTACAGAGGACGACAATGGGTCTATCAGAAGAAAAGCCTTCTGTTTGTGATTTCCCAAGGCATAATTTCCCTGTCACTACGCCATTTGATTATAGCTTATCTATCCCGCACAACATAGCGGAAATCATATTGGATTGTGCTGGGCTTTATTGTTTGCACAAGTCCACCTGCTACACAAACCAACAAGCGGATGATTTGGCACAGACATATGATCCCTTTCCCACACGATTGAGAGAACATCTGAGCCCTTGTTTCCCTGCTGCCTTCCAGCAAGAAACATTTGCCATTATTGTTTTCTCTCGCTGAAGAAAGCATGCCATTTTTTTATTTTTACCCCTTTGATTCCAACATGTTAATTTCATTCTTTTGAATGAAGTATGGAGAGGTTTAGTTGGGAGAGACACCGCTGAAAAACGAAGCCTCGCGACGGAATAATTAGCGGTCGTCGAGAATGAATTTCGACGAAACGAAATTTCGTTGGATCGTCGCAAGGGCGGGTATCGGGTGAAGTCAATTTTGTGGGAATAAAATGGAGGTAGTCGGGTGGATGATGAGAATTGAGGGTGAAAACTGAATATCATTGCGGAGCGACTTACATAAAGTTTTACTCCATTCTGTGCAAATCTCCCCGGTGTTTAACAATGTAAGCAAATCACGTACATTCGAACGGCGCTATGCAGCGAAAACAAGTTCGCCGACATGGCCACTGCATTTGTAACCATTACTTTGACAGATAAACTCGGAGTTTACACTCGAGGCCATATGCGACTTCCCAGGGCTGCCTCCTTGTTATCGTAAATGATGATAATGTTTGTGAAAAATCTGAAATGGTGAGGAATACATCCATTTTCCGTACCTCACAATTTCCTTTCCGGGAAACACATTTTCTTTCATTAGCGATCGGGAATAACAACTAAAGTACTTTATAATCTAACTGTAAATAGCATTACTAATGGAAACATGAACTGGACGCAAGGACAGAATCGCCTTATAATCAGGTCTACCTTGTGTACGGATTTGAAGTGAAGTTGAATAAAGTTTCATTCACGATACCGCTTCGTTTCCCTTATTGTGCAGACATGAGACTGCATCTTATAACCTGACGTTCCTGAAAACCCGGTGTCCCCTATATTTATGAATTTTCAAAAATAGACCTGCTTATTCCACCCACCCTACCTTAAAACCCAATGCGTCTCATAACCGCATGCCGTATAAAGGGAAATTTCCAGAAATTGACCTGTTTATTGCTTGTGTCTTACAGTCACAAAAATTCAGTATATATAATAAGAAAACATTATATTTCATGTAAAGCTACATAATATTTTGCACAGAATTGAAATGCATAAGGCCACTTCTGTGTTACATTTGAGTTCATTTCACAAAAACATTGTTAATTAACATAATCATCTAATCATAATACACTATGACCTTTGAGGGTATGGAACACCAAAGAAAGTCATCTTAAAAGCTTCTCTAAGGGTGCATTAGGTAAGTTTAAATGTAAAAATACTTATTTTTACCCCAGATGTTGTTTTGATGTGTAAAAGAGTCCCACCGCAGTCATAGCAACAACCGCAATAAGCCTATTTAGGCACTTACAACAACCGCAATAAGCCTATTTAGGCACTCGTAATCATTCGAACTTGGGTCGCAGACTCAAATGCTGCATTCGAGGAAGGTGGAAAGTCAGATTCGTCCCGCTCGGACCGCCCCGGTTTTGACCTCAAAGTGGTCGAGGTGAATGTAAACAACAAATATGACTGACAGAGATTGATTGTTTTTGGTGCAAAGTCGGGGTTCTTTTTCATGACTTTGCTTGGGTCAAAGGTATTTGAGTGCAATTTTCCTAGTCCTATTTCCCACCTTACTTGGATGCAGCATGAGCGTTAACATCGAAAAGGCATTTGTAAAATGAAGATGGCTCAAAACAACTTTTGAAAATAGATGACACTTTGACATATCAATAAAGTGGTCTCTACCGCCACCTACTGTCTTGCGGTGAAACACAAGTCAACTAAGGATTTTCTGTGTGCTGACATAGTATGACCGCCGCACGACGGAATGTTGCAAAAATTGCTGAAAAATCAATGTAATAAATCAGATTAAAATGTATTTCAAACATTGTGATTTTAATGGTTTTATATGGTCCAAAATTTGGACAATGATTATTTTTGTGCTCAAAATCTCCCACGTCCAGCTGCAATCACATAGAAATGTCAGAATTGTTACGTTTCAAAATTTTACGTGTTAATCATCTGCTGGATATTTCTGCTCCCTAGTGTTTTTTTTCCCATTGTTTCTTTTATTATATCATAAAAAAACACCAAGGAATTTCCATAAATTGTACCATAATGCCACAAGGGTTAAACGTTCATTTTTCGAGCCATTACCTCCCTGACTCCGAAGATGGTTTTGAACAAACAAAAGCCAGCAATACACGTGACGACATAATCCGAATGAATCAATCAACCTTGCAGCTAGCAAGGCTCCAAAGTTATATATATATATACATTCACAATATTGTAATGTGAGAACGGTGCATTACATAACGTAAAATTAACATTGCAAAGTTAAAATTTCTTTTAATAAGCGTGGAAGAAAAACAATCCCTTCCCAAATAATAGACAACACCAAAAACAATAAATAATTGCAATTATTTGTTAGGCACTGCGTCCCATCAGCGCTGCTGCTATAATGACTGTGCAGACTGAGTAAATAGATTCTCATTCGATTTAAAAATCCTAGCGGGATACTTTTCGCCGGTGTTCCAAACAGAATAACGTCAATTTCGGGCTTGCTCTTCAAACCAAAGCTTGTCTTTAATTGCAGCTAAAGCCGGAATAGCACTACTGAGCCGGGCAACCGGTGCTAGAACATGTTGCCACTTTTCATCAACAAAGCACTTAACTGTGATTTAATGTGAATAATCACGAGGCTGAAGAGTGATTACAAAAATTAATTGATTGACAGCAGTGGTTAAAATTTAATGCGGTGCATTAAGTAAGATTGCAGAGGGTATATCCATCCATCCATCCATCCATCTATCCATTTTGTTGATGGTCGTGGGGAGCTGGAACCTATCCAGTGTGCTGCTTTCCCCTCTACTGCTGTAACGCTTGATTTCCCCTGTGGAGATCAATAGAGCATTATCTTATTCTATCCTGTCCTGTCGCAGTTGGCGTTGTTAACCAATCAGATTCAGGAGAAAAGGGCCTGCTAGCAAAACAAACCACATGGGCATTTTTCTGTCCTCTGATGTTCTACTTTATATGAGTAGAAGCTGGATGTTTGACTTCTGGAATAGGGTCTTTCCAGGTCAAATCAACCCCAATCGTTGTTCTAACCAAGCCAATTTTGATCTTGGGGAAACTTGGTGTACTTGTTGATAGTGATGGGGGCGACACGAAACTAAAATTTTAGCTCAATCAGGTGAGGGATCTTGGCACTACGGCCCGCCAAATTTGGACTTTTTCGGCAATTTTTGCCCATTGGAAAGGAAATTGATTTTACAAACTCGGATTTCGATCAATAATTTGGTCTTGAATTTGACCGCGTGACCTTGACATGAAAAAAATCGCTCACATCTTCGATAAAACATTAAGATTTTAGAGATGAGACGAACGTTCTAAAGTTCGTTCCATTTATCGAACGCCAATATATATTCAATGTATTAAGGGTACAGTAGATGTTAATATCTTTCATGAATGTCTAACCAAAAACGTCTCGAGAATTTATGCGCG
This sequence comes from Hippichthys cyanospilos, assembly GCF_059441005.1. Taxonomy (NCBI): domain Eukaryota; kingdom Metazoa; phylum Chordata; class Actinopteri; order Syngnathiformes; family Syngnathidae; genus Hippichthys; species Hippichthys cyanospilos. The sequence goes on from NC_142380.1 coordinate 1,967,822, forward strand.
ATAGTTTTTCATTTAAAATGTTGTCAAGGTCAAACGATCCACAAGGTCAATATCGAGGTGAAATTATTGCTGAATCCTCCAACCCTACGATTGTGCAAAGCTTTAAAATTCCAGCTTCATTCTTTATTTAGTGCTCTTTAAAAGCAAACTGATTATCAGCATATTTACTGACACGGTGATATGTTATTGAGAAATAAATAGGACCACTTGAATACCCACTGAAGGCCCAGATCCAAACCTGAATCCCCACCGTTGGTACCGTTCTCCCCGTATCAAAAAATAAAATGAAGTCCTGACATTTACGTGCGACTTGTCCGTATGGCCTCAAGACAACAATCATAAAATATGTGCGAAAAATGCTCGCAATGCTCCAGCAGTCATTTGTTGTACCGTAAGCCTCCGGGCCGCATTAACCTTGAGAAGCCTGGACCCGCTCGCCGTGGCTTATTTGTACACCGGCCAGCCATTTAAGAGGATGAGAACTTGTACCTTTGAACTCATCCGGAGCCGCCATTGCTCACGGCTGAAGCACGGCGGCAAAGTAGCGACACATCACCTGATAATGACGTCAATGAAGCACAAAAAGCCTTTGTAATGGATTTCTAATCTATGCTTTTGGGTCGGCCCGTGTCATTTACAGCTGAGTGAGTGGCGTGATTATATTTTAGCATTATAAAGTCTTTTTAGAAAAGCGTAGCATCCAGTTTGCGCCTGATGTACATTTTGATTCCGTATGAGACGAAGGTCTATTTGCGCCGCCGCTTTCACCTCTCCGCCTTGTTCCCATTTCTCTTCGGGTCATTGGAGGTCCATTAGAGGTTATTAACTTCCCCTCACCTAAAGAACAAGGTGACATGTTTTGGAAGGTTACGGATAAATATCAGGGGCAACAGAATCACTATCCAAAGCCTTTGATACCAAAAAAAAACCCCACTATTCTTTTTTTTTTTTTAACTACCGCCATAAGATGAGGGAGGTTGTGTATTGAGGAATGGAGTTGTCTTCTGGGTTTTCTTCTTTAAAGGGTATTTTTTAATGAGCACAGATAAAAGGCGAAAGAAAGAGAAGATGAGCTTTTTTGGGGCTTCCTGGGGTTGCGGCATGGTGTACCGAGGCGGTCTAGAGAGACCTGCAAGAAGTTTTACCCGGCAGAGACGATGGGAATTGTTGTGTAGCAAATTTCAATCAAGGTTACGGGGAAAGCGTTCTCGGCTGCGGTTGTGTACTTCTGATACGGCGTCGACAAAAGGCTGGCGCTGCAGGATTTATATTTGCGCTCGTAAAAAGTCTCGTCTTTGCCAGAATGACATAAATGTCGAATTTGAATAAATAATGAAGGATCGTTTCTAATGGTGAAAGGAATGAGATTACCATCGTCGTATGGAAATATTTGACCCAGAAATACTAGCGCTCGCCGACTTTCAGCACGCCAAAGTACGGTTCTTTTGTGTGAGTGAAAATACAAGACGGCGATATAAAAAAAAAAAGTTTTTCTTCTTTCCAAGTGGGAAAAAAATTTACCCACATTGGCAGATGAAAAAATAATGAACAGAAGGAAAGCTGTCTGTCTTTGTTTGCGGTCTTGCATAATTAGTAGTCAAGGTACTGTTCCAAATCAAAGAACAGTTGGGATCGTCAAGCCATAATCAAGGCCCGCCCATTGTAACAAACAAACAAAAACAAAATCATGTAGTGAACTTCAGACTGACTCTTGGCCTAGAATATTCTTCATAAAGTCTGACTGGCTCCCAATCGAGGGAATTTTTCTCGTGTCATATCATCAACGTCTGCTATAGGATAGTGTTTTTGTTTTTGTTTTTTTGCTTGGTTGGTAAATTTTTAGCAATCAAGTGACCTAAAATTTCCGTTTTTTGTTACAACCTTTTCAACATTTTGTAGGGCACACAAATGTCAGATGTCACCGATATTCATTTATTTTACTTTTGTATTACATTTTTCTTTTGTATTCAATAATTAACAAGGTAGATTTTCACATACAAAATAAAAAAAAACCCCACCACAATATCTCATGATTTTTTTCCCCATAGTGTTTTGGGAGACCTGATGTAAGTTTGAGTATCTGAAAGGTAATTTGGTGCAAAAATAATAAGACCGTGTATCACCAGAAGGACACAAACTTCACGGTGGACTCCAGTGGTTATATTGTGGGCTTTAAAGCAAAGGTGTCACTCATTTTTGTCGGGCCGTATTGTACTTACGGTTTCCCCTCAGAGAGCTGTTATGAAACTGCATAAATGTTTCATCACCTCATATTATTACATGTACAGTGCCCGGCAAATTTATGGATTACTAGCTTTGAAATCAGAAGTTAGAATAATAGTTTTTGAGGGTTAGAGTTGGAGTTCGACGCTAGGTTAACCCTCAATATTACCGTCGGGGGGTTTTTCCTCTCATTTTCAACCTCTATATAAGTGGGATCGACTTATAGTGGCATAACTCAAAACAGACCATTTTTTTCCACACATATCTATGTTTTAATAATATTCATTCAAATGAGAGTTTTGAGAATTTGCGCGGAACATCGCCAAAATACACTTTTGTCAAGCCTCGACTTATTGCCTCTTTGTTGGATAATTTTTCTAGTGGACTTTGATGCATTATAATGATAATGATTGATTGATTGATTGAAAAGACGGCTTGACTTGTCTCCTTCAGATGTGTGCTTGAACAAGCCGGCATGGATGTCGGCACAAAGTTTTATTATATCATCAAAGGAATCTACAAATGTATAAAAGGGATATTAGCGGTATCTTATGAAAGACCTTATAGTGATCTGCAAGACGCACAAACCTGATTTCATGAGGGACATTGGCGGTTATATAAGACATGCAATTAGCTCCCGGCGGAAACTTCAACCAATCAGGGCAGGAGTTTAAATCTTCTCCCGCCCCAACTCCCGCCCCAACCCCCGCTTCTTATTCTCACCTCGAAATGCTGCTTGGGCGCTGTCATTCCTAAAACAAGCAGGCTGGTCTTGCTCCTCCAAGACAGACTTTTTGGAAATCTCTTACCTAGATTTCCTTTCAAATTAAACGTTACAAGTATTTCAAGTGTAAACGTTCATCTTTATCATGTTCGATCATGTACAGATTTGACTTTAATTCCACGCCGTTAATATGACTGCGGCTTCTGCGAGAGGTCAAAGGTTGGAAAGGGGTAACTGTTCAGTTACTGTATTGGGTTTCGTCATTTATGTAAAGTACTGCAGTAATATTTGTCTTAAATAATATGCATAAAATGAAAACGTTTCACAAAAAGGTCTGTTTTGAGAGGTTATAGGTAGACCCCGCCCCTAATATTGAGGTTGAAAGTACGGTACCGCCCACTGCCGGAATCATACTTCTTTTTCAAGGCTTTTGAACGCCGCTCCGTTAAAACGCGACAACACGCTCGCCCCCTTTTACGACGGAAGTGACAGATGCGCAAATGTTCCCTCGGAGAAAGCCGACGTCGGCGGCGGTCAGTGAAAACGGCGAATATTTATGACGCTTTCACCGATGTGTTACAGAAACAATAATGTCAGCGGAGATCCTCGTCCCGCCCTCCCGCCCAGGCGTCCCAACGTCTATTTCATTTACGGCGCTCGTCACATTTTAGCGTAAGCGACAGGCGGTTGCATCATTTAACTTCAGCTCAAAGCGTTCATCGCTCGCCGCCAAGAAGATGGCAGCGGCGAGTATGACAGTGACACAAGAGCGTAAAATGAAATGGGATTGTATTAGCAGATGGGACGAGGCCTCGACGATAGGCGCGAGTGGCCCGAGCCGTCATTATTTCCCGAGCTCGTATTATGCCACGCAGACAGTTGGAGCGGTTATTTGAATCTCTGCGATCTTCACCTCTAGGCGCCCATCAGTCTGCACAATGTTATCTAGTCGCGATATTGTGTTCCAGTATGAGGCGTTCGCCATCCTCCCGCTGGAAATCCTTTCTAGGACATGCACTCCTTCCTAGATCAAAAAGACTCCGGCAACCGCTTGGCCCTATAGCGAGCGCGGCGAAAACTTTTCATTTAACTCTTCCCCGTCGAGGAGAAAAGCATCAAACGAACTGGGCCCGATTCGACAATTCGCCGAGCTTTTAGGATATTGGAACGTTTTGATTTGTTTTATAGTTTGACAACAGTTGAAAAGTTACTCAAGATGTGACCCAAATACGATAAGAGATGAATGGATTCATTATTTTTTTCTACTAGATTGTTATGCTTTAATACTTAGGGTCATATTTGACTTACTTAATGTGGGAAATCCAAAGCACGCTTTACTTAACTTGACCAACAACAAATATAGAACTTATGGATACAAACACAAGAAAATATGAAGAATTTACAAAAGACGAGATTTATTCCGTTTTGCCAAAGTTTTGGTGCATCTTATACATGCTAACATAGAAAATACCAGAATCTGACCCCAGAATTAAGGGTGTGTCTGCACGATTATAGCCAAAATAATAAATCGCGATTTTTTTGGTCAATATTGAAATCACGATTTTGCGTAATGTCATACATCAATGTGTCTATTTTTTACCCTTTTTTTTAAAAAAAAAAAAACAAGCAGTATAGTAACAAGGCTTCAAGGCTTGATACTGACAAATAATAATAAACTAAAATAAATAAACTTTAAAAATAACTTGGCACACAGGTCAACACACTTATCTAACTTGCTGAGTGCAAACCAGTGAAAAAAAAAAAAACGAAACCTATTAGAACCAAGCACCTTATTTACTTTATTTTACTAAATGTCATTTTCGGTCATTTCAAACCAAATTCATCCCAATTTTTTGCCAATCGGACTTTTCAAAATAGCTTTCAATTGCCAGTCGGGAAACAATGCCCCCTAGCGGTAGGCTGGAAAAGTGCTTGATTTGACTTGAAATTTAAAAACGTGTTTGACTTTTAAATGTTAATACCGCCGAGAAGCATCTTAATGAATCGATTAATTGTGCGGCCCTGGTGTCTCTTACACACAGGTGCGTCTCCTATTTGGAGAATTACGGTAATTGAATTGTCTCTCCAATACCAAACTCATTCAGTACCAATTAAAATGTGTCCTTGACGTCTATGGCAGAGAACGGGTTACGCAATCGTAATTTGAGATTTCCGTCAAGCATTTTTACAGCGGCGACTGGCTTTAAGTCTTTCCTTTTGTGCGGCGCTCATAAATGCCACAATCAAACATCACATGACATCACTTACCTGCTGTTGAATGGCTGGCGAGAAAATAAAAGGCGCGACTTGACGTCGACACGAGTACCGGGAAACGCCACGGGTCTACTTGCTTTGCTGGGGTAAATACTCAAGTTCAAAACAGCAACATGTAGAAAAGAAGCTCAGTTTTGGACGGACCAACAATGTGGATGCTGGTCACATTAGACTCTGTGCTAGGTGTGTTTTTTTTTTTTTTTTTTGAAAGAAGTCATGCTGTTTGCTTTGGGCCAAAAATGAAAGTCGATTTTTCAACAAAGAAAAATCAAAGCCTGCCCGCAGCCACAACCTGCCACCAACGGAGTCCCTTTTTCTGCTGGTGGCCAATTTTGAGGGAGACACCCGGGGACTTGTAAAGAAATTCACATGAATATGACTGAAATATTTATTCTTTATTATCACTAACAAACTGATGAGAAGACAAATGGAAACTTAGAACCGTGATGCATGTCTCGACTAGCAAAACTCTAAATTGTCCCTTGTCACATGATTTCTATTATAAAATTACCATAATTCCCCTAAAATAAGACGCACCTGGGAATGAGATGAGCCCTTAATTTTGGGGTCAAATTCTGGTATTTTCTATGTTACCGTATATAAAATTTGCAAACACTTTGGCGAGCATGTAAAAACTATAGCAAAACCAAATAAATGTCATCGTTTGGAACCGTCGTATTTTCTTGTGTAAATTATACATGTGTGCGCTAAGCGTGTTTGATTTCCCACATTGTGAGTGGTCAACGAACGCCTCACCAGTGTCATTTTGAATGCGCTCGAAGCAGTTTTTTTTTCCTTTTCCAGTTCGAGTTCATCAGACCATAAATACCTTAAGGCGAGAAGCATCCGCGTTTTGCCAAGTTTACGATTGTGTGTACATGCCAAAAGACTGCAATTAATAAACGAATCCAATGGGATACCTTTGGGTATTCTCTAACCGGCGCACTCTTAATCAAATGAACTGGAGACATCATAACTTTTACATGATCTTCGTTTTAGTAATATTCCTGTGCATGATCAAGGATGGACTCGAACGTTGGTTCATTCTGCTTGTTTCTGTCATTTCAAATAATGCCGAAACAACCTCAGCTAACGCGAGCAGGCGTTAGCTGCGATAAGCACAGTTGCTAACAGCCAAGCGACTTCCCCCTCTAGCTCGTACAGTTACGGTAAATCATTCTAAGCATCTTAAATTATATTTTCTTAAAATTCTTCATAACGCTACAATGCCGCATTGGCCAAACGCATCACCTCGGGTGGGTTTTCGCTTTTTCGTTTAAATCATTCAAAGAGGCTCGCGAGATACCACGATGATGAATATATTTAACATTTAAATAAGAAAAAAGTTTAAAAAATAACTTGACCTCGGACCTTTGACTTTGAACTTTGAGCATGGTGTGAGTTTGACAAGAACACCTACGAAGAGTTCTGAAAAAGATCAACTTATGCAGGAAGTATAAACGCCGGGTTTCTGCGCTCCGTTGTGCATCAGAGAGAAAAAAAAAAACAACAAAGGAATAACAAAAAAATGAATCAAACAAATGTTCAAACACGCACTCCTCATTTATATTGATCTTACTTCGAATTGTAGAGTTTTTTTTTCCCTTTTATTTAATTATTTTTTCATTTAGGTTTGCAGGTGGAAAAAAAAAAAAGACCAGGCATTAAAATTTCTATTTTTCCCTGACAAGATATAGCCTCGGGAAAGCGATTAGATTTTAATCAGTCTGAATGAATTAAAATAATCTTGCAAAACTAGATTTTACGGCTCGCTCTCACATTTGAAGAAACACAAAGCACTTTCGGGGGGGGAAACATCTGACTGGCGTTAAAGTTGAAAATAATTCACTATGCCCTCAATTTGATTTGAGACTTGCCATTTTTTGATGAAGTCGCCGGCATAATACAATTAATATGAGAGGCCTTACTTTGCCTGCTAATTATAGCAGGAATGTGGGAAAGCAAGTGTGTCCTTTATCATACCCGACGCTAATCCCCCTGAATATTGGGGGGAGGTGCCGCCACGGGTCCCCCGTGGTCTCTCATGAATACAAAATTGATTTCTATTTATTTCTGAAAGGGGAATGAATGAATTACCTATCGTAAATCCTGTTTTTTTTTTGTGTGTGTGTGATTTTTGTGCTTTTTTTTCCCTATTGAGTGCTAATCATTACACCCTTCAAGTCCTCCCTCTCCACATAGACAAAGGAACAAAAAGCAAATAAAAAAGCTCGAGTCGTTAATTCATGAAAAGAAATTGCTTAGGTGGTGCTCTTGCTGGCTCAGTTCAAGCTGGCAAAGCGTCCAGTGAGTTGGAGCTCAACTGTGACCCAAGGTCAACTGCTCCATTTCTCACGCCACTGGGAAGATGTTTTGATGTAAGGTACACAAAAGTGTATGGAGAGGGGGAATATATATATATATATATATATATATATATATATATATATATATATATATATATATATATATATATATATATATATAGTGGGGAAAATGTTGACCAAGTCCGGTAAGTCAACAGGTTGACTAAAAATGTGTCAACTGTGTCCCAAGGTCAACTGCCTTATATGAAACATGTTCAAAATGCAGGTTAATGCTCCATTTATCAAGCCACTGGGAAGATGTTTGATGTAAGGTACACATGTGTATAGAGAGGGGGAAAAAAAAAAAAGATTATAGGGCAAAATGTTGACCAAGTCAGGTGTATGACCATCATTGGTCATATGGGATGTTACTATAACAGTAAACACTAAATCATTATTTTATTGTGAGTTTGTAAATCACACCTGTTTCTCATTGGTTGCTTTTCCTCAGGCGTTGTAGTTTCTTCAATATACTGCATATGGGGCCAGAAAGGCAAGTTGGTTTTTTTGTTTGTTTTCTTTTTACAGGCCATATTTATCAAATACAACACGATATAATGTTATGATTTGAAAGATATGAGAAAACAGAATTTCAAATACCGCCTTTGTATCCACTGGGTGTGAAGTTATTTCCACAGACATTGAAAGCTTTGCTCCAAGTTCCTAAAAAGCCATTTGGATCATCTCTAACTGTCATTGAAAGAGAAGCGTGCCTTCACAAGAGTCTGAATTTGCATGCGGTACATCTGTAGTCATGTTGCCCATTCATGTTCAATTGAGCATCGTGAACAGCGTGTATACAGGACCTTTTGTAAACACAGCATTTCATAAGATTATGTGGGAGACACAATTGCCTGTGTACACATCAATATTTATAGTGGTTCCTAGCCATTACCACTACAGTGCGCGCTCGTCTTTGTTTGCTTTGCAGGTGGCTCCGAGCAAGCGTATGTTGGGATTTTATCATAACATACTGCACTGTAATAGCTTCAAAATCATTACGTTCTTTTGTGGTGCTGTCTTAAGGGTGAATGTGCTTGGCTTGAGACAGACACTAGAGATTAGACCAGAGGCCCCTTTCAATGAAAAAAAATATTTAAAAAAGCCCTAGATATTGCACAATTTGGATAAAAACTCTTTTCTACTCCTTGGAATCTATCTGCTGGATTTTTAGGTGCACCTTCAATCAATGGCCTAGTTTAAAAAGTGTTTTCATATATAGGGCGCACTGCATTATAAGGTGCATGGAATAGAAGCTACAGTAGTGCTTAGGGCTGCGTTATGCAACAACTCGGAGCTGCGCTAAAGGGAATGTCAACAAAACAATCGGAAAAGTCAGTCAAACTTTATTAACAGACAATCAGAAATGAAGAATAAAGATGATTATTGGAAAGTGCTATCTGTAAAATGGAGAAAAATACTTGAAATACAATTATCATTCGGTTAAATATTAAACTTACATTTTTAATCAAATTGCAACCAAAAACCTTAAAGGGACAGTGTGTAAGATTTAGAGTGTTTTTCATTACGGACAGCAGGAGGTGCTGCAGGTCCATAGCTATGACAAACATGGCCACCTCCAGAGAAGTGCCACCCCCCATGTAATATCGTTTGATGATAAGAGGCCCTATGATTATGTTTAAAACATACTGTTGGTCTTTAATAACACACAGATTTGCAAGTTTTTGACATTTAAAATCATTTAATTGATTTCTTTTTAATGAAAAACTGTCTAAATCTCACACACTTTCCCTTTAAAGTACATTGTTTCGCTTTGCAAATAAGGGAATTTACTTAAAGGGACAATGTGTAAAATTTTGACCGTTTTTCATTACGGACAGCAGGGGGTGCTGTATTCACCATTGTCCGTAGCGATAACAGAGGAATATTGTAAATTTATAATCATTTAATGTATTCCTTTTTAATAAAAACTCTTACACAGTGTCTCTTTAAAGCTTTGACAACATTTGGCTCATTAATTTCATTTTGGGGATAATTCCCAACATTCCACATGGTTCTATCTCATTTCAATCCGTACGACGCCTCGTCATTCTGCCGCACGCCTTTGCACACAATATCTTCAGGAATCGCATTCATCTAGTTTATTTTTGTCACTTCGCTTAAATTGCTTAGTTTTGCTGTCAAAATGACGCGGCGGGAAAGGCAGTTGCCATTTTCGGCAAATGATCTGATGAAAACGTGCGCTGTGAAAAGTGATTAGCCATCCCCTCAAACAAACACACGGACGCGCTCATTACTCATGTGGACATTGTTTTAATGCGGTCAACACAATTTGTGCTGTATGTACCACATGGGATTTTTTTTTTTTTTTGGGGGGGGGGGGCGGCTGTAAACAAAGCATGTTTGGTTTATTCAGAAACTGCTTTGTCCACATTTCCCGTAACCAACAGAGATCAGCCCACACTTTGATGGCAGGTTATTCTAATGACGTCTAAAATCATCATAGGCCACTTCTTGATCTCATTAACTTGCCGCTTTATTCATTAAAAAGCCTTTAATGAGACTCCGATGTATTGTGTTAACTGGAGCACAAGCCATTAGAAGAAAGAATAATAGCCAGTTATATATTCTGTAAACATTGCGAGACGGTCGGTTAAGAGACGTCGGAGGTCCCCTTTAACATTTTGAGTGCTTTCCTTATAAATATAAATACGCTGACATCCATTCCAGTCTCATTAAACGAAAAATTTGTATTTCTTCAAAGTAGGGATATATATATATGATATTTTTACACTTCTTTCAGTGTTGTCGTTTTTGGTTAGAGGTTTTATCCAATCAGAATTCAAAGTTGTGTCACATTATCAAATCTGCCCAGGGCCAGTGTGGGCACGATAAGTGACGGGGCAAATATTGTTAATAGACAGTTGCAATAGCCAATCAGATCACGAGGTGGCGACAGTGAGGCCAGCTAGAAGGCCTCACACTGAACGTAACATCTACAAGCTCTGTGATTGGATACTCAGCATGGGAGGCAGGTCAAGCAAGCTTGGTTTGGATTTGACAATCCCTGTGTCATGTGTTTCTGTAGTACGCTCATTCCCCGCCTTTTTTAAATAAAACATCCAATAGAAAAGGAGTTATTGAAGAAGTCATTGAAGCGTTCTTGAGGAAAGTAAGAGGAATGTTTGATGTTAAATTAAGTTTTTTTGGAGAAAGCCGTTTTGGTGAGTGCAAGCATTTTATTGATGTATTTTTTCATTCAACGTTTTTGAAACGCAATGCAAAATTATGAAACGCACGGACTGATTTTTACCCTAATTGAACGGCACGAAAAATGAAAATAAACCCAGGATATCGGATATTAATCCCCCGTCAAAATAGCCTGTGTTGTACACGATTACGGCGATGCACCGCCCAGTGACGTGCGCTTCCGAGGGGTATTTATACGAGCCGGACGCCGCTGAAATTATGAAACGCACGGGCTGATTTTTACCCTAATTGAACGGCACGAAAAATGAAAATAAACCCCGGATATGGGATATTAATCCCCCGTCTGTCTGCTTTCAGACATTAGGGATTTGTCAGATAATAGTACACCAACACGTCTCACGCCGTCAGCCAAATATTTCCCTCTAATTACACTTCCCTGATAGCAATAGCAAGCGGGGAGAAGGGCGCGTGCGCCGCCTTGTTGGAAACGCAAAGTAAAAAGAAATAAAAACAGATTCCTCGCCCATGATTTGCGAAAGATTCCAACTTTGGCAATTACAGAAAGTAAGCGGAAGATGAGGGTGCAGGTGCAGCTGTGGGGATTTTTCAGCATGTAGCACAAATAGACTCCATGAAAATATGAGCATGAACCCTAAGTAATTAGAGATAGAAAAGGATTCAGATGGATGACTATGACTCACTTTCTCCCAAAACGCAAGGGAAAAAAAGCTTCAGCGGTTCTCGTATTGATTTCAAACTGATACATTGCTGCTTTGGGATAGTCGACAGCCGACATTGTTTTTGCGCACCATTATGACGGCAAGTTCAACCCCTGTAGGACTAGTTAGACTATTTTATGCTTCGTGGAAATAAAAAAAAATCTGTAAAATAGAAATACTGGTTGGACTCTAATCATATATTCTGTCCACGGAAATCTTCATATTTAGTTGCAGTTTGGCAAACTGCACTCGTACTGAGCGGGAAACTGAAAAATCCTATTCAAGTTGAAGCTATCTTGATATTGCTCATCGGTTCAGATATATAGATCCCTGACGTCATTAGCAGTCAATGGCACTGAATGACTTTACCGTCCCACAATGGGAAAAAAAATGACATGAAGAAAATAATACTAGTATGGTAATTTACCAAAAATGAAGGCCAACAGTATGGGTGCATCCCGTAAATGGTAACTTAAAGATTAGATTCCGATTAATTTGCTCTCAATTTGAAAAGTGTAATGTTCCTGTCACTGCAGTAAAACAAATTTGGTTGGATTTACTAATACAAGCATGAACCTTATTAAAATCTCACGTACCCTCTCGAAGTGCCTTAAAGTATCAGTATCACGCCTTTCGCTCACATCTGTTGAAAAAAATACCCAATATAAGATTGCAGCACAGACTTTTTTTGCTTTCCCGTCTTGTGTGATCAGCTCATTGTTTGTTGCTATTTTACATAAAAGTCACGCACGATCAGCCCTATTATTTTGGCAGCTGCAGATGGCTGCGGGTCTACCTTCATTCACAAAGTTCTACCATCTGATTCTGGTAGGAGTTTGGACTAAATTCAAGCTCGGCTTTTTGGAAAGCACATCTAACAAGCTTGAGTGTGAACCAGAACTCTGGGCTGACTCTTTGAGCAAAGAATTTGCTTTCAGAACAGATGGGAAGGAAAAAAAAAAAAGTTCAGTCAACCCTAAGCTCAATTAACCCACAGTATAGCTCATGCATAGAGATATAAGAAATTGTCATCAATAGAAAGCAGATAACAAGGTTCATCACAGTAACTGGGGAGAAAAAGGTGCGATCCCGCTATTCCTCCCCCGCCTGCTTGGAAATTATTTATAAATGGATGTGCAGGTAATGAGCGTATATTTTAGAAACCGAGTAATAAAGTAGAGCCAGCAGCAGCCATACGTACGCTATCGGGTAGCTACTGCAAATGAAATCTAAAAATGCACTTGGAAAAAGCAAGGTGACTTTTATCAATTTAAAGCACAGAGAGTGCGTTTTAACCAAATCTGCATAATAATGCTGATGAAATGCTTCTTCCTTATCTTCGTTTGCCAAAGGAGCCTTGGAAATTTGAAAGAAGTTCAGGATTCCGAGGAGAAATTGCACAACGGCTACAGCGCGAGATGTTCGGATGAAAAACATCAATCTCGCACGTAATCATCGGGGGGTGGTAAAGCATCCAAGTGGGTGTGATTAGCTTGATATGAATTCCTGAGAAGATATACGTGCTTCGATATGAGGAGGCTCTTGCTGAGAAAAGGCACAAGCGTTTGACACCCCGCTCAGTGTGACGTTTCTTGCTGAAGCGCAAACAGCTGAGAAAACCTGCTTGACTTTGACGGAATCTATATTAAGAAACCGCCACATTCAGTCAGGATGCTCTCTGGTGGGGCCTGAGTTTGCTAAAGCTGCCTTGCATCTGCCATTAGAACCCAAATGAACGCCAAGGAATATCGCTTCCTTATATTGCACTAATTCTGTCTCATCTTGGCTTTAAAATGCTAAAAAGGAATTTATTGCTACTTATGAATGAAGAACATGTATGTAGGGTAAAACTCCTATACAGCAAATCCATGTGCAAAAATATCCCCCAGTGTGAAAAGAAATCCATGCATTGAAGCCTTTCCCTTTTTCTTACTTCCCCATACAATGAAAAATCCCACCGTTGCATTGTATGATTTTTTTTTTTCTGCATCTGCCTTGCAGTGAAATTCACTACAACAAAAACAATCCTTCAGCAAAAGTCTAGCTTGGTTTATGCTTGATGCAGCACTTTATACACGATTCGGCTTTCCCCCGCAGTCAGACGATATTCTCCCATGCTATAGGTGGCAGTACTTGGAGTCTACAGCATTCAAACAACACTACTGTATAACAGAGGAAGATAACGTCTTTGGACATTAAAACGGTCTGAATTTATTCGCGAGCTGCCATTGAAAGGATTAATGCAAAAATCGGGGGAGATGCGCGATAAAACATTGGCTTTTCAATATGTCAAAAATTGACAACATTTCCAATTTTCAATGGCAGTAAATGAGCCCGACACGGGCTAAATTTGACACCCGTAGGGTGTACCTCTCCACCTCCCATTCGCAAGCATAGCACCAAGACGTTCATCGATTAGAAATAGCTCGGACATGCAAATTCGGATCGGCGTTTGTGTTGTGGGGTAACGGTGTGCGGGCGCTGAATGGAATCCATCACCATCGGCACGTGGACCCGATTACCCGAGTGTCTCAAAGAGCCATGATAAAGAACTCTGTCCGGGCCTCTTTACAAGCGCATCACTCACAGCGTGGCCTCACGCTCTCGTCGCTGCCCTCCTCTTGACACCATCACGTTAACACGGCTCAATGCCGCCAGAGAAAGCGCATCGCGACGCCTTCAAAGTCTGACACATCAGAGAGAGGAAGAGCTTCCGGATTGAACTTGTTGGGAAGACGGCGCGGTAGCTAAGCCCGACGCGATAACAAAAGCAGCTAGGGCGGTTTGTTTTGATTTGAAATATTATTCTGGCAAGAAAGGCAAATAAAATGTGAAAAATTACCTTTCCCGCAACGGCTATGGTAATCAGGAATCTGTTAGCATTTTGCAAGAGTCGGCAGAAAAGCCGGCTCTCGCTAAACCCCTGACTCACGGAGCAAGCAGACGCAAACAAAAGATCCATCCTATTTACGGTCTTGTCATATAAGTGTGAATAATACAATTCTTCAACCCCAAATTACAATTCCGCATTTTCATAAGCAAGCATCATGCACTTAGGTGGACCGAGCGCACCTTTCGTCTCCTCGCCGAAGGTAATGAGCCTAAAACGACATCTCGGGACGCCGGGCAAACTTTTAAAGTGATAAACTGCATTTTCTCGCCGCTTCTTTTGTTTCCCCTCATTTGCCGCGGCCGCGCGCAAACTCAAATACATGCCTCTTTTCCACTTTGCTTTCTTTTGCGCTAAATCTCCCGATGTTTGGTGCAATCGATGGAGCTTCCGCTTGCTTGCCGGTAATCGATCAATAAAATGTAGCTAAAGTAGCCTAGTTTTATGAGCGTGAATTGGGAGGCTTACTTTAAAAACGGGATTTCAACCCATTTGCCTGGTTTAAAAATCTAGTCGGTAATGTGATCCAATTGCTATCTATCTATCTATCTATCTATCTATCTATATATATATATATATATATATATATATATATATAGCTTCTTGATTAGCATGCTAGTTAGCCACAACCTGCGTTACAGTGGCATTCTATTTTCATATTCATTTGTCAAATTTTTTGTCTGCTTGCTGAGGCCATGAGCGGTAAATCCTGCAACACATTTAAGTGTGCTTTAAGCCATATTGGAGGCACTTCAGGGGTAAAAAAAAAAAAATCAGAAAAAAAAATCATTCAGCTCAGGCTTGGTTGTTGTCATGGGCGAAAGTTAGAGAGGGTACGCAACTGCACGAAGTGAAGCATGCGATGTTATACATCAGTGATTTCTGTGGTGTATGCGTATCTGCGTACCGGTTAGTTACCGTAATTCCCCAAATATAAGACGCACCTGCTTATAAGACGTACCCTTCATTTTGGGGTCAAATTCTTATAAGACGTACCCTTCATTTTGGGGTCAAATTCTGGACTTACCAACGCTTCAACCATCTTTCTAAACCCTTCAATTTTTTGTGTTCATATCCATAAGTTATATATTTGTTTGATTTCCCACATTGTGAGTGGTCAGTGAAAGCAGCGCCAATTTACGGCTAATGCGCTTGAAGCAGTTGTTTTTCTTCCTCGCGGCGTGCGCTCTAGATCCTGTCAAAATATATTCCGGGACCAAAAAAAATGTACTGGTTATATCTCAAACTGTAATATAGGAAAATAATGATCAAATTTAGATTGCAGTTTTTCTGCCTCTTGTCAAATGAGTCTCAATGTTGAGCTCAGGAGAAGCAACTCAAGTCTTGCGTTCATTTTGAATCTTAGATATGTCAGTATACATTCTTTTTTTCATTTATAACATTCTAATTATCTGTCATGTGAATGACTGCATTCGTATTCACTGTGGCTCCCTCTTCACCGCGCTCTGGATACAGACTGTTCAGTGATCATCTATATCTCCCGAGAAAAAAAAAAAAAAGTGTTGAGAACACTTAAAACAAATTGACCTGCCAAAAATGTCTCATTTGAGACGAGCTGTTTTGTCGCTACGCTTCATTTTGTGCGCGTGCAGTTTTGCAGGCCTTTGCAGAGAAAAACACGCGGCACAATGGAAGTGGCGGATGTCTCAAGCTTGGAGTTTGTCTGCAACATTCTTCATTTACGGCTGTTGCCATGAATCAAGCCATTATTTTCAAGTCATTAATTGATGCTTTTTTTCCCCCCCACTAAGACTGGTTTTGATTTTTAGGGTTTTAGACTAAATTGGTAGCTCTTCTCCTTGTGTAATTGACTGAACCAGGTGTATTTTCAATATCTTTTTATTTTTTATAGTTATAATTGGCAAACACAGTGCACCAAATGACCCACTTGTGCCACAAGGCCGCTTTCGGCTGTTCCTCATTAGCGACACAAGGTAAGGCGCTTTTTCAGAGGCAAAATACAGTACAGGTAGAATGCAAGCTACTAAAAAATGAATGAATGAGTTTTTTTTTGGATGCTCACAAAACTAATTCACCGTCATTTTCAAATCTTGAGAACTTGGTAAAATACAGGTTTTGTTCATAAATTGTGAGAAGAAAAAGCCATAGAACATCTATGAATTTGAATGGAATGAAAAAGCAGACCTTTTAAAAATAAATAATCTTATGTTCTGTGAAATAATAGGTCCAATGAATTCATTTTGAGAATGCAGTTGCAATATTATGGACTCTGGACATCAGATATGGGGCAGCACTTATGAGTAAGGTCAAGAACTTTCATCTTGAAAAGGAACAGAAATCACAGCAAGCATAGCAGTGTGATTTATTTGTGTCAATATTCTCAATGCTTTTATCGTCATCACAAAACATTGAAACGTCAATGTCTTTCGCTCACTGGCAAATGTGGAAAAGAAGACAGACCTTGAGGATAAGAGTTTCCGCAGCCACAGTAAAACGGTCATGAGTTTGTCTCATGGAGTAGCGAATAATGTCGATTTCCTTCAAAGGGTATTTTTCTCTTTTGTTCACGTGGGTGAAGTCAGTTATGGCTTTCATAATTCATATTTGTATTCCAGTCCACAAGCTGAACTAGACAATTAACAGCTAACATCGCACTAGTTAGCTACGTGATATTAGCAGCAGGAGAATGAAACTGAAAGAAACAAGTGGTTTTTATCAGAAATTTTGTTTGTGTTCCCCTTTCTGTTATCATCGGTCCGCCATTTTTTTCAAGCCAGACAAAATTGTAATCGTCAGTCGGGCGGTGTATTTATGCCCTACCTTCCTTTGCCACTAGGGGGCGACATTTGACTTTTTTTTCTTGTCGTCAGGTTTACTTCTGTTTGCGCACATGACACATTGCACTTATTCATTATTTTTCCTGTTTTTGTACTTGCACTTGAAGGGACAATATGTCAAATTTAGACCTTTTTCATTACGAACAGCAGGAGGTGCTGCATTTACCATAGTCTGTAGCAATAACAGACATGGCAGCCTCCGGAGGAGTGCCACCCCCCATGTAATATCATTTAATGATAACTAGACCTTAATTAGGCAATTGAAAAACTTCTATCTTGCATTTCCTGGCCAAGAGCCAATCAGAGAAAGAATGCAAATTTGTTCTGCACCCATCGGTTACTTGAACTAGTGACACCCTTGCAGTGGAAACACAACCCAGAATGCTCTTGTCAGCAAGCAATTTCTTGCAAAATAATATATAAAATCTCTTAACCCAATTCTAAACATTACTTCTAACTTTCGGTCAGCGAGACTGTGCACAGTATAAATTTTGGTTTGTGAAACCAGGACTAAGAAAGGGAGCAATCACAAACAAACGACAAACCAACCCAGTTTTTTCTACCATCATTTGTCGGTCCTTTGGTAAAACTGGCGTCCATCGGTGACGGAATGACAGACAGTCCATCAGTGCTGAAGAAGTGCTCACTCTGGACAATAAATATGTTTTGTTGATGGGGGCTCTGTTGGGCAATGCACGATTTCGGCCCATTAGTCTGCAGTATAACTGTTTTCATGGTCGCAGACATCCCAACTGCCTTCAAATCAATAAAAATGTTCCCGCCATGTACTTTGAGGCTTCTCCCGACCTGTCTCTTGCTCAGTCCCACTCCGCGAAGCAAACATCTCCAGGCCGAGGCCAATTGATGGCCATTTTGTGTGTCTCCTTCCAATAATGAGGGCGATAGTTTTCACCTTCTGTCCAAGCCCTTTTTTAACTATTTCAACCATGTTGAGGTCTACAATCTTGTCCCTGACTTGTCTTGACAGCTCTTTTTCTTGACGATGCTGAGATTGGAGGGTAAATTGGATCCTGGATAGGTTTCTTTGAGCTGCATGACGAATGTCGAGCAAGAGTACTGGTAATTGATGGGTAAAATTTCACCACTCTTTACACATGTATATGGAATTATATGCTGTTATTTTGAGTACAAATTGAACATTTAAACGTGATGAAAGGTGAGTTAATCATATATTCTCATTTTTCCACTTAATTCTATTTCCATTCCATTTTCCATTCATAACTCAAAAACGAGCAAAAGTGAGCAATTTGAATGTTGCTGGGTTGAAATCCCACCATCTGAGAAAAATTGATTCATGGTTTTAGCGCATACATATTTCAAAGTTCCATAGCAACTAAGACCTTAGCAAAAAGATAATGACCTCAAACTTTCAGGAACTGTTCAAAGTCTACAGGAAAGTAAGTTCAAATAGAAAAGGACATCATTTAAGATATGCAGCCTTTAAAAGTTAAGTAAGTTTGACCTCTAACAGCTGAAATTGAGCAAAAATAGTGATATTATGTCTCAAATTCATTTGGCCGCAAAAAGAAAATGAAATCACCTTGATCGGTCCACGCTTTTTTTTTCTTCAACGTAATACAAAGGAAACACCTTAAGTCAATTTATCTGTGTCATTATGAAGAGGTGGTTGGACCATTTGTGATATTTTTCGTCTTCGAGGTCAATAGTGCTCATACTCGTTTGATTTTCATGCGGCTCAAAACAGCATAAAGTGGACTTGTCGGTCTGCCACAGACGGTTCCTGGTTGTTGTTGCATTGAAACATCGAGAAGTTATCAAATTGTTACGTTCCGGACATTAAAACCCAGATACTTTTAAGTGATAAATCCATTCGGTTACATACAATTACATTAAAGGCACAATGTGTAAGATTTAGACCGTTTTTCAGTATGTCCGAAGCTATGACAGACATGGCAGCCTCCAGAGGAGTGCCACCCCCCCATGTAATATCATTTAATGATAACTAGACCTACAATTATATTTAAAACATACTGTTAGTCATTAAAAACACATATATTTGCACGTTTTTGAAATGTATAATAATTTAATGTATTTATTTTTACTGAAAAACAGTCTAAACCTTACACATTGTCCCTTTAAGGACATTAAATCAATACTTAAGTTGTGAATGTCTGGACTCCTAAAAAAATGTGAAAATATGTTCCTGGCATTGAATGGGTTAAAAGAAAGACCCGTATAGATGCAACTATTTTTCTGCTTTTTAACATTTGTGTTTTGCAACGCCTGCCTGCTTGCCTTGAGTTGCTTTCGCTGTGGAAACTACTGGAGCAGTGAATTTCTCTTGTGGTTTATATCTGGCTGTTTAAATATGTATTTATCTATCTACTTGTTTAAGCACAGAGTGAATGTGAGCTATTTTCCAGTACTTTCACACTGTTTTATTGGTACTGTATGTGTTTTTCCTGCTGTTTTTGTTTGGTTTGCCGCTTAAGACAAAATCAAGTTTTCAAGAGGCAAACTGGACACTCCAGACAGGAAGTAACAACACCCCGCCTTCCTGCTTCAACCATGCGAGTGCAGCAGTTTCACTTCCGTCACTTCCTCTTTCTGTTAAATCCTCACTCTTTTAAAAACAAAAACAATTTGTATACATTGCGATCAGTGTTGGGAGAAGTGTATTACAAAAGTAACGTAATTACTGTAGTGCATTACTTTTTACTGTAACAAGGTAGTGTCATAAATTACACAAAAAATAGTAATACCGTACTCGGTAAAAATGAGAGTAACTAAATGCATGACAATTTATTTTTAGCCGAAAGTGGTGTTTGTTATCCCCTCAAATACGCCAAAAACAACGCAAGGTGGGAGGAGAAAAGTCCGGGGCAAAATGTTTTTTGAGCAAATCTTTTTTGAACAGTTTTTGTCGGCTTCTGATTTCAAATCTTGGTAAATGTGTGATCAACACACTTAAAATGTATTTGA
Organism: Hippichthys cyanospilos; assembly: GCF_059441005.1. NCBI lineage: Eukaryota > Metazoa > Chordata > Actinopteri > Syngnathiformes > Syngnathidae > Hippichthys > Hippichthys cyanospilos. The sequence goes on from NC_142380.1 coordinate 1,987,972, forward strand.
ATTCCCCGTCATTCCGGCCCTCTGAAGGAAACTATCACTATAATGCGGCCCAAAATAAAAACGTGTTTGACACCACTGTGCTAGGCCATCGGGTTTCCGTTGGTTTTAGACAATTGCGTTTTCAAGCCGAACTCGCCTTTGTTTGTCCTTTGCACCCTTTCGTTTTACGGGTGAACAACTATCAAAAAACAAAAAAACGCATTGGTGATATAGTTACCGAATTAAAAGTGCAAACGGGAATATTATTTCCGAACGATAAAATAGAGCATCCCTAATCTTTTGCACCCAGCTGGCGGAAGCACCTTCGGGGCAACGCTTTGCGTATTGATTTTGTTGCTTCTCTCATCTGGTATGTTGACAGCAGGCAAATACATACAGCTAAACTAAATGACTGCTATTCAATTTGCTTTTAGTGATTCAGCTGTCCATTGTTTACCTGAAGGGAAAGGATAGCGCATTTTCACTTTATTGGATCATTGGGCTGTAGCTGCATACATTTGAGGCGCACGTTGTGTCCCTTGTAATCAATGCGCTGTTTTTAATGTGACTTTGAGAGAGCTTCTGATTGGGCCCCGAGTTACGCAGGTGTCTCCGGCTTTCGCTCCGCGCCGCCTGTGCAAACGTTTGCGCTCCGGGGCTTTATATTCCCGACGTTTCTCCGGAGGAGGCTCGGTGATGAATGGAAATTTGGTGGGCTCTAGCCTACAATTTAGTGAATTTGAAATCAATCCGCGGTCAAGCCGACATTCACACCTCATTTCCTGCTCCGGGTGTGTGCTGATAAAAAAGAAATGCTTCGGTAATGATACAATAGTAGTAGTGTTCTCCCTTAAGTAGGACAAAATGGTGTTTTGACCCTCACCTGTTCACTATAAAATGGAAATATGGTTTATGTGTTCTGGTTTTATATTTGTTATTATTTTTTTTGTTCGTTATACTGGATTAGCAGGAATTCCCATCATGCAGGGGTGTCAAAGTTATTTTTATGGTAAACCACATTGCACTTTTAGTTTCTGTCAGAGGGCCGGTACGACGTTGAAGTCAAATTTTAAATGCGTTTGAAAAACACGAACCTAGTTTTGAAAACTGTTCAAAAGAGGGATTGTGAATAAAATAAAAATGCTTGATCACCCTATTAATAATTAATAATTCAATGTATGTTCTGTTCTTTCTAGATTTTACAATGGCTTCTGTCAATATAAACAGAAAGCGCATTATCAACATCGGCCAGAGGCGGCGCCAAAAAACAAAGACGAAGCTAAATAAGGTACAAATGTGTATCTGTAACAATATGAGCTAAATCAGTTCCAAAACACCCAAATTATGTCACCGCGGACCCCACTTTGAGGACCACTGCTCTTCTGATACTTGGATTGGATCAATCTGCACCGCCCTAATTAACATTTTGTCACATTTCTTTGTTTATACACTTATAGTTTAAACCTTTGTTGAAGTAGGGAAAACATTTGCCCTTAAAAACAACATGGCAGTAAAAGGTGAACCTTGTTAAAGCGGGGGATCGTTGTAATACATTACGACTATTTTTAATCTGATGGCATCGTCGATCAGGTTCTGATTTTACAAATATAAAATGATGAATTTCGACTGAATTTCAAGCTTCGTATGACAATATAAGTAAACGACGCAATTTCTATCTCTAAAACGGCGTCCGATTTTAGGCATTTTCGGGTTACAACATCATGAAACGCCTGAAAGAAAACTGCCCGGCGATAAATATATGACTTTAAAAAAGAATTTCCCAGACAGGATGTTGAACACAAAGGGGGGGTTTCTCCACCGCGACCAGAGCTTTCGGCAGTAAGGGGTGACAACATTACAGGAAGTCTCAGCAAAGGTATGGGAAATGAAATGCAAAAGCGCTTTGGTGACGGGTTCAACGTTTTGCACTGAGCTATTTGCGGCCCGCTGCATCACACGCCAGTTGCAGACAGAACAGCATGGAAACACTTGTTTTCTTATTTCCTCAATTGAACTTCACGGCCCAGAAGGAGGAAGCATATTTCAAAGGGCTTGGTCCACAAGGCGGGCAGGAACCAGCAATGAAGGCTGATAGCAGCAGGTTGGTGTTTGGCTCTTAAACTATTTTAACCCTTGTGGCTTTATGTTACAAATTAGGAAAATGACTTTCATTGTTTTTTGAGATATCATAAAAGAATCAAAGGAGGAAAAAACTTCCAGCAGATGATCGAAACGTGTAGAATGTCAAAATGCAACGATTCTGACGTTTCTATGTTTTTGAGATTTTGTGTACAGAAGTAATCATTGTCCAAATTTTGGACCGTATAAAACCACTGTAATTACAATTTTTGAGAAGCATTTTAATAGGATATATTATATCGATTTTCCTGTGATTTTCGCAACATTCCACTGAGCGGCGCTCAAACTATGTCGGCAAACAGAAAGTTCTCTGTTGACTTGTGTTTCACCTCAAGACCGTAGGTGGCGGTAGAGACCAGTTATCTCTTGTGGGTGTTAATAGATTTAACCTACACTACATATGTATGATGCCGCAGACCAATTTTAGTGGTTGAAGGAAAAAAAAGTCATAAATAACTATTGTTATGGATGTGGTACATTGTGTTATAATTGTGGTAGGCGTGTATGTTAAATCTTTCTCCTGAGCGTTCAGCTATCAGGAGGTGGATTATATTCGAGTATTGGTTGGGACAAGCTAGGGTAATTGGTCTTATGGCTAGGGTATTTTGGTGTTATTAAAAGGGGGCGGGATTAAGTACGTTTTACTTCTTCCAGGACATGGAGCCAGGCCGTGTGTTTTTTTTTTTCTTTCTTGTGTGTGTTCATGTTTATTTTCCCACATGTTTGAAATCAAGAACTTGAAAAAGAACATTGAACACCAACATAACTTTAATCGCTACTCCTTTAAAAGCATTTACAGAAGTAGGGAAAAAAAATGTACCGCGTATAGTCTGCAAAGTGTCTGCACAAGGCTTTCAAAAAGCGCAATTGAATTCCTAACTGCCGCTATTGTCAAAAGGTCTGAAAGCGATCATCTCATTTCAATAATAACCGACCTGTTCAGGAGCTCCAGTGTGTTGGAAAGTCTTGACAGCTGCCATTATAGCCGTAGTCAGGGGGTGCAGTGTGGGCTGCGGCGTGAATCCCTATTTGCAAGTGAAGAGCCGCGCATGTGTGACTTGTTTATTGTCCCGCTCAGAAATGTCATTTATAAACCAAATCAGCGTGCGAGAGAGGAGGCCTTCGGATTTCGGTCAACAAACCCTTGATGCTTTTGTGTGCAGAGCGCAAGACAAGGAGAGGAAGAGCAGACCGAGTCTCACCAGGTCCGGCTCGCATGAAAATGTCAGTCACCAGAAGAAGACGCCGTCCAGCAAGTGAGGCATCGATTTCACGTGCCGCCGATATTTAGGCCGCCATTAATCATATTTGACCTCGGGTGTCACCTGCACGCAAGATGCTCAAACTTTGCTGCTGAGTCACTAAAAGACAGTTGGCTCATCTTTTCTCAGCATCTCGCCGGAGACGGCGCTACAGTGGAGCAGCTCATTTGAAGAACTGATGAAGAATGCAGGTCAGAGTTTCCGACAGGAGAAAAAGAGATAGCTTGGAATCCAAATTCTACTTAACAATAATGATAGAAATTGTGAGATGCGTTGCAGGCTTTAAGACTCGTGCACACACTTTGCGAACTATACATATTGTATTTTTTTTTACTAATTTTGTAAATGCTTTTGAAGGTGTAATTATTAAAGTTATTCATGATTTATTTTCCTTCAACCACTCATTTATTAACACCCACAAAAAAAATAAAAAATGACCAGTTAATGGCTATGTCGTCTCTAAGACATAGCCATTAACTGGTCTCTACTGCCACCTACTGTCTTGAGGTGAAACACAAATCGAAAAAGAATTTTCTGTTCCCTGACATAGTTTGATCGCCGCTAAACGGAATGTTGCAAAAATCGCAGGAAAATCAATGTCATAAATCCTTTTCAAATGCATCTCAAAAATCGTAATTATAATAATTTTGTAGGGTCCAAAATTTGGACAATGATTGTTCACAAAATCTCACGTCAGCTGCAAATAAATAGAATCGTTGCATTTTTAACTTTTAAATGTTTTAATCGTCTGCTGAACATTTTGCTCCCGAATGTTTTTTTTTCCCTCAATGATTCTTTTACAATGTCATTAAAAAAATCTAAGGAATTTCCATAATTTGTAACACATATTTGAATTATTCAGCAATTTCCTGCACTATAAAGTTATTTTGTCTACAATGAATTTGATAGCTTAATTTTTATGCACAAGTAATATCCTAAATGCATTTTGCCACTTGCTATCAACTGAAAACGACATCACAGTTACTCCAAAAGAAGAAACGTACTATATTACTTTTTCTAGATCACTACACGTATCGAGTTCAGGCAACCTCGAACGTTTAATAAACAACAAACAGGAAGGAAGACAACTAGGTTCTTTTTCTCACGAGGAGAGCAGACAGGAACAGTAATCTGGTTTCAAATCCTTTCTGCTCCTCCTTTATTCATTTGGTTTGGCCCTAGGTACAACAGCCAATGCTGCCCTAAAGGGTTGGGGGAGAAATCTGGCAACAATGTAAACAATCAGTTTTTGATAGTGGGGAAGGCAGTTTCTGAGTCCACGCTGCTATATTTTTCCTCAGTAACATCAAGAGCGACACCGTTCTACTTTTGCCTTCATTGGGCCGGCAGTGAAAATGTTAATTACACTTGAAAAATAACAAACATTTCAAATAAATCGTCGACAAAATATTAACTTTTTACTGCTGGTTTCCCTTCAATGTTTGCACCTTACTCATAACAAAATTTCCCCTTCGTGTCGCATTAAAAAAACTGCTTGTACTCACGAGGGGGCAGTTACAATACTGAATGTGGTACAATGAAAATAACATTAGATTTCGCAGGGTTATGTGATTATTTCTATATATTAAGCACATATTACTGCATTTTAAATGAAGAACTTGTGCGAATTTTATTCCCCACTCACACATCTTTCTACTCAATTACCTAGCCCATGCAAACAGTTTCATTGTATTATTATCTTTTATATTTTATGGATATCTTCTTGCTTTCATATTTTTCTCGTAACCGGCCGCGTTTTTTTGTTTCTCTTTATCAGACGGGGTGGAAACTTTCTCTGAGTTCCTCCGCACGGAGTTCAGTGAGGAAAACATCGAGTTCTGGCTGGCGTGTGAAGAATTCAAGACCTATGACTCTGACAAAAAACTGCTGTCCAAGGCCAAAAATATTTATACGGTTTTTATTGAGTCGGATGCGCCCAAAGAGGTATTTCATGTTAATTTGCTGATAGAAATGAATTTATTTTCCTTGGGCCTGTCGCTGAGCGCTCTTGGAAGGTTGGGAATATTCATGGCGCGGCGATACAAGTACGGTAGATGAATTCCGAATCGTTATGGGGTCAAGAACCCGTCGACCTTTTTGAACGCTCGGCGGGGAGCCGCAGAAGCCGAGTTTGCTCATGCATCTCAAAAAAGCACAACAAGCGCGAAGCGGCCGGTCGAGAGATGGAAACGGTGTATGAGATTTCCCTTCGGCGGCGCCGATGATGATTTGACCGCGTCTGACCGTTGCGAGCGGGCGGCCGCTTTGTGGCTGTGACTCTTCGTTACAAAAGTCAAGAAGGCGGCACCCACACACTTTCTGGAGAGGATGATTGCCAGCCCAAATTCTGGATACATAACGCGTGTTCCTAAGTGATTTCTCAGAAGTAATCGCGCCCGCATTACTCATTGCTCGACAACGCAGTGAGTAATTCATTTCATGTCGTCACGAAGCCGCTAAGAGAAAACGTAAGACGCTTTCTAAAAATAATGAGTCTTTTTTTTCATAAGACGCGCGGTCGGGTCGGTTTGTAACAAAAAGTGCGGCCATTGCAGAAATGTGAAAGTTTTTGTTTTCGAGAACATAATCAAATATTAATAGCTCGTTTCGGGATCTCGACTGGGAAAAAAATTAAAAATAAGTGACAGTATTAAAGCGGCATTTAAGAAAAGAAAAGTCATCATGCGTCCATAATATCTAGTATGGCCTGGCAAAGTGTAGAAGGGGGCCGGATCCGGCCCGCGGACCATAGTTTGGGGACCACTGACTTGAGTCATCGTCATTGGGAAGAAATATTGACACAATTATATTAAATAACTACATTTAGACTGCAGTTTTGCTTGTCTCAAAATTTTCTTAGTCAGCTTTTTAATGTGGATTTTAGGACTTTTAGGGCCGTGAAAAAAGTTGACCAAGTTGTGTAAGTCAACTTTAAAACTAGGTTGACAAATATCGTCCTTGAAGCACCACCCGAATATGTATAATGTACAAATAACATTCTGTGTGTGTGAACCCAATGGTAGTTAGTGTTTGTTGACCTGAAATGATTAGCGCTTTTTGCTAATGCTAATTGCTTTTGCTGACCGCATGTTTGTTGGTTTGTAGAAATTTGTGTATAGCAATTAAATAATAAATATATGGGCTCACTTAAACGTCGTTCAAAAATGTTGAATAATGTTTTTCATAGTAGAAGCAGATGTTTGGAAATGTTGTATTTTGATAACCATGAAAAACTAAAGAAATGTTAAAGAAATGAAATTCTGTGTATTTACATCATTTTGGGTCTCAAATCTACAACCAAAAACAATAATTGATGAGCGATAATTTGTTCTGTGACATCTGAATTTAGCATCGCAGTAAAGTTTTGCGACGGAAAAAAATTTATTTACCCCGACGCCGCGACCGGGAACTCCATATTTCTCATCTTCAGTTTTTTTGTCAGAATCCAAAACCCGTACGTATTATCCGAAGGAATTAATTTTCCCGTTTGTTTGTTTCTCAGGTCAATATCGACTACGGCACCAAGATGGCCATCCAGACGAATTTAGCGCACCCCACGAGGAGCTGTTTTGAAGCGGCTCAGACGAAAATCTACAGCCTGATGAAAAAAGACTCCTATCCCAGATTCCTGCACTCCGACCTTTATTTACGCCTCACCAGGAGGAGAGGGCCGGGAGTCCCAATGTTTCGCAGGAGGTCACGCTCCTGTGTGTTCAACGAGCGAGGCGGCGGCACGGCCGAGCCTTCGCCTTGGTAACGATAACGTTTCAGACGTAGCCGCTCGCTCGTAAAAACGATTATTACATCGGTGATAATCGGTGGCGAGCCGCCGAATTTTAATTGCGTAATTTGTGTTTCGGATCATCCAATGTGTCTGCGGAATGAATCATTTTTTTTTTTACAATCGCGGTGGATTATTCAAGCAACGGCGCGGCCCGGCGACAAGCCGTTGAGCCGCGCAAATGGAGGCTGTTTTGCGGAATATACCGTTTTAATGAGGTACCATGACGACGTATTTGTGTATTAACGCGGCTCCTGTCCTCATCTGTTCAGCAAATAATGCCAGCTCCTAATCCTCACTAAAACCGTCGCTCCATAATATTTCACCTCATAAATCAAAGTCTGAGCATTCGCGTTTGTTCCCGGAAGCCGAGTGATGCGCAGAACGCGAGTCAACCGTTTCTCGGAGTTCTTTGGCGCCGAAACGGCGGGGCGAGGCTGTCGCTCCCTTCGGTTGACCTGAAACACGGATATGCATGTACAGCTGACGTTTATTCATTCGGTGAATTATAAAAGATGCACAATAACATCAATAGAAAAGACGACATTATATGATACAATATTTACACGACTACCGTGTTTTCTGCATTTTGAGGCTCACCTAAAAGCCTTTAGTTTTCTCAAAAGCTGACAGTGCGCCTTATAATCCGCCTTATATATTATCATTTGTGGGGGACGATTTTTTACTTCTACATTTCAATTATGGATGTATTTTTTTACAGTCAAAATGTCCTATTTGAAATGCTATATGTGCCAATTTTGAAGCAATTTATATGGACTGTGAGTTTTGGGGAAAAAAAGTGTGATCTCAAATCAACAAAATGTTTTCGGTTCCAATTTTGTTTAAAAAATGTTTGATATTTAAGTGAATCATAGTTATATTCTTTTACACTCCTGATTGGTCTTAGCATTGTTTTTTATTTTTACTGTTCTTCAGATAGGGTTAGGGTTAGGGTTAGGATTACCCTCCACAAAATTCTTCATTCCTGATTGAAAAGTTTGACTGACTTATCTAATTGTTTTGTTGAAATTCCCTTTAGCGTAACGCCATCTAGTGGATGCATGTTGCAAGCCCAGCCACTACTGTAGCTTCTATTCTATGCGCCTTATAATGTGGTGCGTGAAGCATTCTAGTACGGGTGACAAAATATTTTTTTCCCGCAACATTTAATGAATTTGGTAATTATTTAAGTACTTTTGCGTGTTTTTGTTTTATTGACGATGTCAAATCCCAGGGGTACCCGTACCCCCATTTGAGAACCGCCTACTGTATATACACTTCTATTTTTGCAGTGCTATTTCGTCCTTTTTGCCATTCGTAAAGTGCATTGACAATACCTAACCATTTACGTAGCTGAAGATCACGCCATAAAATCCGCTTCACAACAAGGCCGTTTGTTGTCCGTTCCTTTATTTTTTAAAAGCCACTTGACAATAGCGTGGATGGAAGCTCGGCGTCGGAGATTCGCGCAAGTGATGGAATGTGTCCGGCCTGCTGTTCTCCATCTACCGAATTGAAAGACGCCGCATCGCCGGTGATTTGTCTTCCACGGGCAACGGCGCCTCATGCAACTTTAATACATTCGATATGAGTTACAAGCTCGTTTGACCATATCTTAACAAAAAAATGATTCGTTATTTCATCCCTCCCGGTGTCCGGACATCTTCACGCTAACTTGAAGTGAGAAGCATGCATATACGGTGACACGAGCTCTGAAATTAGCACTCTAGATATAATGTAGTAGACGCACGCTTGTATCTGCACGTTATCAGTCACCGGCTATTCGATACTAATTTGCTTTTTGATTCAATAAAGATCTGCCGTTCCTCTTCGGACCCATTCCGTATCCGCGCATTCATTGCGATGTTTTCCCCCAGACAGTCAATTAAATCCGCTTTTAATGAGGCATGACTGCGATCTTAATTGTTTGAATGACCAAATTTAAACGAGACGTATGAAACCGCGTATTACAGCCGGCAACGTTGTGACGCTTCGGAGCCGGCTTTTTCACATCGCTGAAAAATTAATAGACCTTATCAACCGCCAACACGAGCGCCGAATAATTGATGTCAGCGTATAGGCGTACGCAAGCTTTCTTTTTTTTTTTTTTCCTCGGTGACAAATACGTACTCGTTTCAAACCGTCGGTACACCAATGGGATTCTCCCTCCGGCCTTGTGAATATGCATACAGGGAAAATATATGTACAACATATGCCTGTGTTCGGAACATCCGCGCACACGCGGCTGCTGCAGCTCATTAACCGGAGAAGCCGAGATATCGAGGATCCTACGGGGCCCATCGCAAGTCAAATCGCTAGAAAAGACCTGTTATCGGATACCTCACAATTCCTATTAATTATGTATCAATTGAGATGTTACCGGCGTGCCTATACTGCAGTTCTCATGTTGTTATTTTTCCCTGAAAGTCTGAGAACAAGGGGAGAAATAATAAATGATACGGTAACGGAGGTGGGGGCTCTGCCGGTGTGCCAAATTCATCACCGCTTAAGATTAGTGGCCTGCTGAGACTTTGCTGGCAGATTTCTTCTTTCTTCTTCTCGTTTTTCTAGATTGGTGACTCGCTCTGCACTGCAATCCTTGGAAATCACCCACAAATTGTGCAGACTTTGAAGGAAAACAGAACATTATCACATAAACAAGGCCATCAATCGCGAATACTCATAAATTAAGAGAATGAGGAGTTATAACTCACCTCGGGAACGCGGAACCGTCGTGTCACTGCTCTGTCGTACGACGGATTGATTAACAAAAACACGTGTAGGTGCGTAATCGCGCAAACGTACTTAATCTTGGCAAGCGCCACTATGAGCTGCTAATCAATATTCATTTTCAGAGATTAGCGATGATGTTGTCATGGCAACATTTTTCTCAGAACTGAAAAGCAAGAGCAAGAATAATCAAGACTTTTTCACTCAACGACACACGTGCGCCCGATTTTGCAGGATCCAAATTAACAGCTGCTATATTTCCTAACAGCTTGCTTGTACACTATAAGCAGGTGTGTGCCCCAAAACATATATATATATATATATATATATATATATATATATATATATATATATATATATATATATATTAGTGCATATGTGTGTATACACGTCTTACAATATGGTGGGCACCGAAATATGGGTTTTACTGACTTTGTGGGAACCTCTTGTACTTGTGGGGACCATTTTAGTGGACCCCACAAGTCCAGACCTTATTTCGAGGGTCAAGACTTGGTTTTAGATCAAAGGTTTGGTTTGGATTATGGTCGAGGTTAAGATAACGATTAGGGTTAGGTAATCTCTTGTGGTGGGTAAGGTTAAGGGCAAAAAAAAAAAAAAAAAACATGATGTTGATGGGATGTCCCCACTATGATCGATAAAACACACTTGTGTTTGTGTGTGAACAAGTGCGCACCCTCGTTTTTTACTATATGGTGGGGACCAAATTCCAGGTTTTACTGTCTTTATGGGGGACCTCTTGTACTTGTGGGGACCATTTTGGTGGACCCTACAAGTCTAGGTCCGCTTTTAAAGTATAGGTCCGTATTGGATTCTGGTTGGGGTTAGGGTATGGGTTCGTTAATTAGTTTTCCAATCACCAACAAGGTTAGAAACCACTATATATATATATATATATATATATATATATATATATATATATATATATATATATATATATATATATATGTATATGTATATATATATATATGTATATATATATATATATGTATATGTATATATATATATATGTATATATATATATATATGTATATATATATATATGTATATATATATATATATATATATATGTATATATATATATATATATATATATATATGTATATATATATATATATATATATATATATATATATATATATGTATATATATATATATATATATATATGTATATATATATATATATATGTATATATATATATATATATACGTATATATATATATATATATATATATATATATGTATATATATATATATATATATAGCCAGTTAGCTAAAATGTTAGCTAGCTAATCAACCAGCATACTTTTAGCCATTGAATTCCATACTAGCTAACTAGCTTTTGAATGCCGAAAAAATATATTGAATGCGCTAGTAATAATGGGGAAAAAAAAATCACGGTCATGCTTGGAGTTCCGTTCGAGACTGTATGTCTCCTTGAGCTTGACTTAAGTACCTCTGTGCCGCATATACTGCCTTCTGTTACTACTACTACGTGGGGGCTAAACTCGTCAGGAATCCAGCAGAAAAGATGGGGAAAGGGTAATGAGCCATGACCACCACCTGCAAAAGCATACCATAAGAGCTTATTTCTTTTCGGCGGTTGTCTTTGTTCTAATTATCTCTCATTTCCTCCTGTCGTCTGTCCCATTTGCACAACGGCATGTGCCTTGATTCACACCATTAATGCTCACAAACTGGACAGGTTGAGATGTTTATTTTTGTTGTTAGCGATGCACTTTACTTTTCGACGCGTTCATCTTATCGCCCTGTGTGGGGCAGAACATTTATCCAAATTCTTGATGCCCTTCATGTTAACGTTGGATTTCAGATGAAATATCGCTTCAATTCACTTTCGTATGCCGGCCCTTCGGCAAATTCACATTTAAGGTACCAATTGTTCACCGTCTCGAAGCTGTCGCCTGCTACGTGATCCAAATTTTTGGGAGGTTTTGCTGACTCACGGCCGGGGGACATTGACCCAGACAAATACACCAAGATAGATTCGGTATCCAAAGACCGTGAATTTAGTCTCCGCCGTCCGTATAATCAGGCTCATAGTTTGTACCTTTTCCAGGTTTTTAAATTTACAATACTACCCCTCTCAGACAAAGTTGATGCCTTCAAAACACACAAAAAAATAGGAATGAATGCATTCTGCCTGAAACAAAACTTTCAGTTATAATGGCCTCAGCTCAGGGACCGAATCCTGTCAATGAACATATGTCAGAATTTTGCAGCAAGTGCAAGCTCCAGGCCAAACAACACCTCTATGAGAAAAGCTCAATTACATCGGGCCTGTAGAGATGTGTTAAGGTTTGTGTGTATTAGTATTAGCTACGAGCATAATATGCTGCACCTGCTTTGATTACTAATGGTGCAGTTTTTGCTTAAGTGGCGCTTAATGGACTCATTGGGCTATTATATGCCATACAGCTCCAAGGTTGGCTCCTTGCCACTCCACGTGTGTTTGTGTAGGACTTAAGTCGCTCTTCACTAAACCCCTCTCAAGTTAGATGCAGGAAAAATTCATGCAAAATGACTTTCTGCGAAGGGGTTCAAAATCCTATTCAACTTTGACACCTAATGGAGGTATAATACAAGGTGGAATAGCTGAAGAGAAAACGGTATTATTATGGTAGAAATGCTGAAGAGGACAACACTGCCCTCCTGTGTTCGATTTGAGGATTGCAAACAAACGCAGCCTGATAATAAAGTTATAATAGCAATTCTTTGCATATGTATGAGAGCAAAAAATAGGTGTATTTAATCAAGCGTTTAATTAATGGTTGCGTTGCCCTTCTTCCTCAAAGCTATGAATTCTTTTATTACGTTTATCTCCAAACTAAACATGATATTCATTACTATGGCCATCGTGTTTGCAGGGCTGTGCCTTTTTTGAAAATCAAATTCCTCAAGCTGGCGCGTGCACAGTCATGCAAATAAGGGCAGCACGGTATTTTCCATCACCTGTTCAGATTTCCATTCTCGGTCTGCGGTTAGGCAGGTGAGCGTGGTTCAAAAAGGATGTGTTTTGTGATTGACTGATGCAAGGGGAGCAGAAGAGAGAGAATCATCATGACCATGTCAATTTGCTAAACGTACAGCATCTTTGATGTTTTCGAAATCAGAGAATATTAAATGAATATGCAAATGCTCATAAGATGATGCAAAATTTCCGTGTACTCCACCGCAAGCTCGCTTAAAACAGATTGGAGCACTTCACTTCCTCAGTATACACGATGTCATCTCATTGTGCATGCTTCAATTAAATAAAATGTTGTGTATGACTCATGAAAATGTTATTTTAATCCATTTGAACAACATCCGGACTATAAGCTGCAAAGTTGTAAAATCAGATATTTACGCAGAAAGATATGGTAGTTTTATACCTTTTTATTCCATTTTTATTGAAAATAGTTTTTAAAATCAACATATAAGTGTCAAAATATAAACACATTGTCCTTTGAACTATTCAATACTGGGGACATATTTTCACTTTTTTTTTTTTTTTTAAGATCTTAGACATTCAATCCCAGATACTTAAGTATCGATTTCATACTTTAGTATCTGGAAATTAATGTCCTTAATGTACTTAAGTCATTGCTTAAGTACTCTTTAAAAAAAACGTGAAAATATGTCCCTGGCAATAAATGAGCTCATATATTTTGAAAACTTTTTGAAAACAGCCATTCATACACATTTTTTCAGCTCTGTTTCATAGTTGTTCCAAAAATTGACAGCTCGATACACACATTTGTTTTACTGGCGCACTGCCTCCTGGTGGCTAGCAAAATGGCACATTAGCCGCTCTAGACTAGAAGCTACAGGGCCCAAATCATGAGAAAAAAGTTGTGGCTTATAGACCGAAAAATACAGTATATATATATATATATATATATATATATATATATATATATATATATATATATATATATATATATATATATTAGAGAAACTCCATTGAGCACACAGGGGTCAAAAGGTGAGCTAGTGCTAAATCAGTGTCAAGCTTTCACCATTCCGAGGAGCAGCAGACGAGGAGGGCTAACCCCCCCTTAGAAAAGGCCGATTTGCATCCGCATTTTCATATCTTGCATTCATGTTGGGAAAGGGAATTTGTATTTGTTCAGTCACCTGTCTCCCTCATTTCCAAACAATCACATCGGTCTCCTCGCTACCTTCCTTGCGTCTTGGAGATGGCGGTAAAATGAGTTTACGTGCGTTTCATCATTCCTGCATTTACAAGCATTTACAGCAGCCATGTGGAAAACGCCGAGACGGATTTTGCTGTCTGTAAGTATTATTATGCAACTGAATATTCATTTTGGAAAGAAGGCTCCGCTTGAGACTTGATCTGTTTGTTTATAGTCCAGCCATTCGAATGAAGAATCACCAAATAACTGCTCCAATTGTTTTTATAATACATGAATATGCATATGTGCTATGATTCCATCGGACTGCTCTTTTCAAGGGTAGATTATGTTGCTTTCTCCAAGACCCGCTGGAGGACGTCTACTCTTGGAGTGAGTCGGTGGACAATGTCCTCGCTTGTAAAAGTGAGTGTCCCTCTTGGTTTTCGCGGCTCGATTAACCTTGGAGAACCCGCGGCGTCCGTTTCTAATGATATTTTGCGAGAAGAAAAAGGGTTCTCCGGGGTTAAGATGTTCTCGCCCTCATTTAGGTTGTTCTAGAATGCGCTTCGTCTCGACTTCCTGTTCTATTTGCTTCCCAGGCGGTCGGTCGGCGTTCCGAGAGTTCTTGCAGTCGGAGCACAGCGAGGAGAACATCCTGTTTTGGCTCGCGTGTGAGGAGTATAAAAAAATTAAGGATGTCCCGGAGATGATCTCTTCTGCCAACAGGATCTACTCGGAGTTTGTTCAAACCGAGGCACCCAAACAGGTACATGATGATGAAAAAGACTCTTCATTTGTTCCTAGGTCCGAATTATTGATTGTTGGTATGTGCCCTCCAGTTCGATACATTTGAACTCCGGGTCGAAAATATTCGAATGCTTATTAATCGCAATATAGTTATTATAGTTATTTTTTTTCTTCTTTCAAATGACCATCACTTTACTGCAGCGCCTACGGGATGTCCTGCAGTAACACTCCCACGCTCAGTCCCAAGGTGGAGTCTGAAGCAGTCTAACAGCCTGTTAATACTCGGTCTTGTTTTTGGCACTTTGGCTTCAAACTAAACCACTGCTCGTCTTTCTACATGGACAGCTCAATCAAATGTTATTTGTATAGCCCTGAATCACCGAATCGCTTCACAGATGAAAAAAGGTCATGTCGGGACTTCCTTTGAAAAAACAAGTCCTACAGAGACATCTTTTCAGTGTGAGGTACACAACAGCATCCCCTGTCTAAGCTCCCAGAAGAGGAAGGAAAAAACTCAAAAACCCCAATTTGGGGAAAATTAGAAACCTTCAGAAGGTACCACAGGTGGGAGGAGCCCCCTTCCACCCCCACAGGTTGAAATGGATCTATTAGGCTCATGTGTATCTATTTCTCTGACATTTTTGGTTGTAACCAATCGCGACAGCTGTTTTCTTAGTTGGCTCATGTGACTTTCGTTATGTCGCGCCCTGGGAAACTGCGAAGATGGATGTCCGAACTGTTGTTGAAATGACTTTGTCCGAAACGGTTTGATTTCAGATCAACATAGATTGCGGTACCAGGGAAAAAATTACAAAGAACATCTCCCAGCCGACGTCGACTTCCTTCGACTCGGCTCAGAAGCTTATCTACTGTCTGATGGCCAGAGATTGCTACCCGCGCTTCCTCAAGTCGGACATCTATCAAGGACTCCTGAAAAAAAGTGACGTAAGGTGACTGTCTTAAAAGCAGCGGACGTGCGGAATTGCTCACGCTTTTGTTTTCCGTAGTAGCACTGAGTGTGATCTCAGGATTTCTCTTGATGTTCTCGACCTGTTTATTTCAGTAGACGCTCTCATGTTCTGCCCGTGTCGCTTTTATTTATTAAGCGAAGGTTATGAAAAGTATTTGAAGAGATTGTGAGCCGAGATTTATATTCTCTGCCCATTCCACTATCATAAAAACACCCTCTTAAGTATTATCAACATATAATTCAATTAAATTTAATACACGCTCCCACATTTTGTTTCCAGATAGATTTGTGACGTATTGAACTCGATACAAACATTTTATTCCAAACTAGAAGGTTCAAGCAGAGTTGAAGTGAGGTTCACACTGAAATTATGTCAATTTAGGATGCTAACAAACGATTTAATGGTATACGACACCGCTTGCTAGTTTTTACCGGTGGCTCAGGCGCTGTTACAGATATGCCTAGCTTAAATTAGCTGCTAGCTAGCAGCTACACAACTATAAAAGCACAGTCTTCTTCCAGTTGCTCATTTGGACACGATTAGAGATTTTTTAATAAAATACAATCTATGTGCGGCCCTTTGTAAAAGATTGATCAAAATTCCCTGAGGTCGGTATGTTACACAACAAGAAGGGATTCCCAATCTATAATGTGGTTAAATCATCACAGGGAAATTTTATTTTGCAGGCAGTTGCATTTTTTTCCTTGTTGATGATTTCAATAACAAATGATGGATGCATTTGCTGTGCAGGTAGTTTTTATTTTTAAATACAGTCAGTGCCCATGCAAATTGAAACAACCTTGTAATCTGTACTGCTAAGACCTTTAGGATTAAGGTGCGTGTGTGTGTGTGTGTGTGTGTGACAATCTTTTGTATTTATTTTATTTATTATTATTTATTGTGTTATTATTTATTTATATTTTAAATATAATATTTACTTTTATTCCATTTTAATTCAACAATTTTATTATAAATTTAAATATATATAATAAATTTAAAATATAGATATAAATTTAAATGTTACTATAAATTTAAATTATACTATAGTGCATTTAAATTAAAATCTAGATTTATATATATACTAATGTTTATGTATGCTTATTTATTACATCTTTTTGTATGCCTTGTGGTTAGATTATCAGAAGGGAAGTTTTCCTTTGCTGGCAGTTGCATTTTTTTTTTGATGATGATTTCAATAACAAATGATGGACACTTTTGCGGTGCTGGTGGGTTGTTTTTTTTTGTTTTTTTTTCCCATATTTGTCAGTGCCCAAGCAAATAAAAAACAGCCTTGTAAATTGTACTGCTGAGACCCTTAGGATTAAGATGTGTGACAAACCTTTAATGAGCAAATGCAATAAAGGAATATAACCTCAAAGAAATTTTATGCATGATTTTATTTTTACAGCTTTTTTCCCATCCAAGATTGGAAAATGGCGTTATGCACATTTTGATCTACTACCTTGCAGGATTTGTTTTCTGACATTTAGCGGCTGATCAGTCAAAATGAGACTCTTTTCAGGAGTTCACCACCCTAACTTTTTTTTTTTTGCAAACACATCCACGCTGATCAAAAAGAGGATGGGATGAGTGAAATGAAAATTTATTGATGAGGAGGAAGTGAGTGACGCTGACATTTAATGGAGGAAGCGGAATAAAAAGTCTTACATAAGTTTGTATCACGGCAACTGATAAACTTTTGCATTTCACCCCGTACTGACGTCTGTCCTCTGTCAACAAGCTAACAACCATTGACCACAAACCATAAATTGAATAACTACGTATTGATGGAGATGTTATTTTTTTTTCATTTAAATTATTTTAACGTTTAAACTCCGGGAAAATAATCTCATTTGGTACATTTGTTATCGCATTTACCACCATGATTTTTTTCCTCATTCCACAAATCAGATTTTGAAGAAGCAATTTTGACTTAGTCAAAATATTCACAGCATTCTGATTTCCATATTTTCCGCACTATAACGCGCACCGTCAACGAATAGCCTATTTTAAAACGCCTTTCACATATAAGGCGCACCGCATTATAAGGCGCATAGAATAGAAACAACAGTAGTGGCTGGGGTTGCCTTATGCGTCCACTAGATGGAGCTGCGCTAAAGGCTGCCCATCTTGCCTCGATCTTTTCACTCAAAATGGCGTCACCTTTGCTCAAGGCTCAGCTAACAAAAGAATAAAAAAAGAATCAAACCATAACGTGTTATGATTCACATTTTGTATACCAAACTGTTCCAATAATAATTCTTCATAATGCCAATGAATAAGTATTAACTCATTCACTAGCTGACCGCTTCAATTGGATCTTCAACATCTTTATGCGCCAATGGTAGAGAATGAGGTTATCTACAATTCAAGAAATGTTTAAATAATGAAAAAAAATATGTATTTATTTATTTATTTTGCGGTCGAAGGGATTGAATGTGATCCCCAGAGGTTTTCTTCCTCTTCTTGTGCTGGCCCTGAGTTGTTTCGAATATGCACACACACAGAATACAAATATGTTTTCCTATATTTGAACGTTTAAATAGACAATAGCAAAGTTTGTGGGAGTTGAAAATGCAAATGTTGGTCATTGTTGATCGTTATGTGTTTGTAAAAGCTACTTGGCTGAAAATAAAATGTACAAGACCCCTGACCGCCACCGAGGCCAAACAGTCCTGAACACACGATGTTCAAGATGATGCTTTTCTATTCCAGCCTTGTGAATTGCTCTCCATCTGCTTGCTCTGCTTTGTCACTCACCAGTGTAACCACCTGCCGCCATTTCACTTTTTATTTGCGAGTTTCCATTGAAAGGATTAATGCAAAAATCCAGGGAAATGCATGATTAAATATCCAGTTTTCAATTCGTCCAAAATTGTCAATATTTTCCATTTTCAATGGCAGTAAATGAGCCCGACATGGGCTAAATTTGACATCTGCCTGGTGCACCTCTCAACCTCCTCTTTGCAAGCATTTAGAAGGGATGCCAAGATGGCATTTTGAAAGTTGACATATTTTGACTATCTGTGCAATATTTTAGCCTCCTAGTGTTTTTTTTAAATGTTTTTCCTTTGATATCACACATGAAAAAACAGCTAAAAGCCTAAGTTGGGTCAAAATTTCCCCCAGGGGTTAATGGTACATTTATTTAATGAGTTTTGGCACTTTCGGTCCTCAATGGAGAACAAATGACTATTTTTACTGTAAAACTTTGGTGAAATTACTAGTGACGTATTATTTGGGAAATGGAGATTCAGTGGTGTGTGACTGACACCTGTCCCCCACAGTGGTGCCGTTTCGGTTTTGTTTTGTCAATTTGTAGCACGTTTTGCCTTTTGAGTTTTTTGGGGGTTTTGTTGCATTTGTTTTGTTTTTTCATTTGTTTTTTTGTTTGCATCCATGAGGTTTTTGTGATTTTTTTTGGTTTTTCATTTAATGTGTTTGCATTTTTTGCTTGCTGTAGTTTTTCTATTGTTGTTTGTTTATGCTCTACTAATCACACAGCTCAAGCTATTCAGCTATCCACCTCCATATGTTTTTTTTTTTTTTTTTTGTTTGCCTTCCTTTTGTTGTTGCGGCGCGTCAATCACAGAACAAAATGGTTACCGCCGTCTTTTCAAATCTGGAGGAAACCAGATCTTGTAAGTTCGACCTTCATTTCATATGTTCTTCGTCGTGACAAACATTTGCCTATCTTCTTTCCACTGCCGCATTTGCATCTTCAGACATGACATCAAACAATAAAGCGCGTTGGTAAGTTTCAATACGTGGAGTCGCAGCTGCATTTGCGTAATTTTCAACTTCCTCTTTTCTCCTGTGGTTAGCCCAGAACGAAGCTATGACGCTCATACCTCTCTCCCGCCGCTCATATAAAAGTTCCAGCAGATTGACGAAACGGTGTGAGACTTTTCTTTTTTTCCGGAGCCGCTCGACACAAGCTCGTACATGCGTGCGCCAAACTCAAGTTGTTCATCACTGCCATGCCACATGTCAAATCCCGTCGACCAATTGCACAGCATGGACGCGGACAAAAAGAAACAGGCGACAGTGAGGTGAGTTATTGTTTATTGTTTCCTGCAATATTTTGCATTCAAATTTCCCACTACATGATATTCTACATTCCATTATTAGCGCCATTGTCTCTGTTTGTTTTTCATTGCTATTTACTTATTATTGTTTTTTACCTATTACTTATTACTATATTACTTATTACGTACTTATTCTTTACTCGATTATGGAACATTACTATATTACTTATTACGTACTTATTTACTCGATTATGGAACATTACTATATTACTTATTACGTACTTATTATTTACTCGATTATGAAACGTAGTCTGCTGTTCAGGAAGTGAATGGAATAAGAATTTCATTGTGTGTATATATATGACAATAAATGAATGTGTATATATATATATATATATATATATATATATATATATATATATATATATATATATATATATATATATATACTTAAAAAAAATATGACGGTGTTGATGTGGACAGGGAAGGAAGCCTAAAGTCACGGCTGCAGTGTAGATCCTTTCAAGGATCGAACCCAAGAGGAAAAAAGGCCAATAAAAAGTGAGTAAAAATGAGCAGAGGAGTCCAAATGAGATTTTAGTAACGTTTTTTTGGTATTTTTACAATTTGAAGACTTTGTTTTGAAGAACTGTCCCAGTGGTCACACTCCCTTGAGAAACTTATGGCATCCAAATGTAAGTTCATGCTTTTGTCCCACAGTGTTCCCGTTGAATTTTTACCTACTGACCTTCCTTCTTCATTTTTTAGATGGAACCAAAATATTCCAGGCCTTCCTGAAGTCGGAGTTCAGCGACGAAAACATTGAATTTTGGTTGGTCTGCGAGGAGTACAAAAAAATCAGGTCCTCCTCCAGGATGACATGCAAGGCGGAGAAAATCTTCAAACATTACATCCAGGCCGAAGCTCCTCGAGAGGTGCGCGCACCTTGGCTGATATTTAATGGATGTGGAAGATGGGAGTGCGCGTTGTAAATCCCTCTTGTCTGTCCTTAGATCAACATCGATCACAAGACCAGAGAGTTGATCAGGCGAAATATGAAAACGGGCGGCGCGGGGTGCTTTGATGAGGCCCAGAGGATTGTCTTTGCGCTGATGGAGAGGGATTCTTACCCCCGTTTTCTCAGGTCTGACATCTACAGGGCTTTTCTGGACTCCTTCTGAATCAGTGATGATGTGAATATACGTATGGGATATGGAAGCAACATGATTGGCCGCCTGAGTGGAGGTTAGCGTCCTCGCCAATGGAGTGTCGGCCGGGGACTCTTTTTAGACCGAAACCGAATGTGACGTCGGCCGAAGTTGCTGATGTGCTGAACGATACTGTGAGGCCTCGCTACTTCGCGCCTCACCTATCGCGCCCTCGGTGCATCGCAGATTTTTTTTTCATGAAGAAAAAAAGCTACTGTGTATCTCTGAGAATATGGATTCAACCCAGAAGGCAGAGCTTTGTGCATTATAATATACAGTGTTCTCCTTGTATATGGTTACAATCCTAAAAATACCTGCAGTAACCAAAATCGGTGAAGTAGAGATTGACGTTGTTTTTTATTTATTTTTTGCTTTTGTTCCCTTTTTTTGTCTTTTTTTTTTGTTGAAAAAATAAATACATTTTTTCTGTCTAGTATATATATATATATATATATATATATATATATATATATATATATATATATATATATATATATATATATATATATATATATATAAAAATTGCTATTTTTTTGATTGACCTGACTGTAAATGAGGATAAGTTGCATAGAAACAGTGATGGTCATAAAGGAACTTTCACGAAAGAGTGAAGCAAAGCAAACCGCAATGTAGCAAAGCAACACTGTCGCTAGAAAATTTTGGGTCTTTTTTTTTTTTTATTCTTTCAATCCATTGTGTAGAATTTTGAGGTCTTCTATATCATTCTCGCAGTATTCTTTAAAGTTGTTACACTCCTGATAGTGTGATAACTAAGTGGCCATGCCATTTTGGCCTGTTGTCACCATGTGGGTGAAATTTCAGCTCCCTACTGTCTTATTTCAATGTTTTCCCTATGACATAAAATGCCTTTAATGTAAAGAGCAAAAGATTGGCCAAAATACATAACAAGGGCTAATATTTACTCTCTCATTAGATTGGAAAAGTTTGATTTTCTTTTTAAACGCATTCAAGGTTTACTTTGATGTCTTGCATTTTTCTTCAGTAATTCTTATTGTGTGGTATTTTTCAATAAACTAAATACCTCAAACGATGAAAGATGTTTTCCACATTTGCAACGCCTCCAAAAACCCGGTAAATACAAGGAGGCCATTATCTAAATCAGCAAATTTTTTGACTCGAGGGCCTCAAAGGGTTCAAAAATTTGACAAATGGGCCGGACCAGGATCGGATGAATGGAGTAATTTGATAATCATAATAGAAAAAAATGGGGTATTTCAATAGAAAATGACCCGTGTTATTCATTCTGTGTATTTAACTATTTATTGTAAAGACTCTTTTTTTTTTTTTTTCAAGTTCGGCGGTTAAAAAGTTTACATGGCCGCGTTTGGCCCACGGGCCGTAGTTTTTCCACGCCCGGTCTAAATCCACAAATCCACGTGAGAGCATAAACAACCTGCACGTGAACAACTTTGATGTCGAAAATATGCGCGACTCATTGAGCGTTTTTCAACCATGTCATCGGACCTTCACGGTGTTAAAAATCTTTCCAAATCTTCGCCGCCGGGCACTTCGTCTAAGTCCATTTTTAATCTTTTAATTGCGGCTAATCTGAGTTGCTCCCCATAAACCGAAGTAAAGAAACAACGTGCATTTGTATCATGAAAAATGTGCCACAACAAACGCTTATCCTGTGACAGATACGAGGAGGAACTGCAAAGGCCCACATCCGCATTTGGTATCACTTGTCATCCTTGTGATCGCACACACCCTGGTTCAGACACACTGATGATTAACGCGCAAGATATCTGTTTTACGGAGAGGAAACTAGGGCGAATGAAATGAAAATCGACAAATATACTTTGAGAACAATTTTGAGGACAGCAATCTCAACAAATATCTTTCTTAAATATATTTTTCCTTCCTTAACAGTGCAGAAGTTCCACCCTTAGTTTGTTTATATTTTTGTTTTTCTTCAAATGGTTGGTAACCCTAGCCCTACCCCCCCCCCCCCCCCCCAACTTGACGCACTTACTATATCTATAAAAATTGTATAAGCATCCAAAATCTGTATTTTTTTTTACTTTAACAACAGGAAAAAGCAATATAAATCCACTTCCAGCAACTGTTATTTTTTACAGCGTTTATACGGGTTACAGCTTAGTCTAAAACAGAAAAAAAATAAAAAAATAACACAAGAGCATCAAAGTTCCTGATACAACAAAAAGATGAATATTCTAAATTTTATTGCAATTACACCCCCCCCCCCCCCCCCCCACACACACACACACACACACACACACTGCAATAACGGGATACATTTTTAGCAGTAAAAAGTTACTGTTTTGTGAAAATGGCATAATTTGTGCTCAGGTAACAACCAATCACAGCTCACCTTGGGAACGCCACGTGACCAAACCTAGGAAACAGGTGAGCTATGATTGATCGCTTCCTGATCTCTGAGCATTTTTTGTTCAGTGGCAAAATCCATTTTTAAAGGTAATCATTTTACATGCACAATAAAAACATTCTGAAATGAAATTTAGATCAAATGTGTACTTTTGACTGCGGAAAATGGCTAAAAATACCCGGTTCAAATACCCCTGCTGATCATGAATAGCACAAAGAAAACCCTCTTTGAATTGTCAATAAAGCGCTGACCTCTTGAAACTCATGATCACTTGACGTCTGACTAAGATTAGCGTTTGTATTTGCAGCCAAATGACGCAGACGCCTTTTTAATGCGTTAAGTAGGTTAGAGTTAGGATCAATGTAATGGTGAGGGGTGATAGTAGATCTACGGATAATCGATAAGGACGCATGATTTTTTTCGGACACACTTGAAAATCTGTGCGCATGTCAACAAATATTGAAAAAAAAAATAGCAAATTGCCTGTGGCTGAGAAAGAAGCGTGATGTCTTGACATCACAGTCGTATTGGATGCAAGCTCCGCCTCCTCTGGTTTGCCAGTCAGACAGGGTCAAGCCATGAAGCTGTGAGGATATCAATCGTTTTTTTTTCATATATGGTTATGCAAACGGTTGCCATCTGCAAAACAGAATAAAGAGGCGGACCGGTTCTCTGTTTGACAATGGATGGACTTAGAAAAACATCCCTTGACCTTCTGACCCTAAAGAGAATGTGAGTACTTTGTTGCACAATTTCTTTCGAATAAGGAAATGGGCCTCATGATTCATTTTCTGCAGACACAAAGCCTGGAAGCCCAAAATACATGTTTTCATCCAGAACCCTTCACCGTGGGCTACGATCAACAGGTACTTGGCTTTTATTCATAGTCCATGTAAATATACAATATTATATCATATATTTGGGGGCTTTTTTCTGTACAGTGAAATGAAAAGTGAAAGAAGGCCAGTGGAAACGTCTCTTGAGGTGCTTCTTTCCCAAAAAGGTATTTTCTGAATCGAATTCCTTGTAATAACAAAAAGAATACTGGACTTTAAAAGTTGAAACCTGTATTTTGTCTTATTGTATAATTGCCTTGAAAAGGAATATGAACATTTTACTGCTAAAAATGTGGGGATAAATTTAGCATCCTTTTTTATCGCCTCACTATTCTTACATTTAAATGATATTTTACATTTTATTGGAAGTGAACTTCAACTAATTAAAGCTTCGCTTATGTTTAGTGTGCATACATTGTGCATAAATAGCACTTGAAATTTTGGGGGGGAGGGGCAATATTTTTCTATATATATATTTATATATATATATATATATTTATATATATATATATATATATTATATATATATATATATTATATATATATATGTGTTTATAAAAAACAACAGTTTTTTTTTTTTTTATTATTGGCATGTTTTTTATGTGTCACTGATAACCAGTAAATGCAAAGAATTTTGAAAAATATTTTTTCAATGAGAGTTTGTTTTGGTCGGCAATTCCTATTGTAACATTATATCGTGATAGTTTTTTTGACCAAAACCTTTCACTCTTTTGATTTTGGGGGGAAAACAAAAGTTGGACAGACAGCCTTTCGGGACTTTCTGAAGTCCGAATTCTGTGAGGAAAACTTGGACTTTTGGCTGGCCTGTCAAGACTTCAAAACCTTGGACGGACCGGACGAGCGTAAACAGAGGGCGTCGGACATTTACGAAGAATTTATTTGCAACGAATCCCCTTCGCAGGTAAACAACTCTTTGACATGACGTTTTGGGAATGACCTTTGCAGTGTATGTCCAAAGTATCTGCGTAAACATACATGAAATGCCTTCATCAGGTCAACTTAGATTTTGACACGAAAGACTCCATCAGACAAAATCTCCAACAGCCTGCTGCGTCCTGTTTCACGGCGGCGCAGATGAAAATCTACAATCTGATGGAGAACGGATCCTTCCCGCGCTTCGTTCAATCGGAACACTGCAAAGCTCTGCTCAAGTGCCAAGTGACGGGACACTAGAGACGCTCCTAAGCATAAAGGACGAATCTACGCTAATCGGCCTCGTACAAAGGCGTCATCGGACGCAAAGGACAGGCACAGGCACGTTTTCCTGCAATTGAAATATGACGCCGCTCGATACTATGAAGATATGACACGCACTGAGCACCATCAGTTCCTGGTCTCCTCATTAAGGGCTCCGAGCGTGCTCAAGTTTATCCCAGGTGGCTTGGGACGAGAAATTGTCTTCAACACAAAGAAGACAAAAACGACGCTCATCAATCAACATTCGACGGCCGACCCGCCTTCGGTTGCTGCTTTAGACACTTCTCCGACTTTTTTGTGTAAGGAATGGTGTGAGATGGACAAGGACTGCATAGATGCATTGCAGTACATGCTAGGAGATAAAACACATAATGATAACCTAATGTATGATTTCTTACACAATTATTTATGACCTATTACCGTCACTTCAAAGTAATTAGTTACAATATTACTGCATTTGAAATGTAATGCATTACACTACTATTGCATTCATTTTATACTACACTTACCAACGTAACTGGGAATGTGGATTTGTCATTCTAAATGTAGTGGTTATTACTGCTATTGCTGGAAATTTTAATGTTATTATTATCATTTTTTTATTTACTATTTTATTATGTTCATTAATGATTTTTTTCTTTCTTATAATTGCTGTCTTCTTTCTCATCCTTCTGAACTCAAATTCTGATTTCGCTTTTCATGTTTGCTTTCTGTAAACTCGTATGGTAAATCGTAAAAGACTTTTACCCCTATTGAAAGCAGATTTACAAATCCAACGCGGTGCATAGCGTATTCCCTCTGATTGAACTTCATTTCCCATCGTCCACTGCGGCCGAGCCTCCAGTCCGAGGAGGTTCATAGGAGGCCTCATGATGGATAGCAGCACAAGTTCAAGCCAGTTGCCGTTTGTTGCGGTGAGTCTGTGATTTGTGCCGCGATATTTAACTTTGCGATGTTTTACGACTGTGTCACGGGGTATTTTGAAACAAATTAAGCATGATTCAAGTCTCGCTATCTTAGCAAAGTCCTGAGATGCTTCTCCAGTTTCCAGTCCAGATCGGACCGACTGTCGTTTAGGGTGACGCGAGAGAATTTTAATTCCATCAACGGAGCATTGTTATTAATTGACTAATGCTTTCATTTTCGATTCATCGCTATAAATATTGTACGTTTACCCCTGTGGATAGCATAGCTAGCATAGTTCGAACGATGCTGGCGTAACCTGGTTACCAAAACAACAACAACAAATGCATAGCGCAATGATGAACAAATGAGCAAGTCGGCTTGACATCGGTTCGGGTGACTGTTAACAATTTGTTGTGTTTGCATCTGTCGCGTTGTGTCATCGCGTCGGCTAATCGGCTTTCATCTATTTTTGTCGATGCATGGAGGCCAACTGTTGATTTTGACGTTGAACTTGGGTCTTGCAAGAGCCTACACTGGACGTCCTGTTTTGGGCTGCTCTTCCTTTTCATATAATGTCCATTTCGTATTAAACATGCATTTATATCGATGCAATATGTATATTTAAACTCATTCGTCTATGCAGTGGCCGACATTGCATTTACTACTTAATCCATTTACTGGCTAAATCCACCTCTTAATACTGCAACTATTGTTTTTTTTCTGTCCTGGAAAGTTTAGGTGACTAAACATGTTTTGAGAATAGCGGAGGAAGCTGTGGAAACATAATAAATAAATCACAGAACGTCCAAGCCAGGATTTTTGTTCAGTCACAAATGTGTTGCGAATAGGTATCAAACTGTATGTTGAATAGGGCTACACAATTAATCTAATTTTAATCGCGATCACGACATTGGCTGCCACGATTAATTAAGTTGATCCTCGGCGATATTAACATTCGAAAAGACGGCTACCCTTTCAGTCAAATCAAGCACTTTGTCATCCTACCACCAGGGGGCAGTGTTTCCCACATGTTTGCATTACAAAAGTTTCTGCTTTTCTCTCCTTTATATGTTATTTACGACAACTATAATAAACTATAATGTAATAAATAATGTGCTTGGTTCGAAGTAGGCTTCATTATTTTCATTGGTTTGCACTAAATTAACTGTGGGCAAGTTTTTGCCATGTCTTGTGAATTTGTTTTAACTATATTTATTTTAGTTTATTTTTATTATTTGTTAGCCAAGCCTTGAAGCCTTGTTTATTATACAGCTTGTTTAAAACAAGGCACCAAATAGACATGTTTGACCAAACATGATGAATAAT